>NC_139249.1:13602274-14147162 GCF_977018435.1 Lepisma saccharinum
CTTCTTGTTTCACAATCTCTCCGACTGAATCACAATCGTCCTTGTTTTCATGGTGTATGTCTAAATTGTGATCTTATTGTGTCACAATCTTTCCGACTTGATCACAATCGTCCTTGTTTTCATGGTCTATGTCTGAATTACGATCTTCTTGTTTCACAATCTCCGACTGGATCACAATCGTCCATGTTTTCATGGTCTATGTCTGAATTGCGATCTTCTTGTTTCACAATCTCTCCGACTGGATCACAATCGTCCTTGTTTTTATTATCTATGTCTGAATTGCGATATTCCTGTTTCACAATGTCCGACTGGATCACAATCGTCCTTTTTTCATGGTCTATGTCTGAATTACGATCTTCTTGTTTCACAATCTCTCCGACTGAATCACAATCGTCCTTGTTCTCATGGTGTATGTCTAAATTGTGATCTTATTGTGTCACAATCTTTCCGACTTGATCACAATCGTCCTTGTTTTCATAGTGTATGTCTGAATTGCGATCTTCTTGTTTCACAATCTCCGACTGGATCACAATCGTCCATGTTTTCATGGTCTATGTCTGAATTACGATCTTCTTGTTTCACAATCTCTCCGACTGAATCACAATCGTCCATGTTTTCATGGTCTATGTCTGAATTGCGATCTTCTTGCTTCACAATCTCTCCGACTGAATCACAATCGTCCTTGTTTCCATGATCTATGTCTGAATTACAATCTCCTTGTTTCACAATCTCTCCGACAGGATCAGAATCATCTTTATTTCCTTTGTCTATGCCTGAATCACCATCTTCTTGTTTCATTCTCTACGACTGAATCACAATATACATTATTTCCATAGTCTATGCCTGAATAACAATCTTCTTGTTTCGCATCCCCTGCAACTGAATCACAATCTGCTTAGTTTCTTATTCTCTGCGACTGAATCACAATTTTTCTGGTTTCAGTGGACTACGTCTGAATCACGATCTTCCTTGTTTCACAAAACAATCTTCCTTTGGTCACATTCTCTATCGCTGAAACACCATCTTCCTATCTTCACATTCTACGATTGCAAGACAACTTTCCCTCTATCGAATTCTCTACGATACTCGTAACTGAGTCATGATCTTCACTGTTTCACATTGTCTACGACTTCAAAGCAATCTTTCTTCTATCACATTCTCCATGGCTGTATCACAATCTTTGTTGTTTCATATTCTGTAAAACTGCAAGATGATCGTTCTTCTGTCTCCTTCTCTACAACTGAAACTCGATCCTTTTTGCTTCATATGCTCTGAGTTTGAATCACGATCTCCTTTCTTTCCTGTTCTCTACGACTGAAAAACGACCTTTCTTTCTTCACATTTTCCATTAATGAATCAGTTTTCTTATTCTCTGACAATTAAACAACATTGACAGTGACTGTCAATTTGACACAATTTTTTTCCTTGGATATCTTCTTGCTAAAAATGTTATTTTCAGTACAGATTCATTTGAAAATATCTTAACCTTATGACAAACGTTATTCCTTATTGATTTATCTTATTGTATGTGTCTACAAATTATAATTCGATAATCTCCACATTTCTGAAGACATTTTACTTAACTTTCCACCGGGACTTTTTTCATTACGAAAATCTTTAACAACTACGCTGATGTTATGCGAGAAATTGCATTATTTTGGTAATTCCTTCCAGTGCATTAAAGAAAATCTTTCTGTCGATTGCACTGTAGCACTGTATATATGTTATCTGTATATTGACGTACTACAATAAATTTTATTCATATTCTTCTTCAGTTTGAGGAATTATGTGAACAAGACGGGATTGTTTTGTGAGTTGCTGAGGGAGTACTTGACCCACACATCACTCGACGGAGTAAAGTATTTCAAATCAGCACCTAACTTAGGCTTTCGGTAAGTTATGGATCTGATACAATTGTTAGAAATGTTAATTACAATAATGGATAGCACTGTGATAGTCGTAATGAAATCTTTGAGTTCTTACGACAACCCATAGTTTATGAATAAGTACATTGCAGCCAAAAAGTTTATTGTCCCACCGCATGAATGTGGAATCATATGTACATTTTTCAAATTTACTCGCACTCACTTTCTCAGATAGAAATGTAATGCTAAGTTATGGGATGGAAGTGAAAGAATTGGGAATACGTAACACTAAGATTTGTAATTAATACAATTTAATTGCATTATGGGTCATTCCACGGAAAGTGGTCCTACTCGATGTAAGTAACAAAATAATTCAATCTGATAGGTGTTATTGTTTTACAATGTATTAAGGCTTAAATATTTGTGAATGCATATAATTTGCACGTTTCACCAGCAAAAACTATTATCATCTGTAGTTGATGTGCTTCATAGACAAATTGAGTCCAATTTTGCTACATTTTTAAAGTGTCACACGCGTAGCACATTTTTATTAATGTTTTACGTTCACCCAAGGTATGTTATCATATTGAAGTTCTTTTCTTGTCTTTTAGTAAGACACCACTAAGTACTTCATAATTGCATGAAATCATTGCATTATGAATATTTTAATCTGATTGCATTTCTATAACGTAACATTTTATGTGTGAATGTCACACATTTTCTAATATTATTATCGGTATACATTAACTGATTATGAAACAGATTATTTAACATCACAAAATTTATGTTGACTGTGATGTGACAATTATGATCAAGCTTGTTTTTCAAGTGTCTGAAGATATAAGTATAATATTCGTCTATGTTTCAACAAGAGCATGTTCTCACAGGGTTGCTTGGCTCGTGGTGTGGTTTGGTTTGGCGACCTTTGCTGTCATCACGGCCAAATCCCTCTGGGAGAAATACTTCTACAGTTCCATAACGTATGAAATTGAAGCAGGGAATGAGGACTGGAACATTTCCTTTCAAGCCATGGCATTCTGCTCGGTTGAAGAGGACTGGCCTCCGATGTGAGTATTAGGTTAGGTTAAGCCATCAGGAGACTCAATCCGATCAGCGTGGCGGAATGGTTAGCAAAGCGCGCTACAACGCCAGGGGCAAGGGTTCGAATCCATTCCTCAATTTCATCATCCTCGCGATTAGCCAAAAGTGGCAGAAAAGCGACGCTAAATAAAAAAAAATCAAATCATGAGACTCCAAATTGAAGATATTTTCCATATGACTACGTCTACTATTTCTGTTCAGCAGGTTCTTTCACGAAACGATTGGCCAGCGGTCACAGTATTAAATCCTTCACGAACTAGCTTCTGTGGTCGAGTTGTCAGCGTGGCGGACTACGACGTCTGATATCTCGGATTCGAAACCGTTGGATGCAACATCATGTTTGTCAGTTCACCATTCATCTGCACACACAAACAGACTTGACCGCCCGCAGGATTTTTCAAGGGAGAGGCAAGCAAAGTAATTCTTTGCGAGGGGGGAGCGTGAAAGGAAACACTCCTTTAGTCTGATAGTATCATGTTCCTGCAACGTCCTTATAATAATTAATACAAATTACTGTGACTGAAATTAAATTATATGTGTGAAATATATAATTTAAAGTTGACGTCCATTTTCCTTGGTTGCCGTGTGTCCTTGGCTATCTCCGGATAACCATGGACACACACACGAGGATGATTTTTAAAAAAGTTATACGTGGTGTCGCGTCGTGGTAGAATGATGCGATTAGTGTGGCACATGCACACAATGAAGTTCATATCCTTATGACGCTAGTGAGCAGTGGCGAAAGGGAAGGGGGTTACTTATACTCCTTTTAGTAGTCTGCCCTCATTTTTCCATCTTTCCATGCCTTTGACGTTCTTTTTTTTTAGGATTAATTGATTGATTTGCTTTATTTTACTTCGCTTTTTGTGCCACTTTTGGTTAAGTTGTGAAATGGAGATGAGTGGAGACATGATGAAATTGATGAATGGACACTCACAAAAATCCATGCCCAGGCCAGGATTCGAACCCGAGACCCCTGGCGTCGTAGCGCGATGTTCCTTTTTTTCCTAGGAATACTAGGCCAAAGGAAGTGGGTTATGACCTCCACCAACCTCCCTTGGGTACGCCGCTGCTAGTGAGTCAGTTTCTTTGGTGTCGTGCTAGTAATTTTGTCCTACGATAGTGAGTGATGGCTCGTCAGCTGTAACCTTACTCCAAGCTCGAGATAAGAGAATTTTTACCATTTGTGTGGGCTAAACGTCTCAATTGTTTAGAGATTTATCGTAAAATAACGAACGTGCAGGTGCAATGTCGTGTCCAGCCATAGTGAAGTGGTGCCAGCAATTCGAACGCAGTCTTACGGTCAATCATTGATTGATTGATTGAATTGTTGTTTCAAGTCCATTTCGTGCACAGAAAGGCTAATCTGGATTGGAAGTACAGTTTAAAGTGGAATCCGAATCACGATGTGCCTCCACCAGGTATCGAGCCCTGGACTCCTTGATTGCAAGGCGACGACGCTACCACTGCGCCACCAGAGAGGCTCTATGGTCAGTCATTAAGTTTAAGGTATTTGCCCAAAGCAGGGAAAAACAGTGCACAGTGGCGGCGATTGGATCCTAAAACCGGGGTGGGGATCAAGGTGCCAAAACTAGGGGGCAAAGACAGTATATTTTTCTTTGTACTGGGGGGCAACTGCCCTCCCCCTCGCTCCTCTAATCGCCGCAACTGAGTGCGCACAATACAAAACTTGCTCGAGAGTTTTTGATAGATGGCGTGGTGACATCCACCATACAGTCCCGATCTTCTATTGTATCTGTTACTGTCGAGTGTAACTGATTTTTTAACTCCCCACGTATGTATGTGTATGTAATTTTGAGTGCTGAGTATAGCTGAGCTCATATTAGGGAAGCTCATATTTTTTCAAACATGTAACATTCCAAATATTATATATTCAATTTGGGAATATTACTCGTACCTTTGGTACGTCTATAGAGTTTATTTCGGAGAAAATAAACTCTCTACCGCAAAATACGATAGCGCTACGACATTTAGATGGTGTTGCCATCTGTCGTAGATACGCTAAACTATACTCTCCTCCCTCCCCTTTTTTCTTGCACGATTACCGATCGTCAGTAACACAGTTCGCATCCGGTCTTCGAAACAGCCACATACAGTCAGCTAGCAGCGGAGCAGGATCGCCTTGCCTGTTCGCAATTCCTTCGCCCACGCATTGCAATGGTGAGATTGGAATACAACTTTGGAAGCCACGATTTCTAGAGTCGTGAAGAGCCGCACGAATGCAGTTACGTCAGCCATACCATGTGCTTGCGATTGAGATAAGGACCATCAGAAGGATTGCTTCAAGGTAAAGTGGACGTTTGTAGATTTCTTTGATCCTGTTACCGACTTGCCCTGTTTGAACTGGACAATTACTCTCCCTTTTTGTGTGATTATTCAGCGAGCTGTTTGTTCGGAGTTCTTTCTCCAACACATTACCGTCCTCCCCCTTTTTTGACTCTTGGATGTAAATTAACGTGCCGAATATATTGGTACAGTGGTTTCGGAAAGTGAACTCTAATTATTTATGCATACATTTTCGGAACTGAGAATGATACTAAGTGAAAGTACGTCCAACACGAAGCATTAGACATTTCTGCTCCAATATTTCGTATAACTGTCTAATCCCAAAGAAAGATCGATTAGATCTCTATTCTCACGTCCCTTTTTGGAGTTTGAATAATCGATTGTGGCAAAAGAGAATAAACCTTTATTACGCAAGGAATTGCTGTGTAGACCCTGCGGAAAGACAAGAAGCAACAACTTTAAAATCGAGCTTGGCAAATGACAATGTGCCCCTTTTTCTAATTCTCCCCTCTTTATTCTCACTTTAATAAGTCATACCCCCGTAACACCTTACGCAGTAGCCTCAAAGCCATGCACAGTAAATAAATTTATATATGTACACGTAGGGTACCTATACTTGATTGTACGTAGATGTTAAGGACTCATTTGTTATTGCGGAATACCTCCGTAGATTGTTATTGGCATTGCATTGCCTCTTGTTAAGCAATACAGTTACTGAAACGTTGAATTTTAATTGGACTTGTTCCTTGCACTCGTTTTTGTAAAGAATATTCCCCCTCTTTTAAAATGAGAGGTTGAGGGTCATGTAATAATGTTTCATGTGTTATTAGGAAGTCAAGACAGATTAAAATTGTTAAAATAAATAGGAGGTTAAAATTGAAGTCTTCTTTCCTTTATCTTTTTACTTCATTCCGTTAGAGTTAAATCGAACACATTGAATGAAAAGCAGTATATATATATGTATAAATATGTTTTCTTGAATAGGAACCAGGATACTGTCCTCGAATGGTTAAAGTCATTTTGCAACTTTTTGACTGTTCTCTCTCTCTCCCCCCCTTTTTCAGTCTGTTGGTCAATTAGTATTAAGTGAATTAATAGTGAATGAGAATTTTTTTTGACGTAATCATTTGTTACAGGAACATTGCTGTTGACAATATAAATAAGCATAGTAGTAATTGGAACGGAATCTTCGTGATTTTGACCGTTCCTCGGATTCCTGCTTTTAGCGGAACGCGACGTTGCCTTTCTGTTGATGGTTTACATGTTTTGGAACTTGTTTACTCAACGGAAACGTAGCGTCGAAAAGTGTTTGTGACCCTTGTTTGGAATAGGCACTAACAGGGATATATATTTACCACGCGCTTCCAAATAACTATCATTAACTTACCGGGTTGGTTAGTTGCCTTATCCACACGAGCGTCATAAAGTTTTGGTAACAGAGCTGGTTTGGCAATTACTTTACCTTTTTTTTTTCAAGTAACTTTGCAGAAAGAAGAAATTTTTTCACAACCCCCTCACAAAATTTTTTTTCCCTACTTAATTTTTTCTCGTATTTCCCCCCCCCTTTTTTTAACATAATGACTATTGATGTACCATCCCCGTATGAACAATCAACGTTACCCCCCCCTCTCCCTCTGTCTTGGATTTCCTTCAAGGCGTCATTCTTCCACAAAATTCCTCGCCTTTACGAGAAACAATTCGTTTCCAGACGGCCTCCTTTCTGTTTAAGGGAGTGTCTCCCATCACCGGTGAGGATCTTACCTAATTATATAATTTTTTGACCCTTCTTCATAAAGTCATTGCCTTGGATTTGATGGATATTGAATCTTTCCTCCTAATGGCCTTACCATTTACCTTACATCCCCTTCGCGAAAGTTGGATGGAAGGTCTTCAAGAGAAGTTGCCGTGGCATTCATTTTTGACACTGATCTGGCTCCGACTTATACCTGCTTCAGACATGCAAACATTTCGATTTTCTATCCTTCACCGTATGCAACAACCGGATGAATCCTTGTATTCCTTTCTCCGTGATGTGTACGATGCTACCCAGGTGCTGGCCGTTGAGTGGTCTGAGCAACATTTACTTGAGGTTTTGCTAGAAGGGGTGAATTTCCCTGCTCGTTCTTTGCTTTTATGTTATCCCCGTCCTCAAAATATCCGTGAATTTTTTCACTTGGCTCAACAAATGTTTCAACCTGAATTGAAATGGCATACGCACATGTTTTCCGAGTCCCATACACAAACGTGCCCATCTTCTGGTTTCGTGGATGCTTCGGATAGGCCTTGTGGACCCCCTACTTACGTTCCTTAACATAGGGTCTTGGCAGGTTCGCCGCCCTCAATTTCACATTCAATGGAGTCCCCACAGGAGTACTCACATCCTTCCTCTTGTTTGCCTTTAATACAGTCTGATTGTCCTTCATTTCTTCCCTCGATGGTACCACCAGAAGTTGTTACGGATTCTCCGTTACCAACGAGTTACATGATTCTGTTCCCTCTACTCAGCCATCCTTACGGAGTTCTATCGATGTGGATGCTCATCCGCTGCAATTGCATGCCGAACACCCTTTTTCCAACGAAAATTGTTTGTTTCCAACGATTAAGGTTCTCTTAGGAGATCAACCGACGGTTGCACTTCTCGATACCGCTTCATCGGTGTCGCTTGTTTCTTCGGCATTGTTGGGACAGATTAGAAGTGGCTATTCTATTGATCAAGCCGCAACGATGGATTTAAAGGACGTAACAAGTCGGGTTTTTTCTTTGCGCTCTCGAACTGACCTTACACTCCGTTTGGGTCATTTATCCTGGAAATGGTGTTTTTGGATAGTGGATTCGTTACCGTATCCGTTGATTTTGGGAATGGATTTTTTTTTCCCATGCGAAGGCGACCATTTCTTTGGAATCTTGGATTATTTCCTTCCCTTATTTTCAACAGGGTCTCTCATTGGATAAAAATCCTCATCCTGTGTCATTTCCCTTCTCCAAAGAAAGTCCTTCTGTTTCTGGTCGCGAACCTCCGCCCCTCCCTTCTTCTTCCCTTTAATCTCCTCTTGATTTGCAAACTTTATTATGTAATTTTGCTGACGTCGTTACGGATAAAGTGGGTGAATGTACATTACCTCCGGTGTCCATTCCTTTAGTATCCGATATTCCCTTTCGGGCTAAGCCGTTCCAATTGAACCCTGTTCAAACGGATATTATGCGCACACAAATTAAGGAGTTACAGTCCCAAGGTATCGTGGAGGTTTGTCGGTCACCTTACGCCAGCCCGGCATTTTTGGTACCGAAGAGAAATGGTGGTCATCGTTTGGTTTGTTCATTTCAATCCTTAAATCGATTAATTGCATATGATCAATTTCCACAGCCCCGTATCGACCTATTATTCCAACATTTGAAAAATGCGGCGGTGTTTTCCTGCCTTGATTTATGCCAGTCCTTCCATCAGATTAGGTTAGATGAAAGGAGCAAGGACTTAACGGCATTTGTGACGTCTTTTGGTCAATTTCGATATACGCGCGTTCCCTTTGGTATCAATTTGGGTACGCAAATGTTGTCTCGCGTACTGGATGAAGTTCTGGGCAAATTTAAATATAAATTTCTCCTTACGTATGCGGACGACTTGCTGGTGTTTTCGCCGGATGAACAGTCCCATCTTTTGCATTTGAATGAGATACTTTTGGCTCTTCGGGAAGCTGGTCTTACGGTTAACCCGGTTAAATCTACTTGGATGGCTAAGGAGATTAAGTACTTGGGATATATTATCCGCCATAAACAAATGGTTATGGACCCAGAACGTATTTCCCCCATTCAAGATATACCACCCCCTAAATCCCAGCGAGGAGTGGCGCAGGTCATGGGTCTTCTTTCATATTATTCCCGTTTTCTTCCCCGGTTCGCTGAACGGACTAGCTTCCTTACTGATAAGCGCAAAAAGAATCTATCTTTTGTCTGGTCCCAAGAGGATCAGGTCCGTTTTGATGACCTAAAGGCTGCCTTTTTGAAACATACTGTATTGGCTTTGCCTGATTTTTCCCAAGAATTTGTTCTTCAGACGGACGCTTCAAGTTTAGCCTTGGGGGCTACTTTGAACCAGCGTGATTCAGAAGGTTTTTTACGACCAATTGCATTTGCTTCACGCAAACGCACTCTTCAGGAACGTCGACAATCAATTTATGAAGCTGAATATGCGGCTATTGTCTTTGGATTTAAGAAATTTGAGACGTATTTAACCTCCAAACATTTTACACTTCAAACAGATAACCAGGCGTTGTCATGGTTGTTGAAACACCCCGAACAATTCGGTAAATTTGGACGTTGGTTATTGTACTTATCTCGTTTTTCTTACAATGTGGAACATATTCCCTCGTCCAAGAATCCTGTTGCTGATTGTCTATCACGGATGCATTCTCCGGAGGATTTTGTCCTAGCTCCCTCTTCTGTTACTAGTTTGGCATGCGCCGCCCCTAAGCTTAGCATTATCCCTTTTACCAAGGCCGATATTATTGCCCTTCAGGAGCAGGACTCTACATTACGTCCCATTATGGAACAACTCCGGGATAATAAAACAGTCCCTAATTTTGGTCTTTTCCAGGATCTATTGGTTCGTTCTTCACCACGTTCTACCACTTCTCAGGTTGTTATACCTTCATTATTGCGTAACGTTATTTGTCGTTATTACCATGATACTCCGGTGGGTGGTTCTCACCTCGGAGCTAACAAAACGACAAAGAAGATTTCTGCGCTTTTCTGGTGGCCGAATTATCTTGCTGACATTCGACAGTATGTGCGCTCATGTGATGTTTGTCAAAAGGCCAAATTGGCTATTCGTAGGCCACAGGGTTTACTTTCTTCTGAAGTAATACGCCACCCTTGGCGGCGTCTTTATATTGATTTGGTGGGTCCCTTGGTTCGTTCCACTCGTGGACATACATATATTTTGGTGGTTGTGGACGCTTTTTCCAAATGGGTCTCCCTTTATCCTCTTCGTTCGGCGACTTCGCACGCCATTGTTGATAAATTGCAATCCCTATTTCTTTCTTTTGGAGCTCCATGTGAATTGGTATCCGATAATGCTTCCTATTTTCGTTCACAAGTGTTTAATAATCTCCTATTTGAATCTAATGTCCGCCATATATATACCAGTCCCTATTATCCTAATCCTTCTTTGGCAGAGCGATTTATTCGTAACCTTAAGTCATCTTTAATTTGTTTCCACTCCAAAGATAACTCCAAATGGGATCTCCACTTAAGTAGTATCGCTTTTGCATTTAATACAGCTTTGCATGATGCTACTCACGCTACGCCGGCGAAGTTGATATTTGGCCGAGAAATTGACGGTCCTCTGAATTTTTTTTGGGACTTACAATCTGAGGAGGAACTGGCGGCTCCCCCATCTTCAGATCGGGCACAAGCTTGGGGTGAGGCTTACCAACACTTGCTGCGTTCTTGGCATTCACGCCGACGTAAATATGATCCTTCCCGTGTTCCGGTTTCCTATAAACCTGGGGACATGGTTCTTTACCGTGTTTTTCCCTTAAGTAACGCCTTCAATAAAACTTCCTCTAAACTTCAGGAACGATGGTCGGGTCCCGTACAAATATTCAAAATGTTAACACCAGTGACGGCCTTATTGGTGGATCCCGATACTCAACAGTTGATCCGTAAGGCACATGTGACTCATCTCAAACCGTATATTATACGGAACCTTGATTCTCCTATGTCACCTGTGGTCTTGGCACATACCCAGGTGGGTCAGACACTACATAATTCTCCTACCCCCTAGACCTACTTATGTATCAACATTCTTGGTTTTTTTTTCCAATATTTAAATTGTCAACATAAGAAGTGTCTTAGATGTAAGGGTGTTATGCTAATATTTATATCCATTGTTGTTCTTGAGTGTATTATCCTTATAACTGTGTCTATTTTTCAATACCATGTTTATGGAGTGATATTATGTAAACTTATTATTGTCTTTGGATTGGGTATTTTGATTAATCACAAGTATTTGTAATGCATGCGCTCTGTAATGATGCTACTTCCTTCTCTTCCTTCCTTTGTAAGATGTAGTCTTAACTTTCCTGTTTCTCTCTCTAACTTCTACCTTTATTATTCTTGTTTTGATTCCTTTCCTTTTCTTTTTTTTCATATTTCACGAGGCTACTTCTATACTACAATTACGCCTTGGGAGACTTTCGTTGCATCCTTGCTAGTGTGACCATCTTGCGACGAGTGTGTATTACGCCTCGGAACATTTCGTAGTGTTGCGCATCGCTTTATTTCTTGTGTAGGCCTTTGCCTGGTGGTGATTCTGTGTTCTGGCGTCGTCCAGTTTGGAAAACATTTTTGCCATCTCTTGTGCTCTTTAATCTAAATGTGATGAATTTCGTAATTTTGCCTGTGTATGTTCTCTTTGTAATATTGGATCCGGGATGGCCAATATGGAGTTTAAGGTTAACTTATATGTCTTGTGGACTTTGATATATCATCTTGTTGCTATTTATGTTGGCATTTT
The DNA here is from genome assembly GCF_977018435.1 of Lepisma saccharinum. Taxonomy (NCBI): domain Eukaryota; kingdom Metazoa; phylum Arthropoda; class Insecta; order Zygentoma; family Lepismatidae; genus Lepisma; species Lepisma saccharinum. The sequence continues at coordinate 13,614,062 of NC_139249.1, forward strand.
TAACTGGTATGTTATTATACCTTGATGGATTTCTTTTTGCCAATATTAATATTAATCTAACTATTCTGGGTGTTATACTCTGAGTTGATATTTATATTATGTTTTGGTTCTGATTACCATATGTAAACGCTTAGGAATTTTTTTCCCTGCAGGTTCTTTTGGGGAATTGTACCTATTTGGTGTGTATTTCTATTTTAATTGTAATTTCTCTGCTCACACCTGTATCTTTGCGTTGAAGCTGAGCAAAAGGTCATTTTATAACATGTATATATTAGGGTGTTTGTTTTGTGCATATTCTCATAATATACGTGCAACTTTTGTCTTGTAAGACTTTGAAGCTACTTGGTCGTTTAGGCCATTATGTCCTTGTTACTTTATTTTGCGGGCAGTTTTTTTCTTTCTTTTCCCAGGGCCCGGGAGTTTGTAACATTCCAAATATTATATATTCAATTTGGGAATATTACTCGTACCTTTGGTACGTCTATAGAGTTTATTTCGGAGAAAATAAACTCTCTACCGCAAAATACGATAGCGCTACGACATTTAGATGGTGTTGTCATCTGTCGTAGATACGCTAAACTATACTCTCCTCCCTCCCCTTTTTTCTTGCACGATTACCGATCGTCAGTAACACAGTTCGCATCCGGTCTTCGAAACAGCCACATACAGTCAGCTAGCAGCGGAGCAGGATCGCCTTGCCTGTTCGCAATTCCTTCGCCCACGCATTGCAATGGTGAGATTGGAATACAACTTTGGAAGCCACGATTTCTAGAGTCGTGAAGAGCCGCACGAATGCAGTTACGTCAGCCATACCATGTGCTTGCGATTGAGATAAGGACCATCAGAAGGATTGCTTCAAGGTAAAGTGGACGTTTGTAGATTTCTTTGATCCTGTTACCGACTTGCCCTGTTTGAACTGGACAATTACTCTCCCTTTTTGTGTGATTATTCAGCGAGCTGTTTGTTCGGAGTTCTTTCTCCAACACATTACCGTCCTCCCCCTTTTTTGACTCTTGGATGTAAATTAACGTGCCGAATATATTGGTACAGTGGTTTCGGAAAGTGAACTCTAATTATTTATGCATACATTTTCGGAACTGAGAATGATACTAAGTGAAAGTACGTCCAACACGAAGCATTAGACATTTCTGCTCCAATATTTCGTATAACTGTCTAATCCCAAAGAAAGATCGATTAGATCTCTATTCTCACGTCCCTTTTTGGAGTTTGAATAATCGATTGTGGCAAAAGAGAATAAACCTTTATTACGCAAGGAATTGCTGTGTAGACCCTGCGGAAAGACAAGAAGCAACAACTTTAAAATCGAGCTTGGCAAATGACAATGTGCCCCTTTTTCTAATTCTCCCCTCTTTATTCTCACTTTAATAAGTCATACCCCCGTAACACCTTACGCAGTAGCCTCAAAGCCATGCACAGTAAATAAATTTATATATGTACACGTAGGGTACCTATACTTGATTGTACGTAGATGTTAAGGACTCATTTGTTATTGCGGAATACCTCCGTAGATTGTTATTGGCATTGCATTGCCTCTTGTTAAGCAATACAGTTACTGAAACGTTGAATTTTAATTGGACTTGTTCCTTGCACTCGTTTTTGTAAAGAATATTCCCCCTCTTTTAAAATGAGAGATTGAGGGTCATGTAATAATGTTTCATGTGTTATTAGGAAGTCAAGACAGATTAAAATTGTTAAAATAAATAGGAGGTTAAAATTGAAGTCTTCTTTCCTTTATCTTTTTACTTCATTCCGTTAGAGTTAAATCGAACACATTGAATGAAAAGCAGTATATATATATGTATAAATATGTTTTCTTGAATAGGAACCAGGATACTGTCCTCGAATGGTTAAAGTCATTTTGCAACTTTTTGACTGTTCTCTCTCTCTCCCCCCCTTTTTCAGTCTGTTGGTCAATTAGTATTAAGTGAATTAATAGTGAATGAGAATTTTTTTTGACGTAATCATTTGTTACAGGAACATTGCTGTTGACAATATAAATAAGCATAGTAGTAATTGGAACGGAATCTTCGTGATTTTGACCGTTCCTCGGATTCCTGCTTTTAGCGGAACGCGACGTTGCCTTTCTGTTGATGGTTTACATGTTTTGGAACTTGTTTACTCAACGGAAACGTAGCGTCGAAAAGTGTTTGTGACCCTTGTTTGGAATAGGCACTAACAGGGATATATATTTACCACGCGCTTCCAAATAACTATCATTAACTTACCGGGTTGGTTAGTTGCCTTATCCACACGAGCGTCATAAACAGAAATGACTGCCACCTACAGTTAAAATTATGTACTGTGTGGTGCATTAGCTGTCAGGATCCTGCTCGAGCTCGATCCCGCTTTACGACGAATCAGCAGGAGTCTTCATTTAGAATTAAAACAGAATCTCATCTTTATTTCAGACCTACCAATAAAATGATGACGGAATGTTCCGTAAATGGGATTGAGATGGACTGTGGAAATCTCTTCATTAAGATACATTCGGACTTACCATATTGCTTTATTCTGAATTCAATGCAAGTTGGGTAAGTACTGATTTCTACTACGTACAGTCATCGGCAACGAAAATGGGATACCTGGATCCTGAAAAACTTGCTTCTCTGCAATGCGTTATGCGTGTTGCCTAACTCCACGGCGATGGTCGCACTTGCTATTGGAAAGTTGAAGTTCACTCCTCGCCTTAGATTTAGGCAACACACATATTTATTACCGGTGACTGTCAGACTGGAAGTATAGTCGACGCGCTAGCTTCGTTAACAACCGGCTGGCTTTGGAGTCCATGGAGCTCGCCCACCAGCTGCAACAATCACATTTCAAGGCACCGTGTTGCCACACATCTACTCTCCACATCTACTCTACGCCACCTTGTCCCTCCGCGCACAAGCACTTTCCCACGGTCTCCACATTGAAGGTTCAAAGTACGGCAACAGCGTATCCGCAGTCATGTGACTGAGACTCCACGTGGAGTAGACGAGTAGAATGACAGCTGCGCTCATTGGCTGAAGGTTGAGTTTGATTGGACGAAAACAACTCTTCCGCTATTTATCCCCACCCACGTTTGTGGCGGCGGCTTTCTTTAGTTCTTGGATGTTAACGAAGTGAACGCGTGGACTTTACTAATATTCTTTTGTGGTCCTTCTTGGAGTTTACTAATATTCTTTTGTGGTCCTTCTTTTGCATTAATAGCTGATTTTAAGATAGATCGTGTTTAAAACAAAGAGGGCGAGGACGAGGCAAGAAAAACTATTTTAAAAAATACCTCTAAAACTTTTTATTGAAACATTAAAATAATGGTTGGCATATGGGACATTCAATAAACACATAATAAAACATACGTAGCATTTGAAATAAGAAACGTCTGTCTCAAAATAGTCCGATCAATCTCATGGAGCTGCGGACTGCGGTGTCCGTGTGCACCGCATGGTCAGGGACACGTGATCGGGGCAAACGTACACTAGATGATTTAGAAACTATCATCATAGGAATGACACATGCAATATGCACAATTGCCATTCGGACAGAGTGAACACTGTAAGAACTGCATCAAGTTTTGAGCCCGCTTGATCACATTATGTATGGCTGTGATTTCACCTCACGTAGGGGAGACAAGGTCGCAAAACTCTGTCACGAAGAATATGACAAAATATTGATACTATAAAATATTTTTTTCCACATCCTCTACTCCCAAGCAAGTTTAGAGTACAGGTTGAGCATAAAGTCTTTCCCTGATTATAAATATTTATATCTCAACTTCCACGGTAGATCGGCAAATAAAACCTATGGCAATAAGTAGTGCAATACATCAAGTTCTTTTCCATTTCTTTCTTTTGTCTGATTCTTATTCTGATTCCCATATCATGGCCACCGCGTTCGCCGGACATAAACCCTCTTGACTATTTTTTTTTATGGGGTTACGTTAAGGACACAGTGTTTAGTTCACCAGTGCAAACTCTTCAGACACGAATACGGGATGCTATAGAGACGGTGACGGAAGAGATGTTGGCAAACACATGGAGAGAAATTGAGTATCGCCTAGACGTTCTAAGGGCAACAAAGGGAGCACATGTCGAAGTGTACTGAAGTGTACTTATAACAAAACATTATGAGTTAAGCTACCATTTCCAACAAACCGCATCTAGCATAGTTCTTTAGCAATAAAAGTTTGTAATCAGGGAAAGACTTTATGCTCACCCTGTACTTGTCAGAAATCAAGCTGCTCACGGAAAAAAAAATTGAACTAGGGACATAAGGCAAAATCAGAATATATTTCACCTGAAATAAAAATAAATGTTTTCTAAATTAGATGAGAATTGTAAAAGTACTGGGCTAATTTCCTACTCTCTTCTCCATCGCCTGTTCCATTTAAAATATTTTCACACACAGGTCACAATATCACTAAACTTCTACACCGCTTCCTTAGCGAAAAATCGTCAAACGAAGATACGTAAGAATATAATGAAAATCATGTACTCAAAATTCTGGCCCGGAACCAGGGTTGTTAAAGGTCAAGGAATTTTAAATAAATTCATAGCCGGTCTAGGAGAGAAAATCAGCAAGCCCAAATTGGTTCTGGACTGTAAAGGCCTTTTATCTGCAAAGTATTTAAATGCAGTCCTGGAACTTTCTTTCCGGATCTGTTTAAATAGGATGCAAGTTACGCATTGAAATGAAACGATACGCCACTTGGACCGAATATGAATTGTGCGAGAAACCAAATTGAACCCATTAGAATTTAACTTTAAATAAATTCAATTCCCGTCAGGAAAAGAAAATCAGCAAGTGTGAATGGGTTCTAGGCCGTAAAGAAACTTTTTTATGTTTAAAGTATTTCAATTCGGTCCAGGAACCTTTTTTCCGGCTGAATTTAAATACGGTTCAGGAACCATTCTTTTCCGGATCAAATTAAATACTGTCCAGTAACCTTTTTGAATGAAACAATACACAACTTGTACCGAATTTAAATTCTGCAAGAAAAAAGGTTCGGATGACGCAGCGAAACCCAATACAACCAATTATAATTTATATGGACTTAACAACCCTGCATGAAACGAAACAAAATTTATTGACGAGGCTCCGTATTGGTTTATCAGGGGTGGTGTTCCCCTCGGGATATTTCTTGAAATTAAAAGAAAACGAAATTTAAACTAAAATAGGTAAGTTTTAATATATATTTTGCATACTTCTATTTTTGAGAAATTTGATTGGGCCTTATGGAGGAAGTGACTCGCTGTTTATGAAAGATTCATGACCGACATTGCAAGAGATATGGTTCGTTAAGTATGTTCCCATAGGAAGAGGTTCATAAAAATGAATTTTCTAGTACTTTATTCTTAAAGTGGCGTGGATTATTTATTGGTAACATTATTTTGTTTTGCAGAGAAGAATATACATTATCCAATCCAAAGGTCACCGCCAAAAATAGTGTTGTATTCAAATCTACTGTATTCTGGCATGTGAAAAGTATGGAGGTATGTTTCCTATTTATGAAATCTAAAATGTAAGGACAAAATCCTGTCATTTAACTCTAGATTTAATGTCACAGGAACGCATTTCTGAAACTTGGAATAAGAAATTCTATAATTTGTATTTTGTAATGTTCAGTAGTATAGTGTACCCTGGAATTTCGTAAGATATGAGCCAGATCATAATTCTCTTTTTTTTTATTTTCAGTCACTTCTGTATTTATTTATTTATTTATTTATTTAGGAAAAGATCCTTAACATAACCAATAGTTCCAATTACAAAGGATCATATTATATGTTACTATAACTTCATTCTAGTCCACACCCAAGCAGCAGGACCCCCACCCCGACCCAATGAATATCTGCCATAGATAGAGGCATGCAATACATAGAGGAAAGTGACCAAAGTAGAACCCCCGTTTTGTTTTTCATCCCTGGTGTCATTATGGCACATTATTTCTATTAGAATTTAATAAAATGGTTTCCTTGATATGTTTGCTAACGTTTTGAGTAACTTAATCCACCTTCAAGCGCATGATGCATTGCCAGTAAGCATTTCTGTATAAAGAGACAAAAAGTAACAACGAAGAAAAAGTGGCCAAGTCGGACCCCTCCTTTAACAAGTTCCAAAAATTGGAAAAGACTCAAAGAAATGCAAATATATGATATGTAGTAAACGAATTACATTTATTGAGCTTCCATAAAGAATATAGATGTACAAAAGTAATATCATATAGAGTACCAATATCCTAACTGCGTCAATCGCCCTTTCCATTTGTTGGACATCCCACCTTCTCCCACCTGCACTGCCTGATGTTCCCTTGAACATCTGAAATAATATGTAAGAGGACTTTACTAACGAGTAACGACCCTTTGCTTCAATTACAGTTGTAATGTTAGGCATTCATTGAGGGGTCCTACTTAGGGCATTTTACTCGTGGAGTTATTGTTTATACAATAAAACCACACGTATCATCAAACAAACCATTGCAATAATTTCAAAGTACAATACTTAATAGTGTCTAAATTGTAACAAGATTGCTACTTGCCTCTCTCTTAATTAGCAAAATTCCCACTGTTGTGCACCGATACACAAACTTTCATTCATGGCGGACTTCAGCACCTGATACTTGCACGTTACCTCTGATACCTTCCCTACACAATCTTTTCGTTATTCTTGACGTGTTTCGCCCATTGCCACCACGCGGCAGCACCTACTTAGGGAAACAGGAAGGGCTTAGGGAGTGGGGTCCAGGTTTGGTTATTTTCCTCTACATGTCGTGTATGTATCTAGACGCACATATGAGTATTATAATAACCCTTGGCTCAATAGACTGTGAGAGCCAGGGAGGGACCTACCGAATGCCGGCCTCACTCCTCGCACATGCCTCAGCAGAGGTGGACGATCATCCAACCAGTTACGGAGTGATGTGTGGTCCGCACGACGAACCCTCTGTCGTTGTTGTAGGTTTCATTCGTAGCTCCTGAATTTCCTCATGAAGATGGGTGAAATATCAGGGGAAAAACTTTTCACGTCTCCACCAGGAAACTCGAAACAGCGCTCGTCTCGTAGCCCGAGTGCAAAACCTGACGCATTCATTCATGCACATTCTGTACTATAATTACACTAAATGTAATCTTTGACAGACTTCTCTCGTCGTCAAGTGATGAAATTTTTTTTTAAAAAAATAAGAATTCAGGCGTTAAAAAAATAGATTAATTTATGACTGAGAAAGTTGATATGATCCATATTTTTATGTGACGTCACCAGTAGAAGATATGTCACTAATGTATTTATTTTTGTAAAAGAAAGCGTAATTTCTTTGTTTTATATGTAATATTGCACCCTGTTTGTAATATATATCTTTTGTTTAATGTTTATTGTATTTTATGCTCTGTTATGAGTAGTTTAATGTATCTTCATGTTTGCAAGAGTGCACTATAATTGCACTATTGATTATCAGGTTATTCATTATTGATATCTGGCATGGTTAAGTTTCGCCCTGTTAATATGCTAACATGTTGCCATACCCGATATTAAGTCGATGTCTCTAACATTTTAGGAATTATCGCAGTTTTGTATTCCATCACATATCTTGAACCCAGACCATATTGTCCAATTAGTTTGAAACAACTTAATTAGTTGTTGTTATTAAATCGGAGTCAATACTCAAAACCTTCGCCAGTCATGTCAAAATTATACGTCATTATGTCAGGGAGCGCTCAGAAAGTTCCAAGCAAGCGCCTACTCGTCTTCATATAACGTACATGACAGCTTGATCCATGTTTAGTAAATAAAATATGAACTGCAAGAGTTGCATAGATTTGATTATAAGAAGGAAATCTGTTCAGTCCTTTGTTTTGGAGATCTGTAACGAAGACATGTAAATTTATGAAATTATCTTAAAAATAAACCATCTTCACAAAAAGAATTACCCTTAAAGAAGCCTACTGAAGACGCAGATCTTTCTTCAGAAACAGACGTTGTTCATTTATCTAGGCTCCATTTCCATAGCCTGTGTGAATATGATTTAGTATATAACAGTTGAAGCCTCAACTGACGAGAGAGGGTGGCCTAAAGGTTCGAGAGAGGAACCGCCACGAAGCCTAGTTCAGTATGAGAGCAGCCTAAAGTGTCGCGATGGATGTTTCCGCTCACTTTCTTCGTCTCCTTCGAAGTGAGAGCTGGCGGTCGAGCGCAGGTCTCTCCCCAGCGATGCAGCTAAGCTATGATGATTTTAAAAAGGATGGCATTTGCTTTTTTTTATTTTGAGCGTTTTCCCTCATCAGCATCCCGCAAGTTGTCCCTTCCAAATTTTGCGTAACGCTATGCGTCGTACAGAATTAATATTATGCAAAAGAACTAGATTTTGTTGGGGGGGGGGGGGAGACGGCACAAAAAGAAAAGATGGGTTGTATTCCATTTGGTAATATACAAAATTGTCACGCATCTTAAGCGTACTGTGGGAGTATTAAATTGCGACTACTGAAAAATTAATTTGTGAAATGCTCCCAAAGTGGGAGGGGGGGACTAATTCAATTTAAAGCAATTTGTACAGAAGGGTATTCAATTTCAAAAAGAGCCTGAAGCACGTTGCAATCCCTCTTTACCAGTGATCTGAGGTCACAGGGATGATTCAATAACACATTTAGGTAGAGCTTAAATATACTTGTGAGTTGAACCTGCTCCGACTAAGAGATAGGAGATACGGATGATTGAATTTAAGGTTATTCACGCTTGTTCATGCCTGGTAGGCGAATGATGTTCTTGTCCAGATGCTTCTAGCTGAACGAATTGTGACTGATGCCAAGGTTCGATACTGTGACCCTTGGCTCACTATTCCGAGCAATCCCGCATGAATGGCTGCAGGCTTATGCAGCCGTAAACTTCGTACACCGTCGTTGTACTTTAGTTCGTTGTAAAGTGTATGAGTAAAATAAAAGAAATGAGAGCGAGCTCTAGGGCGAGCTTGCTTTCATAATCTTTTGCCTCGAAAGGTTATTACACCTTTCGAACACGCTGGATCATGTTAGATCCACGTATTTACCTCTCAGTCAATAGCTCTGAGGAAATAACGAAGTGTGCACATTCTTGAGATTGCTCGGGGGTCGGACAATTCCAGTGAATGAACAAGCATAAAATAATGTCTTGACGAGGTTTTCTCGTATTTTTAATCACCATATCTCTACAAGTTATTCACCTGTTGATAGATAAGTTGAAAGGACATGGAAAGACATCTATCACGCTTGGCAACATGATAACGGGAGAGCGATCTTATTTCGCAACTGAGATTGGTGACATTCATCAAGGCACATACCCCCGGAAATGCAATTGGTGGACAGATAGAGCTATGTAGTAAAAAGCAGGTCAGCCACCAGTTGCTCCTGCGATCAGTATAGTGGATATACACGATTGCGTGAACAAGAAAATAATTATAACGATAATGTTACACAGATAAACTGCATTGATTTGACATTCTGTTCCAGGTTGTCATTCTCTCCAATTACGAAGTCCCACTGACACGAGGATTCGGATCATCTTATGGTTCTTCAATCTTGGAAAAGACCTTGAAGGAACACCTGATGTACCTTCTGGTGTCTGAAGAAGTGGCTGATGAAGATGTCCGCTTAATCCCAGAGGAATCCAGAAAGTGTAGGTTTCCTGATGAGACGAATGGCCTGTGGGCGTTCAAGTACTACAGCTACTCCGCCTGCATAGCACAGTGCAGAGTGGAGGCCAAGATTAATCTCTGCAACTGCACCGATGTCCTTGTAGGACAAAACAGGGGTACGTACGCATACGCCACTTTCTACTTTCATACGTTGTAACTTGAAGACAACTGAATGATTCAGTACCTCAGTTACTTGCCTATCCTTTTTGACACTAGGTATTTGATTTGATGCTTTAAGTCCATTACATACACATAAAGGCTAATAGAGACTGAACCTACAGTATAGTGGTATCCGAACCACTGTGCTATGTGATTTCACCGGGTATCGAACCCCGATTACAAGGTGACGACATTATCAATACTCCATCGGGGAGGTATTAAGAGTGCTGCAGGGAGAGGATATAGAGCCAAATAGTTCGCACGGATGGCGCTAGATAGCGTCCCAGATAGCACGTAACTTAACTACAAGTTAAATCGAGATTCGATTTAACTTGCAGTTAACTTACGTGCTATCTGGGGTACGGAATTGAGAGCTTCTTCGCTCAACCAGGCAAAACGATAGGAAGCCCAGTATTACACGCATAACCGTAATTTGTCTCTCATAGTGGGCCCTCAAATATGGATCGTGAAGTGAAAGACGAAGTGAAATTAAAACTTCAGTGATTATAGTCATATCTCGATGCTATGTGATATATGAAAATTAAATAAAGTAGGTGAGCCAAAGGTGGCCATACTTAAGCTTCTAGGGCAATATACAAATCTTCAATGAGAGATAAATTTATGAAATTTTAGGTAACAACATTTACCATATAAATATTTTGTAAAATTGCTTGTAACCTTCCTTTCTTTAAAAAAAAAAAAGAATTACAAAACCGTTACAACTCTTCCCAAGGTCGCCCATGGATACTAAAGGTCGTGCACTGCTTATAGTTTCGTAGAAAATGTTGCTTGTGCTCAAGAAAACATATTTATTCATTTTTTATATAATTTATTAGAGAAATTGTTAGTCTCAAACTTTTGATTGGTGACATGCATTATGTACAGTAACAACGCATAACGAAATAAATAAAAGAATAACACCATTAAGCCTTGTTTCCATGATTATGAAAAACTAAATATGCTGACCAAGGCAGTAATTTATTTTATTAAAAAACATAAACTAAACGTTGAAAAGGTTGAAACGTTACGTTTAGTTTATGTTTTTTAAGAAAATAAATTACTGCCTTGGTCAGCACATTTAGTTTTTCAAAATAAAAGAAACACTTCTGCAAAAAAAAATATCACTGAATTATTTAATATACCTAGGTATAAACCCAAGATATTAATAACATTTAGTGATTCATGTAAGGATCATTATTAGGTAATCTTTATTAATAAAACTTATTTTAATGTGAAAAAAGTAAATTCCAGAGGCGAGTGTAACCCGTTCCCACGGTGGTGGCCCACCTTAGGAACTCGCTTCTGGATTACGTTTTTCAACAAAAATAGGTATCGTTCCCTGGACACAAAATACATTTTTACAATGTAACTATGTAATCAAAAATATAATTAAACGAGCTTTCAAAATATGTATAAAATATTAACATTCGTTAATTTCATGGACGCACACACACACATATTTCTTACCTACCTAAAAATAACAAGCACAACTAATGTGCTTACACATAACTTACATAAAAATGGCTGCTGGCAGCCCGAGGCAGTTCGTTTTCTGCATAGTGCACCAGAGGGGGACTGGGTGCATTGATGTAGTGCCATTTGTTAACTTTGTTAAATACTAATATGATTTTCGTTAATTGGGCCACCTTGGGAGCTATGGCCACCTTTCGCTCGCCTACCTTAGATGATTGTGGGCGGAAACTGCCAAGGCGGATATTTTACATATATGAGTCTACGATTATTTTCACACTAAATATTCCATCGTATACGCTCGAGGGTGAGAGACTAGGAAGGAGCACAGAATCCAGAAGGATGCAGACTCTACCCTTCACATCAGAAATTGAAGAGCAGCCCAAGAGCCGAGACAAGAAGGTTCTGGAGGAAGAAGGTTTGGGAGGCCATGGCCCGAAAACGAGCCGAAGCGCCATAGGTAACAGGTAACATTGATACTTGTTTATGGAATAAACTCTTAGTAATCTTAGAGTCACACATTTCAGTACATTCCACACACAAATATTTCCACAGAATATATATTATAGAGTATAATGTGGCATTATTTTTCGAATCACCTTATTCTTGATTGATTGATTGATTGATTTGGCGTTTTAAGTCCACTTTATGCACAGTAAGGCTAATCGGGACTGGACCTACAGTTTAAAGTGGAATCCGAACCATTATGTGCCTCCACCGGGTATCGAACCCGGGACCGAATCACCTTATTCAATATTTCATGTAAATTAAGAAAAAGTGTTTTATTTATTCATGGTGACACAGTGAATTTGAATGTTTTGTACGTTCTTTATCCGCAGTCACTTTTTAGTACTATTGCATGTAATTATCATTTCTAGTAATATACTTTTTGGTATTTCAGGGCAACAGAAGCTGTGCAAAGATAAAGGAAATACATGCTTAAAACGTTCAATAGGTAAAATATACTGAAATTTCTTAATTATTAGTGCATTTAACGTATATTTTATTGTGATGTACAATTTAGTATTGCAATTCTAATAATCGTAATATGGTCTCAAGAAAGTTATAACACGCTAGCATATTCAACGTAGCATTACGTTTTATAAGGTAAAATTCATAATAATCATTCGATAGTTTCGTTTGAGTATTCCTAAATAGATTACGAATAAAATGTTATTTATAATTAAGAATTGTGCCCCCCAATGAATGAACAACGGGAAACAGGGATAAATTTATATCTTTTAATATAAGCGTAACAACCTTTCTCGAATTTCAGCTCTTGTATTTTGAACACGAAAATTTGCAGTTGAATAACAATTCTTGCTACAAGTCATATAATAAATAATGTATGGCATCAAGCGTTTGCTGCGTTCCTTACAGAACCAAATTTTGAACAACATTTATGCAAATCGTCCACGAATGTAAATGCTCTATGTCCAATTTTTCAAAACACTTTTATTTTTCATTTTTTCAGGAAAGCCCTTTAAAGTTTGACATGATATATATTTATTGAACCTTTGTCACCGTTGCGCTGAAAGTTTGTATCATTGCAAAGACTGATATATTGAAGCTTATCTAGTTGTTTCGTTAGGTAGTTATGTTGTAATTAATAATTGCAATTTCAGATAGAACAATTGCACACAACACTAGTTTTGATTCGAGAGTGCCAATGTTCTATCTACCATTCTGGAAACGGAGATGAAACAATTGCATTATAAATTTGTCATTCAGTAACAAAGTAAAATAAATAATTCATATTTTTGGAAATCAATCAACTACTTTGATTCCACTATTATCAAAAGTTTTGTCTGCTAACAATAAAAGTAAGAAAGGAAGACCACTACTATTCCCAAGCAGCTCCCACAAGTCTGTCAATTCCTTACCCACAAGCGACTGAAGTTAGAATGCAAGTGATTTATCTCATGCTGGAATGGCGCTTGTGGTTGGTTGAGGAAATTGTCGTAAGGTTTCATTGGTTGTTGGAGTTGGCATTCTCGTGGCTGCTTCCAAATTATGTACATGGACCACAAAACATATCAATATTGGTAGTATGTGGGCATCAGAGGAAAGCAGAGATGAAACAATTACATCCTAAATAGACTACAGCCAAGATATCTCCATTTGTTTACAATTTGGAGATAGAACATTTGCATTATCAATGGACGAAATGTCAAAACTAGTTATCTCACCTAAGACCTAAGTTACCAACAACAAGTGCTTGTAAAAGTGATAAATCTCGCGCTTGTTAAAGGTATTTACACAAAAAGCTTATTTTTAAACGCTCCATATATTATAGTGTTATTTAAAGTGGTAACATCGTTGGGTTGAATAATCGGTTGTGATTTAAAATATTACGCAAATACGTACTTGAAACATACTTATGTACTGTACGTATATATATTAGTTTGCCCTCCTTGCAGATCATCTGGAACCAGTCAACACATTTGAGCCGAAAGAACATGGACTGAATTGTAACTGTCCTCTATCCTGTATACAGAAAGATATATTGTTCGTTGGAAACGTGCCGTGAGTATAACTATTATATAAATACAAACAATTACTTGACTTTGATTTGATGTTTGTTATTTAGTGTCGCTTTTCTGTCACTTTTGTCTAGTCGCGATGATGAGGATGGGTGATGATATGATTAAATTGATGAAGAGGCAAAAACACCACCCATGCTCAGGCCGGGATTCGAACCCGAGACCCCTGAAGTCGTGATGCGCTGTGAAAAATTCTCCGCCGCGGAGTTTCACACAATTATTGATTCACAGGTCTGCGATGAAAAAATTGTTTCAACTTGACTGGCTGATTGCTATGAATTTTTTCGCGCTGATTACAAGAAAAATAGTAAAAACATTCCCTCACGTAGCATTTTTACCCAAAACGCGATTTTTTAATTTGACACCCCACGTATCGCCTTATATGGTAAGTAAGCAGTTAGTATACCGCGTTTGTTAGAACCTGTCCAGTTTTCCGCGCTAGCGATCGCTCGACAGTTTCGGTGCCAATGAGAAACGAGGAAAATGTCGTCTGCTGGGCTGCGAGGAGCGAATGTAAGGCAGAAGAGAAACGCTTACGTAGACGCTGTTGCCACTTTCCCGTTTAACTCACGTGTTTTGTTTGTGTCTTGTTGAAGAAGCTTGTTTTGTAAGCATGGTGCTGATTAGTGTGCGTTTTAAAATATCCAGGACCAGGATGGAATTTACTCTGGTGATATTTGCTTGTGTCCTTTTTGTGTTTAGTGCCACCTTAGCTGGAACATTCACGAAGGGGAATTGTGTATAGTTGTGCATTTCCGCGTATTTTATTCACAGCCTGGCTTCGGCTTTCCCCAGCACGGAGTTCACGCGGTCTGCAGCGGCAATGCCGCGTGGTTTCTGCTAGAAAAGCCAGCGATCAGGAAGCGCGGGAAGCAGGACAGGTTGTAACAAACGCGGTCCGTAACTTAAAATAAGCTGTTCCTCATAACTTTCAATTTATACTATTGAGACAAGGATATATGAGTGAATGACCTACTTGGTCAGAGATTTGGGTCTATCCAAAGAGTCAGCAGAGCTCCTTGGCTCCAGATTGTAGCAAAGGAACTTTTTGGCTCCAGGAACTTCATTCTACTGGTGCTGTCAGCGAAGAACAGGGTGAAGGGTTTTACCAGGACATCAAAGAGATGGAACGACGGTATCAGGGCAGCTGGAGCATCAACAGATGGCGAAGAACAGTGTGAAGGGTTCTACCAGGACATCAAAGAGATGGAACGACGGTATCAGGACAGCTGGACTATCACCAGATGGCGAAGAACAGTGTGAAGGGTTCTACCAGGACATCAAAGAGATGGAACGACGGTATCAGGGCAGCTGGAGCATCACCAGATGGCGAAGAACAGGCTGAAGGGTTCTACCAGGACATCAAAGAGATGGAATGATGGTATCAGGGCTGATGGAGCATCACCAGATGGCGAAGAACAGGCTGAAGGGTTCTACCAGGACATCAAAGAGATGGAATGATGGTATCAGGGCAGCTGGACCATCACCAGATGGCGATGAACAGGGTGAAGGGTTCTACCAGGACATCAAAGAGATGGAATGATGGTATCAGGGCAGCTGGAGCATCACCAGATGGCGAAGAACAGGGTGAAGGGTTCTACCAGGACATCAAAGAGATGGAATGATGGTATCAGGGCAACTGGAGCATCACCAGATGGCGAAGAACAGGGTGAAGGATTCTACCAGGACATCAAAGAGATGGAATGATGGTATCAGGGCAGCTGGAGCATCACCAGATGGCGAAGAACAGGGTGAAGGGTTCTACCAGGACATCAAAGAGATGGAATGATGGTATCAGGGCAGCTGGACCATCACCAGATGGCGAAGAACAGGGTGAAGGGTTCTACCAGGACATCAAAGAGATGGAATGATGGTATCAGGGCAGCTGGAGCATCACCAGATGGCGAAGAACAGGGTGAAGGGTTCTACCAGGACATCAAAGAGATGAAATGATGGTATCAGGGCAGCTGGACCATCACCAGATGGCGAAGAACAGGGTGAAGGGTTCTACCAGGACATCAAAGAGATGGAATGATGGTATCAGGGCAGCTGGAGTATCACCAGATGGCGAAGAACAGGGTGAAGGGTTCTACCAGGAAATCAAAGAGATGGAATGATGGTATCAGGGCAGCTGAAGCATCACCAGATGGCGAAGAACAGGGTGAAGGGTTCTACCAGGACATCAAAGAGATGGAATGATGGTAACTGGGCAGCTGGAGCATCACCAGATGGCAAAGAACAGGGTGAGGGGTTCTACCAGGACATCAAAGAGATGGAATGATGGTATCAGGGCAACTGGAGCATCACCAGATGGCGAGGAACAGGGTGAAGGGTTCTACCAGGACATCAAAGAGATGGAATGATGGTATCAGGGTAGCTGGAGCATCACCAGATGGCGAAGAACAGGGTGAAGGGTTCTACCAGGACATCAAAGAGATGGAATGATGGTATCAGGGCAGCTGGAGCATCACCAGATGGCGAAGAACAGGGTGAAGGGTTCTACCAGGACATCAAAGAGATGGAATGATGGTATCAGGGCAGCTGAAGCATCACCAGATGGCGAAGAACAGGCTGACGGGTTCTACCAGGACATCAAAGAGATGGAATGATGGTATCAGGGCAGCTGGACCATCACCAGATGGCGAAGAACAGGGTGAAGGGTTCTACCAGGCCATCAAAGAGATGGAATGATGGTATCAGGGCAGCTGGAGCATCACAAGATGGCGAAGAACAGGGTGAAGGGTTCTACCAGGACATCAAAGAGATGGAATGATGGTATCAGGGCAGCTGGAGCATCACCAGATGGCGAAGAACAGGGTGAAGGGTTCTACCAGGACATCAAAGAGATGGAATGATGGTATCAGGGCAGCTGGAGCATCACCAGATGGCGAAGAACAGGGTGAAGGGTTGTACCAGGACATCAAAGAGATGGAATGATGGTATCAGGGCAGCTGAAGCATCACCAGATGGCGAAGAACAGGCTGACGGGTTCTACCATTACATCAAAGAGATGGAATGATGGTATCAGGGCAGCTGGAGCATCACCAGATGGCGAAGAACAGGCTGAAGGGTTCTACCAGGACATCAAAGACATGGAATGATGGTATCAGGGCAGCTGGACCATCACCAGATGGCGAAGAACAGGGTGAAGGGTTCTACCAGGACATCAAAGAGATGGAATGATGGTATCAGGGCAGCTGGAGCATCACCAGATGACGAAGAACAGAGTGAAGGGTTCTACCAGGACATCAAAGAGATGGAATGATGGTATCAGGGCAGCTGGAGCATCACCAGATGGCGAAGAACAGGGTGAAGGGTTCTACCAGGACATCAAAGAGATGGAATGATGGTATCAGGGCAGCTGGAGCATCACCAGATGGCGAAGAACAGGGTGAAGGGTTCAACCAGGACATCAAAGAGATGGAATGATGGTATCAGGGCAGCTGGAGCATCACCAGATGGCGAGGAACAGGGTGAAGGGTTCTACCAGGACATAAAAGAGATGGAATGATGGTATCAGGGCAGCTGGAGCATCACCAGATGACGAAGAACAGAGTGAAGGGTTCTACCAGGACATCAAAGAGATGGAATGATGGTATCAGGGCAGCTGGAGCATCACCAGATGGCGAAGAACAGGGTGAAGGGTTCTACCAGGACATCAAAGAGATGGAATGATGGTATCAGGGCAGCTGGAGCATCACCAGATGGCGAAGAACAGGCTGAAGGGTTCTACCAGGACATCAAAGAGATGGAATGATGGTATCAGGGCAGCTGGAGCATCACCAGATGGCGAGGAACAGGGTGAAGGGTTCTACCAGGACATCAAAGAGATGGAATGATGGTATCAGGGCAGCTGGAGCATCACCAGATGGCGAAGAACAGGGTGAAGGGTTCTACCAGGACATCAAAGAGATGTAATGATGGTATCAGGGCAGCTGGAGCATCACCAGATGGCGAAGAACAGGGTGAAGGGTTCTATCAGGACATCAAAGAGATGGAATGATGGTATCAGGGCAGCTGGAGCATCACCAGATGGCGAAGGACAGGGTGAAGGGTTCTACCAGGACATCAAAGAGATGGAATGATGGTATCAGGGTAGCTGGAGCATCACCAAATGGCGAAGAACAGGGTGAAGGGTTCTACCAGGACATCAAAGAGATGGAATGATGGTATCAGGGCAGCTGGAGCATCACCAGATGGCGAAGAACAGGGTGAAGGGTTCTACCAGGACATCAAAGAGATGGAATGATGGTATCAGGGCAGCTGAAGCATCACCAGATGGCGAAGAACAGGATGACGGGTTCTACCATTACATCAAAGAGATGGAATGATGGTATCAGGGCAGCTGGAGCATCACCAGATGGCGAAGAACAGGCTGAAGAGTTCTACCAGGACATCAAAGAGATGGAATGATGGTATCAGGGCAGCTGGACCATCACCAGATGGCGAAGAACAGGGTGAAGGGTTCTACCAGGACATCAAACAGATGGAATGATGGTATCAGGGCAGCTGGAGCATCACCAGATGACGAAGAACAGAGTGAAGGGTTCTACCAGGACATCAAAGAGATGGAATGATGGTATCAGGGCAGCTGGAGCATCACCAGATGGCGAAGAACAGGGTGAAGGGTTCTACCAGGACATCAAAGAGATGGAATGATGGTATCAGGGCAGCTGAAGCATCACCAGATGGCGAGGAACAGGCTGAAGGGTTCTACCAGGACATCAAAGAGATGGAATGATGGTATCAGGGCAGCTGGAGCATCACCAGATGGCGAAGAACAGGGTGAAGGGTTCTACCAGGACATCAAAGAGATGGAATGATGGTATCAGGGTAGCTGGAGCATCACCAGATGGCGAAGAACAGGGTGAAGGGTTCTACCAGGACATCAAAGAGATGGAATGATGGTATCAGGGCAGCTGGAGCATCACCAGATGGCGAAGAACAGGGTGAAGGGTTCTACCAGGACATCAAAGAGATGGAATGATGGTATCAGGGCAGCTGGAGCATCACCAGATGGCGAAGAACAGGCTGACGGGTTCTACCATTACATCAAAGAGATGGAATGATGGTATCAGGGCAGCTGGAGCATCACCAGATGGCGAAGAACAGGGTGAAGGGTTCTACCAGGACATCAAAGAGATGGAATGATGGTATCAGGGCAGCTGGAGCATCACCAGATGGCGAAGAACAGGGTGAAGGGTTCTACCAGGACATCAAAGAGATGGTATGATGGTATCAGGGCAGCTGGAGCATCACCAGATGGCGAAGAACAGGGTGAAGGGTTCTATCAGGACATCAAAGAGATGGAATGATGGTATCAGGGCAGCTGAAGCATCACCAAGTGGCGAGGAACAGGCTGAAGGGTTCTACCAGGACATCAAAGAGATGGAATGATGGTATCAGGGCAGCTGGAGCATCACCAGATGGCGAAGAACAGGGTGAAGGGTTCTACCAGGACATCAAAGAGATGGAATGATGGTATCAGGGCAGCTGGAGCATCACCAGATGGCGAAGAACAGGGTGAAGGGTTCTACCAGGACATCAAAGAGATGGAATGATGGTATCAGGGCAGCTGGAGCATCACCAGATGGCGAAGAACAGGGTGAAGGGTTCTACCAGGACATCAAAGAGATGGAATGATGGTATCAGGGCAGCTGGAGCATCACCAGATGGCGAAGAACAGGGTGAAGGGTTCTACCAGGACATCAAAGAGATGGTATGATGGTATCAGGGCAGCTGGAGCATCACCAGATGGCGAAGAACAGGGTGAAGGGTTCTACCAGGACATCAAAGAGATGGAATGATGGTATCAGGGCAGCTGAAGCATCACCAGATGGCGAGGAACAGGCTGAAGGGTTCTACCAGGACATCAAAGAGATGGAATGATGGTATCAGGGCAGCTGGAGCATCACCAGATGGCGAAGAACAGGGTGAA
Source organism: Lepisma saccharinum (assembly GCF_977018435.1). Lineage (NCBI taxonomy): Eukaryota > Metazoa > Arthropoda > Insecta > Zygentoma > Lepismatidae > Lepisma > Lepisma saccharinum. Next base: position 13,633,833 of record NC_139249.1, read on the forward strand.
GGGTTCTACCAGGACATCAAAGAGATGGAATGATGGTATCAGGGTAGCTGGAGCATCACCAGATGGCGAAGAACAGGCTGAAGGGTTCTACCAGGACATCAAAGAGATGGAATGATGGTATCAGGGCAGCTGGAGCATCACCAGATGGCGAAGAACAGGGTGAAGGGTTCTACCAGGACATCAAAGAGATGGAATGATGGTATCAGGGCAGCTGGAGCATCACCAGATGGCGAAGAACAGGGTGAAAGGTTCTACCAGGACATCAAAGAGATGGAATGATGGTATCAGGGCAGCTGAAGCATCACCAGATGGCGAGGAACAGGCTGAAGGGTTCTACCAGGACATCAAAGAGATGGAATGATGGTATCAGGGCAGCTGGAGCATCACCAGATTGCGAAGAACAGGGTGAGGGGTTCTACCAGGACATCAAAGAGATGGAATGATGGTATCAGGGCAGCTGGAGCATCACCAGATGGCGAAGAACAGGGTGAAGGGTTCTACCAGGACATCAAAGAGATGGAATGATGGTATCAGGGCAGCTGGAGCATCACCAGATGACGAAGAACAGGGTGAAGGGTTCTACCAGGACATCAAAGAGATGGAATGATGGTATCAGGGCAGCTGGAGCATCACCAGATGGCGAAGAACAGGGTGAAGGGTTCTACCAGGACATCAAAGAGATGGAATGATGGTATCAGGGCAGCTGGAGCATCACCAGATGGCGAAGAACAGGGTGAAGGGTTCTACCAGGACATCAAAGAGATGGAATGATGGTATCAGGGCAGCTGAAGCATCACCAGATGGCGAGGAACAGGCTGAAGGGTTCTACCAGGACATCAAAGAGATGGAATGATGGTATCAGGGCAGCTGGAGCATCACCAGATGGCGAAGAACAGGGTGAGGGGTTCTACCAGGACATCAAAGAGATGGAATGATGGTATCAGGGCAGCTGGACCATCACCAGATGGCGAAGAACACGGTGAAGGGTTCTACCAGGACATCAAAGAGATGGAATGATGGTATCAGGGCAGCTGGAGCATCACCAGATGGCGAAGAACAGGGTGAGGGGTTCTACCAGGACATCAAAGAGATGGAATGATGGTATCAGGGCAGCTGGACCATCACCAGATGGCGAAGAACACGGTGAAGGGTTCTACCAGGACATCAAAGAGATGGAATGATGGTATCAGGGCAGCTGGAGCATCACCAGATGACGAAGAACAGAGTGAAGGGTTCTACCAGGACATCAAAGAGATGGAATGATGGTATCAGGGCAGCTGGAGCATCACCAGATGGCGAAGTACAGGGTGAAGGGTTCTATCAGGACATCAAAGAGATGGAATGATGGTATCAGGGCAGCTGGAGCATCACCAGATGGCGAAGAACAGGGTGAAGGGTTCTACCAGGACATCAAAGAAATGGAATGATGGTATCAGGGCAGCTGGAGCATCACCAGATGGCGAAGAACAGGGTGAAGGGTTCTACCAGGACATCAAAGAGATGGAATGATGGTATCAGGGCAGCTGGAGCATCACCAGATGGCGAAGAACAGGGTGAAGGGTTCTACCAGGACATCAAAGAGATGGAATGATGGTATCAGGGCAGCTGGAGCATCACCAGATGGCGAAGAACAGGGTGAAGGGTTCTACCAGGACATCAAAGAGATGGAATGATGGTATCAGGGCAGCTGGAGCATCACCAGGTGGCGAAGAACAGGGTGAAGGGTTCTACCAGGACATCATAGAGATGGAAGAACGGTGTGAGGACAACTGGAGCGTCACCAGATGGCGGCCTACTGCTGGACGTTTCACAGCGACCTGTCGTAGATGACTTACAAGAGGAAAATCTCTCGAAGGAGCTTTAAAGAGATGAAGTAACGGTATTACAAGGACTTGTAGCAACTCGATAAGTGACAAACTCAAAATTTGCAGGTATAACGCTGGATATTTTATTTTTATGTCAATTAAATATTGTCCAAATACACGTTTTTACCAATTTTTCTTAATTTTTAACTCAATTTTGTGAAAAATCCTTACGTGATGGAGAAAAACGGGGGTCATTTTCCGATTCAGCGCACCTAAAAAAATTGATATCAGTTATTGCGGTTAAGACAATTTTCAAAAAGTCTCAAAACGCAGGCCTGTGATAATATAACCTACTCAAAATGGACTGCAATTCTTAATTAAGAGATTGATAGTTGAAGTTATAGAAAGGTGTGATAACTTTTCTTGCTCTCATTAATAGTTCCAGCCGATGAAAGTAAAAGAACGTATCTATCGGTAACAATAAATACTCTACGGCCTAAGCAATATTCATTGTCGTCCATAGTAGGGTACAAGTGTTGCAATGCGTTTATTTGTATAAAAAGGAGAGAAGTTCTGTGATTTAATTAACCCTGATTATTTGTAAGGGTGAGGGAAACACGTGGGAAATAATTGTCCTCGATCTTCGTTGAAGATACGATCGCATCAATTGCCTGGTATATCTGAGTAAAACCTACTTAAAACCTGCCAAGCTGGCCAGTCGTGCGAATAGAACATGGACGTCAGAAAGGAGGGGGCAATAGAGCAATAGGGGAACGTAACTATCCATGGAAAATGATGTACGCCTGAAATTACATATTTCACGCATACGAATTCATTACGTTCATATTAATTTGCATTAATTTCTGTAGGGATCTAATACTTAAAAAAAACTGAGGCATTGTTTTCTTTGGGGGGGGGGTGCCTCCGTTTCTCCCCTTGGGAAAAATATTCCTTATTTTCCACCCCTACTCCCTCACTCACCACCACCCACCACCCTTAAAAAATACCTCTGGACATCCACGAGTGCATGCCTGCTGTTCTAAACACAGCTTCTCTAACTTATTTTCACATTATTATTCATCCTCATCGTCTCGATTAGCCAAAAGTTGCAAAAAAGCGAAACAAAATAACAAACAAATGTACTATTGGCTATTTATTTTCACATACTAGCACACACTCGATATGATAATACTCTTTTCATATCCAATCAAAAAAGTGTAGAGTGTAGGTGCATTTATAATTTACACCCAGCTTTAGTGGAATTTGTTAGAGAGTGCATAAATGAATTGTAAAATTTAGTACTTTTCTTGTCGGAACTCTCTTTCTATACTGTGCTACCAACATAAAAATAATAAATATTTTCTAACTATAATGATATATTTATATTTTTTTAAAGTGGAAAATTGGCTGATGGTGGCAATTTTACGATACTCACAGTAGTCATTGAACTCGCACAAACCAGGCGAAAAATCCGAGTTATTAGAGGAATGGATGATATAGCAGGTGAGTGCCAAAGGGGTATTATAAGTCATGTGTGTATCCTAATTGTGCAATTCTGTTATGATTCCAGTTCTTTTTGGACAGTGGTTCTATATTCGTCACTTCTCACGTAGACATTGTAATTTTTGAGGTTGATAACAAAGTACGGATGTGTTTGTTTTTTGGTTGGTTGATTAAATGAATGATTTGGTTTATTTTACATCCCTATCCTACCAAATTCGGCTAAACGCGAAGTTGATGATCTGTGATGATCTGATGAAATAGATGAAGGGACATCCACAAAGAACACACATGCCCAGGCAGGGATTCAATTCAGATTGTTATGAACTTCAAAAAGAAATTAAACTTTCATAACATAAAATCATTCTCACATTAGCCGGCCCCGTGGCGGAGTGGTTAGCACATCGCGCTACAACGTCAGGGGTCCCTTGATCGAATCCTGGCCTGGGCATGGATGTTTGTGAGTGTCCATTCATCCATTTCATCATATCATCACTCATCCCCATCTTGGCAAATTAGACAAAAGTGGCACAAAAAGCGAAGTAAAATTAAGCAAATCAAATCAAATCATTCTCACATTAAATCCCTGCAGAAGAAGACGGAGTTAAATAAAACCTCTAGATAAAACTCGCATGTAAAAAAGTTCCAATGCATGATACGTTAATTTGAATATTGTGTCCCAAAAATGACTAACAGGTGCAAGTATTACAAAATGCAATAGCAATTCGTAAAAACTGTCAGTAGAGACAAACAGTGGAACAGTGAACTCTCAGGAAATATATTTGTGTGAATAAATGGATGAATCTTTGACTCGTTTTCAATATGTTAATATTTTCTTATAGTTAGTGTTAATAAAAATAATGTGTATTTATCCACTCTTAAAAAGAGAATGAATTTTCTGGTAAATATGTGCAGTACATTTGTTTACAACTTGACATGAGAAACAAATTTTAATTTCCACAAAGCTATTTATCACTATGGAAAAATTATGGTGGAAAAGAGTTACAAAAGATAGATGATGTACATACGTGTATAATGTTTAACTAGTATTATTATATGTATTGATTTAACATCACTGTCACTAACATTTAGACATGTATTTGAATTCTGTCCCCATGTATGAGTTTCCCAATAAGATTACAACTGTCTGAAAATCTGTTTGGAATTTATACTTGGTAACACAAACCATAATTTGACCAAAATGGTAAAATTATTAACATATGTGATCACAACTTATTTTTTTATATTTACTTGCAGTTTCTGTTGGAGGGGTGTTCGCTTTGTTTATAGGAGCCAGTTTAATGAGTGTTGCTGAGATTTTGTATTACATCTTCATCAGACCAATTTTCCTCTGCCACAGACATAAACAGAATGCAAGAAACCGTCACTTGAATATCAAAAGCATTTAGTCAAGTTTGTGGTGTAATATGCATACATGTATGTAGTATGTATGTTTAACATATTGTAGACGGTAGGGTGCAAGCGACGCACGAACCTTGCCTAATGCCCACGTAAGCTCAACGTCAAACGTCCAGCGCGACAGGGAGGTCATACACCTACCTCCTATATAAGCACAGGAGCAATTGCGTGGAGCTCTCTTTTGTCTCTGTTGTCATCGAAGTGTAAGTGTATTGGGCTGGTAATCTTAGGATACGCTTTGTTCAAGGAAGCGTCGCTGGATTAGGCAAGGTGAGTGAGTGAGTGTGCCTTCCGTTTACAATCCTTACCTCCAATCACATCAATAAACCTAATGTGTAGAGAGTATCGGTCATTGTAATTTTCAGTCTGCCTTATCCCGGTACAATCTCTACTCTCCCGGAGGATACACGGTTAGTGGAGCTACGGGATGCGACGATCCGGTGTCGTCTTGTCCTATAGCGGACGCCGTTCCCTTGGAGAGAGCAGAGACTAATGGCCGTGTGCACGAACGAAAATCAAATTTTAAACTCGGATCGGGAAAGGATCACTGGATAATTCCATTGCACGGAGACGGTTCAACACTTGATCGCGATCTAGGAACATCAAAACAAGTTTATCTTCTGATCGGCCATTCGCGACCGTTTTGGTGTCTGATCCCGGTTCACGATACTGACGCTTCGACTGCAGGCAGTTGTTTCTTAATATAAAAAGAGCGGAAAGTGATATCGAGGGCGTGCAAACGCTAGAGATGTTGGATGTACAATGCTGATAATTCGAGAACTACATAAACTAAAAACTGCCAAAATAATAATAATAATTTGTGGTTCTGTGGTGCAAAGTCGTAATGTTTCTAAATACTGTACTTTCTAGTATCCCAGAACACAAAACCTATATAAATGTCATATATTACGTGCAAGTGCAAGGTAAATTAGAACAGAGCAATGTTTACGATATTGCTACATGGTGTTGGAAATATGATTGTATAAATTTACGAAAATACATGTTACTGGCTATTTACACGACACGACAATATAAATATATAAGAATTAAGAAATGAAAAATTCAAATACTTACCACAGTACAGTATAGAAATAATAATAAAATATCTTTATTGAGCGGGCGAGGTTCAGCGTACGCTGTTCTCTCAAAACTCTCATACATTTCGTAAGGCATTAAAGTCCCGTAGAAGAAGGTTCCATGCTTTCTCCTTCTCCTCTTGTGTTGTGCCGTCAGTTCATTTTTAATATTATTATTTTTTTACATTCCACTACATCCTTGTACATGTTGACAAGGTTGATTAGTACATCTCTCAAATTCAGATAAGTTTGCAGCCCGAATTATTTCTTCTCCTACATGTTGATACTTTAACACATCACATTACTCTATGGGGTTCTTGATTGTCATTTGTTTTAGCCAACCAATCACGTATAGTCTTACAAATTAATCTCGGATCAGTTGAACGGAATCTTGTGAACGTCGTTTTTCGTTGGTGCAATGCAAATCTTTAAATCAAGTTCATTTAGAGTGGATTAAAATTGATCTCGTTCATCTGAACTTCGAAATAATCGGCGTTGGTGCACGCGGCCATAAATGGTGGAGGCTAAAATATGTATGCACGCGTATATATGCGTAACCAAATGTATAGTATAATGAAAACAGTAAATCGAATCCATCATATAGTAGCATAACTTGTGAATTCATTTGAAAATATTTTCAGATATCTATACGTATATGTTTGTTCCTAAATATCAATGATTGTGCTTTTAATAAACTATAAGTTTACATACCTTTCTCTTATAGTGAATTAAAGACAAAACCAAGCAGAAATAGAATTTGTGCACTTTTGTCATTGCAGCAACAATAAAGAATCTAGTAATTAATATTATGTCAAAATCAGAAATTAACCATAAGTAATAAACATAATTCGAGCTACTATAATGTAATATTCAAGCAATAGACAATAAAATAAATACATCCCTGATATGATCCATAATTTTGTGACGTCACAACTGATATATTCTTTGGTGATTGAACACGTACTTTTTGTGTTATTGTATGTAAATTGCACCTTGTTTGTAATATATATATTTCTTGTTTAATATTTATTGTATTTTATGTTCTATTATGAGTAATTCAATCTATCTGTATATTTGAGAACATGCATTGTGCGAATTTGGAATCTAAATTTGTGTAGATGTCAGTCTTGCTTCTAGTATCCTTTTGTAAATAGCAAGTGATTCATCTATATTTGATCTGTAATCTTGAAATAGTATAAGAGCAAGGATTTCGCATAAGAAATTAACACACTTTCGCCGCAGATCGTCGATAGATTTTAAAACTCAAAAGAACTGCTCGGTGCTGTACAGTGGGATCCATGAGTATTACCGTGCAAATTGTCCATTACTATTGTCATTAATTTTTCTCTTACATCCTGTGTGTTTTTAAGCGATGGATTTTTATGTATGCTGGTGTAGAAGTTATCAACATCTTGTTTTGAGTTTTCTTTTAATTCTTGAAGCTCTTATTGGGTCAAATAAAGTACACAAACATGGTGATGGACAATTTGCACGGTAATACTCATGGATCCCACTGTACGTACATACATCTTGGTATGGTAGTTCGAGGCGCAAACTAGGCCTATGCGACCATAGGTACGCCGATAGCCACGCATTGAGGTTATGTGTTATAGTTGAGTCAAGACACCGATAAAGCGAAATCCTCACATTCATAAGAAATATATTTGCATTTTGATTGTAATAAATACAGAATAAATCCTTTCATTTCATGTACGGCAGTAATGTGATTTTATTCCTCTGTGCTGTGAGATATTGTTGCCTAACACTACCCCTGTACAGTGGGATCCACTAGTATTGCTCAGCAAATTGTCCATGACTATTTTCATTAATCTTTCTCTTACATTCTATGTGTTTTTAAGCGATGGATTTTATGTATGATGGTGCAGAAGTTGTCAACAGCTTGTTTTGAGTCTTCTTTTAATTCTTGAAGCTCTTATTGGGTCAAATTAAGTGCATGAACATGGTGATGGACAATTTGCACGGTATTACTTATAGATCCCACTGTACCTGAGAGAAGTCTGTGTACTTCAACGAGTCTCATTGTTCACCGCTGAGCATTATTCAGATATTATTATTATTAAATAAAATACAACCACTGAATACCAAATAGTAGAATAATACACTCAAACGTATCATCCAAAATTCGATTTGATAAAGCAGTTGACATTGAGTTAAGCTTGAGTCGTTTTTGCTTCTGTTAAATTAATTAGATATTTTGTGTTTTATGCGTAATCTGACAAGTCTGGTCGTATTTGTATGTGTGCGTTCAAGTTTACAAACACTTTTCGTGGACAAATATATTTTTGTATCGTAAAACTTGTTCAATTCTTTCTAAAGTAGTACCTCTATCCTAATTATTAGGGAACGGAACTTTATGTGCTAAAAAAACTCAGAAATATTTCTTTTTCTATGTGTCATAAGTGTTGAAAATATGTGATAAAAACAGGAAAATATGTGACAAAAATAAAAACAATTTGGTAACAAAAGCAAAATATTACATGCATTTTAAACACCTGAAATCAGTTTCTAAATGCTTAACTCTTAGTGAGCTATTTCTTGGAAGAGTTGCACTGGATCACCATAGTTTTTTCCAAATTCTCCATTGTAAATCTGTGACGATTATCTCTAAGAAGAATCTTATATTGCGAGAAAGATCGCTCCACGTCACAAGGAACAATTCTTGCATATTTGAAGCACGAAATGCCACTAACGCTGAAGTTTTCAAAAGCTTCTTCTTCCTCTACTTCACCTTCCAAAACACTTGAAATTTGGCACAAAGTTCGAAAACCTTGGTTTTTCCCAAAAATTTAGCACTTGTGCGTTAGATGCAGTGAGTTCTTCCAGTTTCGTTTCTGCTATACGGACTTCACCCACGGAAGCTGCCAAAGTGTTCGCGGACGATTCAAGCTTTCGTATGGAATTAGAGAGAAAGGATAGGTTTGTTGATATGTATGCCAATTCGACTTTTAAGGAGGGATCCTTCAACAGTTCTTGCAGAATTTCTTTGTCGAGATCGTTTACAACAGATAGAATTTTTTCAAAGTTCTGGGCATAATATACAGCTGCATCCAACCAAATGCCCCATCGCGTAACTACAGGTGTAGGAGGAAGGACAACCTCAGGACATTTTTGTTTAAAAATGTCTATTCTTCTAGGTGACTTGATAAAAACTTTCTTCCTATTTGAAACCAGTTTATCGACGTTGGGATAAAGAGCTCTTATCTTTTCACATATTCTATGCAACACATGAGCACATGAACACATAAAACGAGGGTCTCTATCTTATCGCAGAAAAAACATTTATTTACCTAAAGTTCCGTTCCCTACTAATTATAAATACAATTTGTTGTAAGTCCAATTTAATCCCATATTCGCAAATGAGGATTGAGCCTACAATTTAAAGGGTGATTCGAATCATTATTAAGTGTTCTCGTATGAATTGAGCCCGGAATCTTCTAATTTAAAGAGGTCATTTTGTAACAATAATTAATGATCATTCTAATGTTGATAATTGAAGTTTATGTAACGCCTACGTAACGCACAGATAGGCTAATCGCAACTGGACTTAGCGATGATAAGGTATGATGAAATTGATGAAGGGACACTCACAAAGAGCACCCATGCCTAGGCCGGGATCCGAACCCGGTAATCCTGGCGACCTGGCGCGCTATGCTAACCACTCCACCATTTGTGAAATTCTCAATTACTATGGATAACAATAGGATTCGAATTCAAGCAACCGATATCTTGTCTTGAAATTTTATGTACTAGGAATACAGTTTTATTGTATTCTTTTATCCTTTATTTTCAATTTATACTGTCATTAGTTTCAAATACCGTATCAGCATGCTTTATGCGATATTCAAGTGCCTTTAGAAAAGCAATCACTGAAATCTATCACATATCCTCTGTAATTAAATACAGTAATGAAATATTGAGAATGTGACACAGAGGTTCCTCGTCTCCATTGGACTACAGGTTGCACGTGACTGTCTCGTGTTACTAATTTGTACATTGCATGCTCTTGTAAGTCGATGTACGCATGCGTGGAAGATCCTGGTAATTAGGTCTCATGCTGATTGATTGGTTAGAGAAACATATCTCATCGGCATAGCAGCCGTCTGCCATCGATCGAGATTGGTGTATGCCCACATCAATCATACAAATTGAAAGAGAATATTGATTACGCACTATTACTTTGTTCTATCATGAAATTTTAATTTTCAGGTTCTTAGTTGCTAAGGAGAACTTCACGGCAGGACAATTGCTGCACTTGCTCTGAAAACAAAAACACTGGTGTTAGGCCCACGCTACATTTTGTTGAACGTGGTCGTGTTAAAATGGCGTATTGACCAAAATGTAGTCAATACACTACAGAAAATTAATTAGCAGGCCCGTAGCCAGGATTTTATTTCGGTGGGGCTCATCCCTTATCAGCAGCCACCATCTAAAGGGGGAAACGTTTGAAGAGTAGAAGCCCTGAAGATTATCCTGCTGATGAAGTAAAATTAATTAGCACCATGCACGATTTAAGTTAGATTATTGTAGGAATTCGGGGGGGGGGGTTCAGCTCCCTTAGCCCCCCAGGCTACGTGCCTGTTCATTGGTTTCTTGATTTATTTTACTTCGCTTTTCCGCCACTTTTGGCTAATCGCAAGGATGAAGATGCATGGTGATAAGTGGATGTGGATGAAGGGACAATCAGAAACATATGCGGACGACACAACACGAGCCCCACAGAGGAATACTGGTTGTGAGATCAGACGCCAGAACCTCGCTAGTCTGCTAGGGCGTACTACAAGGAAGGGAGGTTGACATTTTCGTGTCTTTGCAATGGGCCACCCCTTACACCCCTTCACACAGAAAAGAAATGCATCAAGTTTGTAGCTCAGACCAAATAGAAAGATGCAGAAAGGTGAAAAAGAAAATAAAAGAACAGCTCGGGCTTTCATTATATGATGCACTTCGTTACCTTTACAAACGATATACAAAAATGCATCAAACTATAATCCCGTTTCTGTGCGGGGGATGCGTTGATGCGTTTCTGGTGCATCAAATAGACTTGATGCCTTTAGTTTTCTGTGTATAGGATCACTGGGTTTAACATCATTTTTTACAGTGTGACATTCTATTATTGTCAAACAGTAGGAATTTCAATGGAATTGCCTCATACTTTATCACTATAAATTTGAATGCAATTTTTTGGAATAGTTTGAATTAGGTAGTAGCCAAAGGCTCGTGCCACGTACCGCCGAGACTTACTTTACCATAAATGCCAGCTTGGCACAGGGGTAGAGTAAGAGATACCTAGGTCTAAGATTTGAGGAGCTAACGTTTTATGTTGGTCAAATAAAACAGAAAGTTTACTTACTACAAAAGAAATAAACCGAAATATATTCTGAAAAACATTTGCATAATACAATTTCCACACTAAGTTAGATTTCTTTCTACACGTTGTGATTGTTATCTTAGGAAAGCTTCTTCTTCTAAAGGTTTCTTCTTCTGAAAGCTTTCTCATCTAAAGGCTTCTTCTTCTAAAAGCTTCTTCTGAAAGCTTCTTCTTCTAAGGCTTGTTCTTCTGAAGATTTATTCTTCTAAAAGCTTCTTCTTCTTGGATTACAACCATTTATTTGCATGCTTGTATTCTTCTTGGATTACAACCATTTATCTGCATACAACCATTTATCTGCATGCTTGTATTCTTATTGGATTACAACCATTTATCTGCATGCGTGTGTTCTCCTTGGATTACAACCATTTATCTGCATGCGTGTGTTCTTCTTGGATTACAACCATTTATCTGCATGCATGTATTCTTCTTGGATTACAACCATGCCTTCCCTAGGGTCACTGCCTAGCTTGCTGCGCCCCCTACTAACCAAATGGAAAAAGGGGTAATCAAAGGGCGCCGCCAATCCCACGCTCACCTTGATCGGGGCTGCAATAGATGCGCCTACACGAAGTGCTTGAGGGCTGCCGAGGTCTTGGCGCCACACCGGGAAAACAACCAAAGCCCAACAAGAAATCTCTTCTTGTAGGAACCGTAAAGACACAAAATCGTAATCACAGTTCGACTTCTTTAATTTCTTCGTATAATCATATTTATTTATTTATTTATTCCAAGTTTCAGATACAGCACTTTTAAGGCCATTTTACACTGAAAACTCTAACAAATAACAAGAACAAGTCAAGATGGTTTTAGGTAAAAACAAGAAAGGTTAAATATAAACTTAAAACATAAACAAGGAAACAAACAAAGATTTACATATTCATTTTTAGGGAAGATCGGAAAATGCTTTCAGGGGCAAAAATGTCTATGTTTGTGGGTAGTTTATTGTAGAACTGGGACAGCCTGTGGAATAGAGCGCGCTCTATAAGGGAAAGCCTAGCGGTAGAGTTGTGGAACAATTCAGTGTTTCGGGTCGTTAGAGAGGGAACTCTGAAGTTGAATTCTGTAAGCAGAAATTCAGATCTTCATTTTCCATTGATGATTTTATAGAAAAATTTTATATCGGCCATATCGCGTCGGGTCTGCACTAACTGGATGTTCAAAGTAGTCAGGATGTCAGGTTTCTGAAGATGCCGCAGAGAAGGAATTCTATGACGAACAATGGCGGCAAAGAAGCTGAGGACGGAATCCATGATAGAGAGATTTGTATTGGAAGCCATGGCCCAGACTGGAGAGCAGTATTCGAGAATCGGAGAAATGAATGATTTGAAAAACAGGCTAAGAGAAGTTGGAGTATCAATTTCAGTGAATCTGTAGAGGAGGCCTAAGAGGCACATTGCACTTTTAGTTGTAGCTGCGATGTGTTCCTTAAAGTTCGGTTTTTCATCTATGATAACACCTAGATCATTTTGGGTCGCAACTGTAGTAATATAATTGTTTTCAAGAACATAATGAGAATGTATTTTGTTCTTTTTTAAAGACACTGTGAGGGAGGAACATTTCTGCGGGTTAAGTTGTAGATTCCACTGATTACACCATGTGACAAGTTCAGAAAGAGCATTCTGGAGCATCACAGCATCTTGTGTGGTTGAGATTTCTTTGAAAAGTTTACAGTCGTCAGCAAACATGAGTATATGTTACTATTGGCCATCATTTGATCTTTTCTCTTTGATTTCACTTCATCATTATTCTGAGTTCATAAATTAAGACGAACACAATTAGTTTCAGTAGTTGCAATCACTTTTATTTAGTTCCCTCCCTCACTCATTGTTCCTGTAATCCACGATCCTAATACTTTGGTCGCGTGCAGCCATCTATTGTCCACTTTATCTGACTTGGCGCTACGTTTGGGTGCGTAACACTCGTAGGCAGTTGTTGCCAAACAATTTGCTCGTGTGTTTGACTTTTGGTTGCTCTTGCATCGCTGTTCTACATCTCTAGGTTAATGGCAACGATAAAGATAAATAGGAAATTAAATGAATAGAACAAACAAGCACAATACCGTACCCAGGATTCAAACCGAGAACAACTTCGTCTGTACGACGACCATAACGACTCCGACACCAAGGCAACACCAACAAAAGTAGATAAATTAATAACATTCAGTTATTTCCAGCAAAGTGTGCATGCGCTGCATTTCAATGGTATCGCTAAAAATGTGCATACAATTCATTAATCTGCATATATTTCTTTCCAACGTAGTTCGTATAAAGTTGTCACAACGGTTTACACTCAGTTAGTTCCAATAGTGTGCATAAAGATAGATTGAATGAATATATTTACACAATTTTCATAAAATAATTTCCAACAGTCCTTACATGTAGTTGTTTCCAACCGTTTGCATACATTTCATACAATAGTTTAATGTTTTTTTTATTATCTTTCTAACTTTAGAAAATATAAAACGTATGTGAACTGTTGAAAATAACTTTGACAATAAGTATTCAGGAAGGTGGTAATATTTTTGAGGACAAGTGGTGATGGTGGTGTGTGTGTGGTTAGCTTCTGTGACATCAAATTATTGAAAAGTGTATAGACCAGTAGCATGACTATATACACCACGAAGCAACAGAGGGCAGACCCTAACCCCTTCCCCCTCCAGAAAACAAGAAAAACTAGAAAAATAAATGCTCTTTTAGCTCAAAGATGCACTTTTGTATGGTATATACGGGCATATTAAGTGTGAATCCCAGAAAATATTCTTGTGCCCTTTCTCGGTACCTCACTATTCATTTTTGTCAGCTACAGTGGGATCCATGAGTATTACCGTGCAAATTGTCCTTCACCATGTTCGTGCACTTTATTTGACAAAATAAGAGCTTCAAGAATTGAAATAAAACTCAAAACAAGCTGTTGACAACTTCTGCACCAGTGTACATAAAAAATCATAGTTTAAAAACACATAGCTTGTAAGAGAAAATTTTAAGAAAATAGTCATGGACAATTTGCACGGTAATACTCATGGATCCCACTGTAGCAAAGGCAGACATCGTTTTCTAAATTGAAAATAATGGAAGATTAAAAGTGGTAGACGCTGTAAGTGGCACAAACATTAAAACACCGTTTTCCACGTGAAACTGTCAAATATGCCATGCTTTATAATGTGGTAGACGTGAAAAGTGGCTGGTAGCCCTCTAAGTAGTTCAAAAGGGTGTGTAAAGAGGTTGCTAGTGTGAAGGTCTCTGCGGGCTGATTTGGTGAACGACGGAAGTGCCAAGCGGGCTGATTAGGTGAACGATGGAAGTGCCAAGCGAGGTGGCAGCCGTGAAAATCGTAAACGTTGTAAGTGGGAAAACAGTTTTTTCCGATTTCCCAACAATTTAGCTTTTGGCACTTACAACGTTTACCACTTCTAGTCCTCAATTATAAAAACCTATTTACGGAGTACCATGTGTCAGGATCGCCTTAGTGATCTGGCTTTAGTCAAATGAGAATGACAGAGCCAAATATATATATATATATAAAAATTTTAACGAAATACGACATTGACATCTCAAATATTTTAAAATGAATGACTTTTTATTCGTGCTAAGACGTCGCTACTGTGAAAGGCCTATCGAATGTTCTATCACGTATTCACACATAAATAGATCTATCTGAATGACTGGGTATTAAATAGGACTATTGGAGAAGAATTACATTTACAAGACGCTCTCGACCTTAGTAACGCAGCTAACACAAATGTCAATTGAGTGGTCGAAGAGAGGAGCTGTAATTCATTATCGAGCGAATCTTAAGTAAGAGGAAGCAGCTATTGACACAGCATGCATGGCGTGTTCTTACGTTGTACAAATATTTGCACTTGTTTCTCTATCGTGTTTGCAGGATTCGAATAAGACTCACTGAAGAACACAATCATTTCATATTAGTAATATATAGAAGGGGTTATCAAGTTCATGAAAGTTCCCTGGTAACAGTCACATTCACTGTAAGTATACTGGAATTGCACTTACATGTAAGGCGTATTTATTGTTTAAAACTTGCTCTTTACGACTCAATCCTTATTAGACATTTTCTTATTTGGAAATATTTTTAGTAATACAATCCCTGTGTACAGTCACCGGCAATAAGACTGAGACACCTATATCCTATAACTCTACGGCATTGGTAGAAGTTGCCATTGAAAATTGCACTTAAAATCCACTTATAACCGTAGAGTTAGGCAACACACATAACGCTTTGTAGGGAAGAGAGTACTTCAGGATCAAGTTGTCCCATTTTTTTTTGTCGGTGACTGTACATTCGGGTGTAATGAGTAACGTTTTGTAAAGATACCCAAACGTCAATCTCACTTCCATGTAGTACACCTTGGACTGCATTGCTGCAGACTAACGAGGCTCTGGCGTCTGAACTCTCGGCCAGTTTAATCCTCCGTGGGACCTGTGTTGTGTGCTGCCCACATGTTGTATTATGCCTTTATCCACTTCATCTTTTCACCAGCCTTCCTCATCTTCGCGAGCCAAAATGTATCCCAGAAAAGCGAAATTAAATAAACCAAATCAACCAGTCAACGCGAACTGGTCTCCCACATTTCGTTTGCTCTCAAAGATAACGAACACCGTGACTATTTACTTAGATATCCTCTCGGGTAATGAAATTCCTTATGTAGCCCTGTGAAAAATCTTGACCTCTCTAGCTGAAAGAAAAAGGTTTAGTTTCTGCAAATGCCAATAGATGGCGCAGTTGTGGTATTACGTCACCCACCCACACAGGTCAGGGCGTAAGGTATTAGCCCCGTCTCGTTGGCTGCACTTTTCAACACGGTGCAGTGCAGGTGTATCCAGTGTCAAGAGTGGTGCAAGGAAATTACGTGCAACCAACTAGTCGGAAATCGGTGTTCAAGTTCAGATGATTCAACAAATGCCTGTCTGCTGCTTTAAACGGTCATTTTGATTAGTTAGAACGCACCACGTGATCATACACCACACACACTCCAGTCCGGAAGGTAGTGCAGACACCAAATCCACTACTTGACTCCAAATCAACGAACTAGACGCTTCGGTGCAAAGCGAGTCAAAAAGTACAGCCAACTACTGTATACGATGCTATTCCGAATCACTCACCACTTCCAGCTGCTCTACGCCTTGCTACCAGTTAAAATGGACACCCGACGTGACGAGCGAGTTCAACAGGGGATAGGATTTGACCGCACGTAGTGGTGACGGTTTGATTTATGTTAAGTAGTTACTTGTTTAACATTATTTTAGTTTGTTTGGTAGAAGCAGTGTTAGTAATTATTTATCTTGTTGAGCTTTATCCGAATGATCGTCACTTCAGACAAGAAAAGGGGGGTCCATACACAGACAGAAATTCATAATTAATAAGAGATAATTCCCATTCTATTAAAAAGACAAATTGTGGATTGAACCCATGAATAAATAAATTAACAGCACAGAGAGTAACTTGCATTGGAATAATGTCGTTGAGTGTTACTGTTAAGTATAAAATGACTGAATATCATTATGAATATTATTGTAATATTTTCAGCGACAGATTATGCATTTCATTATTGTTACATTTCAAGTAATTAGAATTGTTAATAAACTGTCTTCTATTATCTAGTCCTTTGTCATGCTTTTGATGAAAATAACAATAACTGACTTAATACCACGAACCTATAAGGGTCCAGTAATGCAGGAGACATAGTTTATCTGTGTTCAGGTTGGGTGTTGTTAACCCAATTAAAATATTGTAGTATTTCCGAGCCAGAAATACGAACGAAGGGGCTACATTCATCAGAGGGATTGGGTATGGAGTCACGTCGTACCCCAACAGCAAAAGAAACAGTAGACGAATTGTCCATCACTATTTTCATTCGGTCTGTATTACTCAGTGTGATGATAATGAATTGAAATAATGACATCAATAAGCAGAGGGCAATGCCCGCTTCGAACTAACGACGTTTTATTCCTCAAAACAACACAGGATGTAGAATAAGAAAGTAATGGAAATAGCAGTGGGCAATTTGTCTACCATTATCTTTGCCGTTGACTGTACAACATGCTAATCTAACTTAACCTAACAATAGATCTACCCTATTATACATTTAACCAACTCTTGAGCTTTTTAGATTCGACTTCGTCCACACTTCACTAACCAGTGATAGTTAATTTGAGAATTGCAAAATTCAGAGTTCATGGCTGGGTGTACAGTGTGTTCAAAAAGTGACTCAACATTATGAAGAAATATACACATGTGCTCTAACAAGAACTGTAAATGTTCTCCATTGTGCATTTTTACACAGATGTGAAAGACTAATCACATTTAGGAAATACTTTCTGTAACGTTCCAGTCGATATCTTACCCACAAAGAATTTAATGGTAATCTACAGCTTAGGTGATTTAAATATACGGTGTCATTCAGATATGCCAAAAGGAAGAAGTCTGGAGTTAATTCTGGAGATCGTGCAGGCCAACAATGTTGAACCAGTCTTCCGGATCATCTTCTTGAGGCGCTACAACTTCATGTATTGAAAGTTTTGGCCTTCTCAACAACATCTCTCCACTTTTTCCTGTCCTGGATGCTCTTCGTCCAATTCTTTACTTTCATGTCTTTCAAATCTTTAATTATTTCATCTTCCCATCGTTTCTTTGTCCTACCAAAGGCTCGTGTTCCGAGTGGTTTCCATATATATATTTATTTTACTAATCTTTCATCAGACATTCTATTTATGTGCCTAAACCATCTCAGTCTTTGTGATTTTATGAAATTTGCGATATTTTCATTCCTGATTAATTTGTTGAGTTCTTCGTTAGTTCGTATTCTCCAATTTGCATCAGATTCCTTCAGAGGTCCATAAATTCTTCTTAAGATTTTCCATTCAAATATTGAGAGTTTCTGTTTACGTTAGTGTTGCCCACGGGACGAGACGGGACAGGCTTTTAAAAATTCGAGACGAGACGAGATTGACCATGTGTCATAAGACAAACGAATATTTTCGAGACGAGACAGCATTTCCACGAGACTCCACGAGACGAGACAGGCCAAAGTCTCGTCTCGTGGGCAACACTAGAGTCTTTGAGGTTCCAAGTTTCGCATGCATATGTTATGATATGATAAAGTCTCAGTTTCGCATATTTAGATATTCGTTTGCTCTTAAATAGAGCTAAGTTGGCGAAATATGCTTTATTACCCAGAATAATTATCTCTTTAAATTCTTCTTCAATTGTATTGTCGCCAATTACAAGTGATCCAAGATATTTGAAAGATCTTCCGGATAAACAAGTTAATTCATTATTTTCTGATCATATAGAAAATAAGTTCGCCTGTCTTCATAGCGATGCACATTTATATACATTTATATATATATTCACTTTTACATTGCAGAAAGTACTATTAAATAGAGCATAAGAATGCAACCACTATGACAACCTGTTCGGATATTTTCTCCAGTTCTTCAATACACGGTTTAAAGGAAGCCTTTGAACGGAAAAGATATCGTGCAGAAAGGTAAGGGTTTATGATCATTCTTAAGATTCAATAAATAATATTAGTTTTAATGATATATAAAAACAGAACTAATATGAGTGATTAGCCGAGTAGATAAATGTAAATACGGCGTTCAAAAGTATTCAGTAATAATGAGAACAGATTGTCATGTAAAATAGAAAATCTTGATATTGTATTCTTTGGGAAAATGATGTTCCCACATAATAATACGTGAGCTGTTTAATATAGAATTATTATTCCTTTATTCACATAATTTCTGAAAAATCGTCAGCTGAGATATATGCGATGCTATAGGAGGTATATGGAGAGTCTCTTCTTCCCTATAGCACAGTTCGAAGGTGGTTTCAAATGTGTATAGGAGGGAGAATTACATTGTGCGCCACCCACACTTTGGTAACACAAAATGCACATGAGAAATGTGCGCTGTGCGTTCCAAGAGCACGATAATGCACTGCAGCATCACTAAACATTATTTGTTTATTATTTTAATAACAACTTTACAACATGATATATACATGTTCGATCGTTACTGTTTAGAATCTTGACATATGCCCAATAATATTTTCTTTAATTGAATTAGCGTGACTTAAATAAAACCATAGAAAATCGCAGTTTGTGACTTGTGTACCTTTTCCCAAACACCCTAGATATTATTCGCCCATATGATCATGATCCTTACATCTCTCTAGAATATTTTCAGTATAAATCAATTTATATCAGAAACGTAATTGATTGTGGTATATATTTAATAAAACTAACTATTCTAATGAAAATACCTCTTAAAATACTTTTATATAGGCGACTAGTAAGATTCTTCTGTTACTATAAACAATAAATTTTAAATTTATAATTATATTTTTCCGTGACCCTTAATATTCTGCTTGCATACTGCATTATATGTATTCATATCATACAGAACATGTTAATCAAGGGGTCCCGGGTTGGATACCCTTGGTATACATAGTGGTTCGGATCCCACTTTAAACTGTAGGACCAGTCCCGATTACCCTTAATGTGCATAAAGTGGACTTAAAACACCAAATCAATCAATCAATCATACAGAACATGTGAATGATGTTCTTATATCTGCGAATATTGTCTCAAATATAAACACTATTTTAATATTTCGTTCAGTTAGTAATAGTATAATTTATGTCATAACGTTCGTCTAACAAGTTATTTAATATCAATGAACTCGCAAGAAATACTTATGATGCAAAAAATGTTTTCTCCATTTAACACATAAGATAAATTTCAATTTCCATGCAAGTAATGATTATTCTTTTAAATAAAAAAATATAACTGCAATTTGTTTCACCACTATCTTGCACCAAACGAGATGTATTCAATTGACATATTTCCAAACCAATAAATGTAAAATTTGTACATGTATGTTCTATGCAAAGCAGAAAATTATTTTCTCCTTTCCAGAATAATATGGGTTTCTTTGCTTCTGGCAAGCACTTTCGTGACTACATATCTTATATATCAATCCTGGCGGAAGTTTCAAGACAACCCAATTGTTGTAACGATTGAGCGCAATTACAATGAATGGAAAATCCCAATGCCAGCAAATATCGTATGTCCAGAGAAAGTGAACGTTTCTGACTTCAGCACAATAATAGAAAAGTACGTATACAAATAAGGGCTTCAAAAGCAACAAATTAAGTAAGGTAAAGTCAGTGGCGGCAATTGGGTACCAAAACTACACCCACGCCCTCCCCCTAATCGCCATGACTGGGTAAATTTATGCACGTACACTATACACATTTAGAATTTATACTTGAGTCACACATTTAGAATGGATGGTATTCAGCAAACAACTTCCCCCACAATTCATTGCGCCAAATCACGCCCGCCTCCATATTTCGGGCAAAGAGATCAGATCCTGTGTTGAAAACATGTCGGTTAAGCATTGTGCATGTGGTCCTTGAAGAAGTGAATCAATGTATAATTATCATGATCATAGGAAGAATGTGTACGTATAAAATATCCCAAATTTCCTCGCTGTAATAAGGCTTCTCGCCCACGAATCTTTTGCCAGACTTTATGCTTATTCAACTGTTTCTTTTCAAAGTACATGATGACGTCAAGTTGAATATCATCCATTCCACGATGAGATCCTCCACATATTATGTTACTTCGGCCTGGAAATTAAACCGATTTTGTGTTGAAATCACGTTCATTATTTGTTAACTGCAACATTGATTTCAATAAGTATAGTCATTGTCTTCGTAGTAGATAGAAAATAAAAACAAACTTCAAGGAAGCGGATTTATATACTGCTTTAGGGACATAAACTGGGAAAGTACAACTATTCAATATCAAACTACTTTTCAAGTTTATAAGAGCTTGGAATAGAAACTGTCGGAGTTGTAAAATTGCATAAGTGGCTGTTCTGAATTACTTACATTCACATCGAATGTATCAATTACTAAATACCATAAGCACTAACGTAAGCAGGATATTTTCGTAGGGGGCTAGAATTGTAAAGGTGGATGTTACATAGCTACGTTCTAGGAGGGGTTGGAATACACAATAAAATATTTCGTAAATACAATTTTAACCTTCATTTTAAATAAAATAAATAAATAACCCATGGCTCGACAGCCCTTGAAGGGCGTAGGCCTGTCTCCCGACTGCCAGTCTCACTCCCAGATTCCTACCTAGAGGTGTGGAGATCTTCAACCGGTAAATAAGGACGTCGGGTCAGCACGTCGAACCCCCAGACGTTATAGGAGATTCCCGAGACCGGGTTACGCCACTCACTCGTAGCTGCCTAATTTCCTCACGATGGTGGGTTGCCACAGGTCCTATACACAGGCCGAGAACCCAGGCGGACTCGAGCTCATGCCGTCCCGCAGGCGGAGTCCAAAGCACAGCGCCTTAGACCGCACGGTCACGGAGGAGGACCCTTCATTTTCAAAGTTATTAAAAATATATTAATCGGAGACATTTTAATAGGGGTTTGCATTTCTCACTTTGATTTTTCCGAGTTCCATACCTACTTCCACTTGAAAATGTTAATTTTCTCAAAATTTCTGAAGGTGCTATAGCCCCGTCAGCTCCCCCCTGCGTACGATAGTGCATAAGCATTGTTTGTAGGAGGATACATAAGTAGTGTGTGCTTTAAGCTATAAAGTAAGATTTGAAATTCATAAATATGTAACACATACAATACGTTTAATGATGCAATTTAGAATAATAACAATTAGCAGCGATTGGGTGATAAATTTTGTGGGGGGGACAAGAATAGTTTACTTTCTCTTCATAGACAAGGCATCGCATTAATAGGCCATAATGCAGAGCCAAAAAGTGGGAGGCAATTACCCCCACGCCAATCTAATTACCGCCACTGAAAATAACAATTTGAAAATACAACTATTTCTGTTTTTATGATTTAAATTTTTTCATAATAGTTTGTGTAAATCATATACATGCACTTTATGTACAATTTTTGTTACACAAACGTCTCTATAACGAAATGCTTCATGTTGTACACTTAAAGTACTCCATGAAAATGCAGCAAATAGAAAGAATTTGTTTGATTATAATTTGATTGATTAATTATGTATATATTTTGCCAAGGAAATTTGGGCAAGTGGATGAGGAAAAGGAAGAATACTACAAAACTTTCTTATTCGACCTAGCAAATTTGGATGGTTCTTCCATGAGCAAAATGTTGAAATACACAAATGATACGTGTCTAGCAAATTTGAATCTGCCTGACCTTCAAGAACAGGTTAGTAAATGTCATACCTAATTTGTGTACTGTTAGAACAATCAGCTTTCGCTTTGTTTAATTCATTTCAATTTAATATTTATAAAGTTTAAATTATTGTATCGTGGAAATAAAGAAAATGGTTCAATAAATGTTTTAAAATTTCTCATTTTATTACTGAATAGAAGTCTCAGATGTCAGAATCAAAATTGAATAAGAAATATGGATTTCTATTTCTCAACAGTAGAGTTGCTTTATCGAATTTGTAGGTGAAATATAGCAGTTATTACTTTAAGGTATTAAAGAGTAACATAATTTACTACTTCCTCTAATGACAAATGATAATTACAACTTGATGTTTAATTTTTGTTAAGTTTATACAGAAACAATACTAATTAATTTTATATAATTTGGTTACTATAGAATTTTTAGGAGAAATTAGTAAATGGAAGATCTTGTGTTTTAAGGCAAGAAGACCTCCAAAAATTGCAGTACAGAAAGTCGGAACAAGAACATCATACAAAGGTCAATTTTTGAGAACTCCACGTGGACCATGTTTTGCTTATAATACAGCACTGCCTACAATTGCAAGGTGAGAAAGAAATTACTGTTTACAGTTTTGCATTTTTATGGTGTACACAAAATAATTTAGTTAATTTATTAATAATTAAAATACAAATCAAGATATTTTAACATATTAACAAATAGGCTTTGGATTCGAGTACTTGTTGAATCTCATTATAGGCATGTCACACATGCATGCCTATAATATGTGTGTGTGTGTGTCAGTATACTAACCGGGACTTTCTTCTGGCGGTACGCAGTTCCGGCACCTTTTATATATGATTATTTATGAACATTTACCACAATATTTTGAGTAGTTTTATGATGAACACAAGAACATGTTAACTTGAAGAGTATCGGAATCTTTGCTCTCAGAAAAAAAAACACTGACACTGACTGTTGATGTATTTTATTACCAAAAGAGAAGGAACAGCAGATATGCCCATTTAAAAATAAACAAAAATAAAGTTTATTTCCTTTCAGCTTCCAAAAAATCTATTAAGGAAAAAAGGAAAAATTAAATGAATTGTATACCTTTGATATGGTTGTAAAATCGTTCTGGCAATTTTACTTTGCCTACTTTAGTATTTTAATACATAAATTTCAAATAAATGCCCTCATTCACAATAGTAATACAAGGAAAACCTTTCTATATTTCTAGCAAGGGTTATGACTATGCGGAGGAACGAATCCTAAACAACACTATTGAGAGTAGCAGTGAACAGCTGTATTTTGCTGTCGTCAATCCGTCGTGGGGAACCAAGGTAATGCAGAATTAGATTTGATTCTTGCATTAGAGTACATAAAATTATTTATGTTGGTCAAATCATTATCAAAGAATAACATTGATATATAAAAAACATTAACCAAGTGAAGTAACGTTGCATCTTACGAGTAAAGCATATCAATGACTCAAAACAAATGAACCTTACATACAACACAAAAAGAGAGAGAAAAGATATAGGAACATTGATACAAATAATAGGGAAGATAATAGAGAAGCAGAGGTATGAGAGAAGAATTAATAAATAGAGGAAGAAAAGAAAGAAAAATAGGAAAACAGGATGGAAGACATGAATAGAGAAATATCGGAAAAAGTGAGAGAAGGAAATTGGTAAACAGAAGAAGAAAAGAAAAGATATGGAAATAACAGGAGAATGAAAGATAAAGGAAGAAGGAAATAGAGAAACAGCGAATTAAAGAGACAGGGAAAAAGTAGGAAAGATAAACGAAGGATGGAGAGAGAAAGGAAGGTTGCGACGGTATAGTTTGTGCTTTTAAGCTGATTCTCAGCAACATACACAAAATACATTACCATACATTTTTGAATCCTTGTCCCGAGGTTCAAAACTTACAGAATCTGAAGTTCTGTGGATGCTAGTTTAGGCAATAGACATGTACTTCTTCAAATTATAGCTAAACGCCCATTTCCTTTTAGATATATATAGGTTTATTCATATTATATTTACAGAAGTTAATTCTTGGCCGTTATTCGCAAGATTACATTTCGGTGTACCCTGTCGCCCCTTCCCGAAGAGAGTGTGTAGACTCGCGTAGCCACTGGCTACGAGTAAAAGAAAATATAACCCTCAGTACCAAAAGAGGTGGCTGAAGGTATGTGTGTTGTGTACCCGGTTTCCCACATGAAATAAACTATTGGAATAATGTGAAAAGAGCAAGTGTGTGTATTAAAAGAAAGAAAGTTAACATCCCCGCCGTCGGTTCACATAATAAGGAAAGAAAGCTCGCCCAGCCGCTCCCCTCAGAGAAAAAGATATCTCTTACATTGCTGTACTCCGCCAAACATCTGAGACCCACTGCTCCCCTGCCCTTCCTATTTATAGGCCCCGCTAATGACCTAAACCGTTACTGGAAACTTACCGCTCCCCAACTGCCAAGAACTCGAACGTACAGGAATACATAGGCATACACAATTTTATAACATAAAAAAGGATCCAGTAATGATCGCATCATTACAAGGTTTATTGATTTAAAATAGGTGAGTGCGTTGGCAGATATGGCAATTTTCCACCCTTCAATGTATACTGGGAAATTCCCTAAAATTCTTATACCCTGTCCCATCTATCTCTGGAGCAATGCCGCGCATAGACGCAGAGAAGGGGGGAAATCGAGTGGGCCGAGGGAAGCAGTACACGCTGCTGGGAAACTGGTAACCGCTGTAGTTTCCCCTCCCCTCCCCGCCATCCCGTTCCTCTCCCGTGTTCATTGGCGGAGTCGTCTCGCGTCACTACTTGCGCAGAGACTTGTTTTCGTTCGCCTGCTCCAGATAACTGGGACAGATACTTAAA
Source organism: Lepisma saccharinum (assembly GCF_977018435.1). Lineage (NCBI taxonomy): Eukaryota > Metazoa > Arthropoda > Insecta > Zygentoma > Lepismatidae > Lepisma > Lepisma saccharinum. The sequence continues at coordinate 13,659,126 of NC_139249.1, forward strand.
AGTTTAAAAACATCATCTTGAGGTTAAAACTGCCAGGTTGTAAAGAGACCTGCACAAAACAAACCCAACACATTAAAAAATAAGAATACACTATAACTTTAGTCTAGTCTTACGGCGGGCGGCCTACAGGCTGGCGGGGGAAGTGGGGAGCGGGGAATACACCGCAGACCAACCAGAGAACAGCGGTGGCGCCGAGAGTTACGACGTCGCGGGAGGAGGTGCTGCGCGAACCTCGTTCTACAAGCTGCCGAGTTTCTCGTCGCTTCCCCGTTCCCCACTTCCCTTGCCAGCATGTGGGCCGCACGCCGTAAAACCAGACAAGACCTATAAAAACTTCCTCACTGACAGTGGAAGAGACCCGCCCTTCGTAAAAAGCTAAAAACGTTTGTTGTAACTCGGGAGCGGAAGTTGATGACATAAAAAATATAGGTATATGACCTATAGAATGTCCTAAAAAAATGGGGGAAAATGACGTAAAAATGCAAAAAATGACCATTAAATTTGTTACTTTCAGCTTAAAAATTGAAATGAAAAGGAAATTGAGCAAAATGCAATCTTGCTTTTTGTAAAAAAAAAAACGACACAACAAAGACTGTCAAGAGTTCAGCATTTCTTTTGCTCGTAAATTTCAATCCTGCGAGATATATATATATAGGTCTATGTTCACCTTGATGGAAAAAAGACTCAATAATATTACCAAAATGAAGGAAGTGACAAAATATGACGATACAATACACGGAATATTGCGAAAAATGACGGGAAAATGCCGGAAATCGAGGGAAATTACCTAAAACTTAAAAATTGGCAAAAAAATGCACTTTAGAATTACCTTTTTGGGGTTCTAGAGGAAGTGTGATATTGTGTATATTTAATGGGCATCGTGTCCGAGAAAAAGCTGCCGAGTTTCTCGTCGCTTCCCCGTTCCCAACTTCCCTTGCCAGCATGTGGGCCGCACGCCGTAAAACCAGACAAGACCTATATATATGACATTTCATCAACTTCCGTTCCCTACTTATAACAATTTTGTCATCTCCAACATGGATGATAAACGATTGGGAAGATAAAAAGTCTGCCTGAGGAAAGAAAAATCGGCATATTCAAGAAGAATATGCCGATCACTTAAAGCGGCATTACAGGCACGACACATTGGAGGGTCCAGCCCTTGCAGCAATTGACCATGGGTGAGACGGGACGAGGAAAGCCATGCACCTATGGTGGGCTTAATAGCCTGAAGCTTGCTCCCTTAAACGAAGAAGAAAAGGGGTAACAGAACAGGCGAGCAGAGTGGCAATGGAACTACCATGAGTGAACTCCTTATACACAAAAAACACATGATTGATTAATTTGGTTTATTTTACTCCGCTTCTCTGCCACTTTTGGTTAATCGCGAAGATGAGCAAGGGTGATGATATAATTGATTAAGGGACACTTGTAAAGAACGCCCATGCCCATTCCAGGACTCGAACCCGGGATCCCTGACGTCGTAGCGCGCTGTGCTAACCATTCCGCCACGGAGGGCGGCAATAAACAATTTCAAAAATTAACCATATGAGTACAACCAGCAAGGAGTGTTGGCAGTTAGAAAAATGTATGAGGTGAATTTACACCATAGTAATACCCATATACTGGGTGGTCCAAAAGTCCCGGAACGGTCACATTTCGTCAGAAATACACATTAAATCGGAAAACTAAAAAATACCTCTTTAATAAGTGAAAGAAAGTTATTCAATGATATCACATTTGATTCCCCACCCCCGCCCCCTTGGGGTGGGGCGGGGGGCATCTATGAAATTCTAAATGGAAACCCCCATTCTGTATTGTAGAATCGGAAAGAGGACTTCATTCAGAGTCCAACGAGCTATCAACCATCCCCCTAGCTCAATTAGGAACGGAGATATGGTAATTTTAAATTTCCGCATGGAAAGGGAGGGGGGTCTACCACATACTCTATTGAAAGGTCTTGACGTGCAGATTCCGAATCTACAATCGCTTTCACTCTAGCTAAATTAGGGGCAGAGCGTCCCTTTGAATTTTTTGTGGGTTTTATGAAATTTTCACTATTTTTTTTTTTTTTAAAAAAAATCGCCTTATCTCCGTTTCTAATTGAGCCAGGAAGATAGTTGATAGCTTGTTGGACTCGAAATGAAGTCCTCTTTCCGATTTGTGAAAGTGTCGTTTCTATCCGGCCCTCTGGATTACTTCCTACTTTCATCCCTCAATCTCTCCTTTCACCTCACCCTGGGTGCCAAGCGAGCAGAATTACAAAAAGGTGGGGGGGTTCACATAACAATTTATATTTGTATGTCCCTGGTTCGTTTACACATGTACAGCAAGTGAATATACAACTGGTTAAATGGACAGTACCGTAGTTCTTGAAATCATAACATTCTCGTAGGATATATTGGTTTATTATACGTAGTTATATATATACATAGTTTACAGAGCGTTTCCATGAGTGTCTTGCATAGACCAAAATTACCAAAACTCTAAATCAATATAATTGCGCACCTATGGCATAACCATCGGCACTTCCCTTACCACCGAGTTAGCATAACTATCTCGGTGGGCCTATCCTCAGCTTAAATGATATTCCGTTACAAATGCGTTTCCTTACGCCTTCTCTCTTTCTTTTGGGCATCAATTAATCAAATACGGAAATATCCACATAATCAAAGCTTTTTCTAAAAGGGGACTTGGGACAGCAACAGGGGCTGGCATAACCAGATGCTACAGTATTATATCCAGTCTAGCCACCATAAGTGGACTAAACTTGAGGAGACGTTCCTCTTTCGTCGATCAATGGGGAAACACTGTGTTTTTTCTAAAGCCCACTGGCTCTTTTTATAGTCGGGGTAAACGTCCGTGGATGTGGACCCCGTAGCGTTGGAAAATTCCACTGCCAACGGTCTTTTGTAAGACAGTTAGCTCCCCCAACCGGGGAGGTAAAAAACAGGGGAATCTAACATCCAGCAAAGCACAATCCAATAAGCATATACACTTACATGCAATAATAACATAAAAGTACACTCATGGAAACATATTACTTAACCCTACACCTTGTAGCTGGCCAGCAATTAATTATTACAATATACCAAAACCAGTAATGGTCAATCCGACCGTTACAGATTCTACAATACAAATGGGTTTCCATTTAAAATTTCAGTTGCCCCCGCCCCACGCCCAAGGGGCGGTGGTGGGGAATCAAGTGTGATATCATTGAATAGCTTTCTTTCACTTATTAAACACGTTTTTTTTAGTTTTCCAATTCGATGTGTATTTCTCACGATATGTGACCGTTCCGGGACTTTTGGACTACCCGGTATAAACCGGGTATATCTGTAGATCATGTCAAGATAGACCTCTAACACGTATAAGCAAGATTCAAAATCAAAACTTATATTTTTGTTGTGATGTCTCACTAGATCTTCCTGAATTCGCCATACGAATTTCCCGACATGGTCCACAACTATCTTGTTTATTTACAAGATGAGGACCTGAACACACTGGCCTACAGCCTTGACCTGCAGTCGACTGTGAGTTCCCCTCGCCTGAAGAGACTGACTGTTCACCAGAGGAACTGTCTGTTCCGACAGGAGAGGAAGCTGGACGTCAGCTACATCTATACCAGAGTGGCGTGCAAGATGCAGTGCAAGTATCAGAAGCTCATGCGACATTGCAACTGTTCTCCCCTCACATTCTACAACACAGGTAAGAATTAACGTGTGTGCGAAATTTTTTATGTTCGCTACATCCATTTCGTAGATTTATCTACTGAGGCACTTGATGCACAATTACTTATTTCCTATACAAACAATAAAGGTGTTGTGCGATTTAAATAAACTCTCTTGATTTGATCAAGGAATTGCAAGATTCTAGATCGAGGCACCCCTTGTCGGTAAGGGCTGGGCGTGTCAGATGTTAATTAAATGTTTATTTCGACTTTGACACCAATGCTTCAGGTTCAGATACAAGGATCTCAGATTTTTCAAGATATCATAAATCATGTGAACAAAGAGAAGAGGAGGTATTTGAGGACTAAAAAGGGCTACCCATCATGATAGAAGAATAGAACGGAAAATCAACAGGAAGTGACCAAATTCCTGTAGAACTCATTAAAAAAATCTGGGTGAAGGAAAGAAAGAAGGGCTTCATTTATGCAATGAAATCTATGAAAAATGTGTATGGCCAGAAGATTTTGTGGAAACAATCCAAGTACCTCTAAAGAAGAAATGTTCTGAATATAGGATAATCAGTTTGATATCACAATCAGCAAAAGCTTTCTGATAATTTTAATAGACGCCTATACTCTAAAATAAACAGAGATAGAGGAGGAAAGTTTGGTTTCAGAATGGGAAGAGGTACAAGAGACGCCATAGGACTCCTGAGAACAATTGGAGAAAGATACCTGGAAAAAGGTAAAGATATGCTTGTAGCATTTGTCGACTTGGAGAAAGCTTTTGATAGTGGATTGGACCAAACTGTCAGGGATCCTGAAGAATATTGGTATAGATTTGAAGGAAAGGAGACTTATGCAACCTATATGTGAAACTACGTGTAAAAGTGAGAATAGGAGAAGAAATGAGCCAAGGAATTGAAATTGAAAGAGAGCTACAACGAGACTGCTAACTTTCTCCTACATTTTTCAACATCTATTTAGAAGAAATATTTAAATCTGTTCCTATAGCAAGGGAGGGGAAGCAGTAGGAGGAAGGAAAATATCTTGTTTACGATTTGCAGATGACATGGCCCTGTTGGCAGAAAATGAAAGGACCATAAATACCTAGCAGAAATGAATACCCACTGTGAACGGTTCGGGATGAAAATAAATGTGAATAAAAGGAAAGCAATGGTGATCGAAAGAAGGCAGAGGAAGGCAAATGTGAGTATCACAGGTAAGAGAATCTATCAAATAAACAGCTTTAAATATCTTGGATGCATCATAAGCAATGATATGACATGCAGTCAAGATATAAAAGTAGCAATGGCGACGGAAGCCTTCAATGGAATGAAAAATATTTTCTGTGGATCTATGAACAAAGGAATGAGGAAAAGACTAATGAAATGCTTTGTATGGAGTGTAGCTCTATATGGTGCGGAAACATGGACACTGAGAACAAGTGAGAAAAAGCGACTGGAAGCTCTGGAAATGTGGCTATGGAGAGGAATGGAACGAGTGAAATGGGCAGAAAAAGTGAGAAGTGAAACTGTGGAAGGAGGAGTTGCTAGGAGATCAATGCTGGAGAAAATCATGAAGAGAAAATGAAATTGGTTGGGTCACTGGATGAGAAGAAACTGTATCCGAAGGGATGGTCAATGGAAAGAAAATCCGGGGAAGAAGATACAAAATGTTTGAAGAGTCGAAATAAATGGGTCCTACGATGCTACATGTACAAAGCGAAAGGCTCAAGATCAAACAGCATGGAGGTTGCAGGAAAGACCTACCCCTGAGCAGAAAACATTGAATGAATGAATGAAAAATTGTTGGTTACAGTCATCGCACCCCATACAAAACTCATTCTTAGAAGCTTCTCTTAGAGTTATCTGAACAATATCTGAATCACGAAACTAAGCGCACCTTCGTACAATGTACTAATTCTAGTGTTGTTCATTTAAAACTCCATTATTAGATATATTTGAATGTTTTCAGTTTTTCCTGAAGTGTTATCAATTGCACATGTATCCATTGTGTCCACATACAGAAATTAGCACAATTAGCTGATTTTTTTAAAAAAAATATCAGAACACGAAGTGATCACCTTGAGATGTTATACAATATTGGAGTCTTATCGAGCGAGCAGTTGAGAGTATTGGGAAGAGCTTTGAAGCGCGTGATGTTAAACTTCAGAAATTAAAAACTAGTAACATCTCAATTGACAGCCAATCTATCAGACTTGTATTCTAATTTTGAAATTACTTATTTAAGTGATGTTTTAAATTTGTCACGACCTATATTTCAGGCAAATACAAGCCTTGCGATGTGAAAGGATTGGCATGCTTTGGACAAAACCAAGGTAAGCTTAATTTGTTGAATTTAGTTGGTAGTGCAAAGTTGAAACGTTGTTATTAACTGTGATTCATCATTGCTATTGATTATAAACTAGATTTTATTACTTAATTTATTATTATTTAATTTTAAGGGATACATGTGAAAGGTTTTTTTCATGCCCACTTTATGCTCATATAGGTTAATCGGGATTGAGCCCGACTGAGCAATGTTCCTCACAGGTCTATACTTCTTACACATACAGTCATGGATATAAGTATTCATACAAAGACATTGTCTGAATGAAACATGTTATTATACAAAGAAGACCGTAAAGGCAAGTCAAGTCGGTAGCACATATGCTCCATTGGAATGGCAAGAATAGAAACGCAAAGCAATTGTGTGCATACAATTGAAATTGTCATGAGAAATGTGGGTAATCCTTAGATAAACTGCTTTCTGGATGGTCGTAAGTATTCATACGCCAGGTTATAAACCTCGAAAAAAGTTCCTGAAACAACAGTTTCCATCATTCAGTGCCAGATATTTGTTTACTGCACTTGCACCTCTGTAAGGAAGTGGTTGGTTTGGTGTTGGCGTGCTGCAGGAAGTCAAATGGGCCGCAAAGGGAAGGAAACCACGATCGAAGAGAGGAGAATTATGATATCATTATATCACAATAAGAAATCATATTCTGAAATCGCAGCCATAGTTGGGAGAAGTCGTGCGACTGTGCAAAGTGTCATCAAACGATATAAAGACACAAAAGTGCTGGTAAATATGGAAAGGGTTGGGCGTCCTCAGAAACTTACTTCGAGAGAGAAACAAGGACTGTTGAGAATGATCAAGAAAAACCCAAAATTAACATCGTCAGCAGTGTTGGCACATGTTCACGAACACTTGGGAAAACAAGTGTCCTCAAGAAGTATTAGAAGGCTTTTCAACCGAGCAGGGTACAGAGCTAGGGTACCTAGAAGGAAGCCATACATCAGTAAGAAGAACAAGAAGGCCAGATTAACATTTGCAAAGGAGTATGTGAGTAAAAGTTTGGACTTCTGGGATAAAGTGTTGTTTACGGACGAGAGTATATTTAATATTATCCATAGTGATGGTAGAATTTTGGTGTGGAGAAAGCCCAATACTGAGCTTGAGTCTCGAAATCTCTTGGCCACAGATAAACATGGTGGTGGTGGCGTTATGGTCTGGGGCTGTATGTCAGCCTCAGGTGTTGGAGAACTCGTCTTTATTGAGGGAACTATGGATAGATTTGTCTATTTGGATATTCTGAAGAACAATTTGCAGCAGAGTATCTATCATTTTGGTCTTGGGAATGATTTTTACTTCCAGCAGGACAACGACCCTAAACATACAGCTGAGATTGTCCGCCTTTGGTTGTTATATAATACTCCCCACACACTCAAAACTCCACCTCAGTCCCCCAACCTTAACCCCATTGAACATCTTTGGAGCCATTTGGAAACCAGACTCCAAAAACATGACATAACAAGCAAGAATAGACTGAAAGAGGTCATTTTGCATGAGTGGCACAATATTACATCTGAAATAACCACGCCTCTTGTTCATTCTATGCAAAAGAGACTTGACAGATATTCTCCATAACAGAGGAATGCATACTAAATTATGACGACATGGTATTTGTTTCTTTCTTTTCTTCAAAGTGAACTTTTATGTTGGTGTATGAATACTTTTGTCCAGCCAAAGAAGCGGGTATTGAGAATGTTTTGTATTTTATTTTTCTACAAGCAGCATCTGTTATTTATTTTTGTTGTCAATATATCGTTTGGTGCATACATGGTGAAGCATTAACAGTTTTGACTTCCTTATTGTATTCCTAGCTGCTGCAATTCGTCCTTTATTCCTTTCAGTGCCACTGTATGATTACTTTTGTCCATCACTGTACATACAATAATTACGGGTAACTTGCGGAAAAGCACAATGTATTCACCTATTGAGTTCAGAACAGAGAAGGCTGTTTATTGGCCGCAATTAATTCCATACTTCAATCGTTATCGTATGGATTGAAATCAGACTTGTTGAAACAAATGACACCCTTTCTCCTATTTATCGTTGCCTTTCTAGCTACCTATGATAATCACAACTTTCACAATAAATGTTGCGCCTCAAGGGCCGAGCGTGATTTACAGGTTGTTAATCAGGTTCGTCTAATCAACATTCATCCTCATAGTCTCGGTTAGCTAAAAATGGCATACAGGCAAGGTAAAAAAAAAATATGCAAGAATAAATATTGAAATAGTTTTAAAAAATCTGAAAGTATAAACATGATGAAAATTCCGTGTTTTATCCAGGTTTGCATTATTACACATTGATAGCTTTGAGGCATATTTGCACAAAACCAATATTCCCGAAAAGCAGTTGTTTGTGTTAATGTAGCCTAGTGTCGATCGTCCAAATCTTACTTTCGACTATTTCTGTTCCAGCTATGTTGGCTTCAAAAAAGGAGTGCCAATGCTATGCAGGATGTGAAGAGGAACATTTTGATACCAGTTTAGTGGCACCAGTGTGGTAAGTTATAATCCAATCAGTCATAGCAGAAATTGTAATCAATCAATCCTAACTTACATTCAAATATCCTTATAACGTCACTGTATACGACACCCCTATCTGGTGGATCAGATTTGGTGTGAGGCATAGTCAGGAATTTAACTACAGTACAATGGAATGCACATGTATTGCTCGGCAAATTGACCCTGACTGTTGTAACGTATATTGATACAGAGCCTGCCAGCAGCATATTTAGTATCTTTCTTCAATTCTTGAAGCTCTCATTGCGCAACATAAAGATAGTAAACATGGTGATGGACAATTTGCTTGTTTATACTTATGCATTCCACCGTAATACAAATATTGTAAAATCATTTCTTTCCACCTGAGTGGCCTAAGAAAAGTTATTCTCCACAATGTAAATCCTTAATATTGATTGATTGATGAGTGATGATATTATGAAATTAAATATTATTTCCTAGTTGCTTGTATGGTGAGTTTGGGGTACTGGGAGATATACGACCAGAATTTTGGTTCTGTGGTGGGTGAGGTACTTGGGAATTTTCCTCTCCACTGCCACCTTCTGATGAAGCATTGATGACATCATCATACAAATCCACTGCATCTCCTGCGAAGTCGTCCTGTGCAAAATCCTGTTCTATATCGTCGGCATACAAATCTGTCCACGCCATCCGCCATTGCTCACAAAGAACATCCATGCCCAGACCTGGATTCGAATCCGCGACCCCTGAACAATCTTTGTTGCCCAGAAATACAAGTACAATAATTTCGTAAAAGTAGCTTGTGTCAATAAAATCATGATTTTCACACTTTCAAATATACAAAAATACGCACTACGACTTTGTAAAATAGACTTAACATTGCATAAGGTATGAAGTGGAAATAAACCGCCAGTAAGATCGAGCCTGTATTGTAAGCGTATTACAATTATAATAAGCCGACCTCGGTGGCAGAGTGGTTAGCACAGCACGCTACGACGCTAGGGGTCCCGGGTTCGTATACCGAGGAAATACATGTTCCTTGTGAGTGCTCCTTCATCAATTTTATCATATCATCACTCATCCCCATCTTCGCGATTAATCAGAAGTGGTAGGAAAGCGAAGTCAAATAAGCAAAATCAATAAGCAATCAATCAAATATAATAACATTCACCAATTAATTTTACAACTCGCAGTATGTAGCAGATATCCAAACAAGAGCCAATGTTACATAATTGCAAATATGGATTTAATTTTTTTGGTACATAGACAGAAAGAATAATGTTCAATATGTACTCACCATAATGGTTTTCCTATTCTCAGGTATCCCCGTCCCACAGTAGTCTATTTAATGAACACTTTCCCAACGACAAGGTACATGCGTGACGTCATATTCGGAGACCTGGAAATGTTAGGTAAGAAACACTTTATTAAGTCCAGAACCTATAAATGTACATTTAAAATTAAATATATTTTTCGTTAGCCCGCTCGTACACAAATATACCTATCAAATACAAATAAACATTTTAGTTTGTGTGTGGTATGCACTAAATAACTGGCCTGGGGCCGTTTATTTATCAATAAAGTTACGTAAATGAACAGGACCAGAGAATTAAGATACATGTATGCCATTGTTTCCAAATTTGAATAATACTCCTTAATCTATCTTCTGTATACCTTTAAGCCTTGTTTCCATGATACGAAAAACTAAATATGCTGACCAAGGCAGTAATTTATTTTATTATAAAAACATAAACTAAACGTAAAGTTTCAACCTTCTAGCAAGGTCTTCTTCAGACCCTGCACCAAGTACAAATGTAACAAGGTACAAAAACAGAACGATATATATACACAAACATTACTCCCCTCCAGACTATTTGAAAGTTGTTCTGGAACATTCTAGCAGTGTATATATATCGTCCTGTTTTTGTACCTTGTTACATTTGTACTTGGTGCAGTCTGAAGAAAACCTTGCTAGAAGGTTGAAACGTTACGTTTAGTTTATGTTTTTATAATAAAATAAATTACTGCCTTGGTCAGCATATTTAGTTTTTCTATATACCTGTATATAAAAATGGATGTATGTGTGTATATATGTTTGATCCAGCATATCTCTCGAACGCCTGAAGAAATTTCAACCAAACTTAGTACACGTATGACTTACAATCTGGAAAGAAATACCAGGCCTCCCGCTTCTTCTTCTTCTTCTTCATGCCCCTCACCGCTTGCATGGTAGCAGTCTTGGGCAACGGTCTGAAAACATTGAGGGCTGGAAATTCGCGCACTAGTATGAACAGCACAATATTTTTTTACACTTCACTTCACTGCAATGATGAGGGATGATATCAAAAGCGGAGTTCACACTGTCGAGCAAATCCATAGAGAATCCACATAGTAGAGGGAGAAGGTGATGAAAGTAAAGAGGGCAAGGAGAGAGGAAAAGGAACCTTTATTTCGAAGGAGTCTGTTAAAGAGTGCCTGACGTTGTGTATTCCATACCGGGCATTGAAAAAATAAATGGGTGGGGGTTTGTTTATGTTCTCCACAGGTACAATTGGGAGAGGGAGTTTGGTGAATTCTTGCCAGATGATCGTTTGTGGTCACGTGTCCCGTTCTAAGGCGTAGGATACAAGTGATCACTTCACGAGGCATTTTTAGGTGATGAAACCAGGGTCGAATAGGAAATTTATCGATGAACCATTTATAAGTAGTGGTTTGTGCCACTGCGGCATAAACCCAATTTTCCCACTGGGAATGAATTTTTTTTTTTGACCCGAGGTAAAAGATCAGTATAGGCAAGTCGGATAGGAGAGGGGGAAGGAACGTCCACAGCTGTTTTGGCATAAAGATCCACTAGGTCTTGATAAGGATTAAGGTTGCTATGCGCTTTGACATAAGTGAACTGTACGCGTTGGTCGTTGTGGTGGAGGTGAAAGTACTCCTGTAAAATTAAGGTGGGAAAGAGTTGCAAACGATAAGCTGCCTTACCACAACGAGCGATCGTAAATAATACACTGAGGGCATCTGTGAGAATTAAAGTTTGCGGGTAGTGTGCTTCACGAGCGTGGAGCAAAGCCTGATAAATGGCATAGCACTCTGCCGAGTAAATAGACGCTTCTGACGATAAGGAAAATTGACGTACAACATTGTATCGAGGGACATAAAAGGCACATCCAACGCGGTCGGCATCTTTGGAACCGTCTGTGTAAATAAAAGTGTAGTCGGGCCATAATTCTTTGTAGTATTCGTGTCGACCGAAATCGGTATAATTAATATTAGGGAGAGGGGCGGTGAGTATCGGTAAAGTGTAAATCAAAGGAGATGTAAATGTGAAGCTGAGATGATAGGCGTCTCGATCAATATTATAACAAGACAAAAAGAAAAGCCGAGGGCGAAAGCGATCGAGGGTTAAAGTTTCGTTCAGTTGTCGTTGAATAGCGAATACGGTATTGAAGGGGTGAGGGTGTCGTTCCCATGTTTTCAATATGTATTTCATGGTAGAGTATTGGTATCTGAAGGAGAGAGGCGGTTCAGCACTCTCTCCATAAACGCTAACATTGGGACTAGATGCCATTAAGCCGAGGCAAAGGCGGAGTGCCTGACGTTGTAAAATATCCATTTTTTGTAGCCAGCGATCAGACATCCCGCCCAATACGGGAGCCGAATAATCAAAAAGTGAACGAAAACAATTCTTATAAAACAATAACATAATGGAGGGGTGACCCCCCCATTTGGTAGTGGCAAGCCCTTTCAAAATGTTTAACAATTTTTTCCCTCTTGTGAGCAAGTATGTAAGATGTGGTTGCCAAGTTAATTTACGGTCAAAATGAATCCCTAAGTATTTACAGGTTTGGACCACCGGAATTTGATGTAAATTAGTTAAATTGTTAGGATAACGAGTAAGCATATACTGATTGAAAATAATGATCTGAGATTTCTCCGGGGAAAATGATAAACCGCGTTGCGATAATTGATCTTGTAATTGAATGATAAAGTTGCGTAAGTCTAAGATGCCTCGAGTGGCATCTGATGTATTATTATAGAAACAAAAATCGTCAGCATATTGAAGGATATGATGATTTGAATTTACTGTTTGATGTAAGTACTGTGTATATATATTAAAGAGGATTGGACTGAGTGGGGAGCCTTGTGGGACACCACTCCGGATTAATCGTGGTCCCGTGACATTATAGGGAAACCAAAAAACCAATATGCGTTCTTGATATAAATGCCATATTAATTGTGCTACCACCGGATGAATATGAAGAGTATCAAGAATTTGGTATAATATTGGAATTTGAACCGAATCGTAGGCGTGAGCAACATCTATGAATAAACTAAAGCAATATTGTCGCAATTCTGAAGTGCCACTGTAAGGGTACATATAGCGTCTTGACTGCCAAGCCCGGTGCGAAAACCCATTTGGGAGGGAGGAAAAAAATTGCGTTTTTCTAAATTCCAAGATATTCGGTGTTGTAAAGTTCTTTCAAAAAGTTTAGCCATAACCGGTATGAGAACGATAGGGCGATAAGATGTAGCATGTATAGCTGGTTTATTCGGTTTTAATATCGGGATAACAACATGTTGGGTCCAACCTCTCGGGATTTTGCCCCTACGATAAACAGAGTTAAAAATCGCAGTGAGAATATTGAGTCCTTGTTCTGGTAAATGTTTGAGGATGGCATAAGTGATACCATCATATCCTGGGGCAGTAGATGGGCTGTTTTCTAAAATATGTTGGAGTTCCGGTATTGTAATAGGAGGGAAGTCTGCTGTAAATGTGATGTTTGTCTGGTCTATAAAGGGGGGAGGTAAGGTGACTGTAGGAGGTGTGAGGAGATCCATAAATTCAACTTCCCAGGCATTATTAATCGGTCGGGGGCGAGGAACATGGGGGTGTCGTAAAGAGTTGAATTTGCGCCAAATTGCTCCGATTGGGAGATTCATATCAAGGGACTGACAGAAGAGTTTCCATGCCTGTCGTTTTGCTTTGGTATATGTATTTTTTGCGAGAGTCTGAATATTGTGGAGTACCACCCAGGTTTCGGGCGTGGGGTGTTTGGCATAAAGTTTCGTGAGTGCTGTTTTTTTGGTTTTGATGGCGGCACACTGAGTGTTCCACCAATGAATCTTGGGAAATCGGTCGATGGAAAAGAATTTTTCGCGCGTGCCGCTCCGATCAAGAGCTAACGTAATCATGTGGAGGAATTTGGTATATGTCATAGTCCGGTGGGAGGGTATATCATCCGTATAATATAATTTAAGAAAATAAGAGCGGAAGGTGTTCCAGTTAATAGAATCACGTGTCCATCGACGGACAGGAATATCATTCACGCCTGTATTCGAGAAATTATTCGGTAAAGAAATAAATATCGGAGTGTGATCACTCCCTCGTAAGTCAAAATCATTGGTCCAATTGATATGCGAGAAAAGGTTAGGAGACACTAATGTTAAATCGATACTGGTCGGACGGGAACCATTGTGTGGATAGTGGGTGGGGGTACCGTCATTCATAATAATAAAATCGTTCTCAAGGATCCAATTTTCAATGGTGTAACCTAATCTATAGGTCAGGACGTTGCCCCACATCTGGTGATGGCTGTTGAAATCTCCGGTTATTAGGTATGGTCCTGGGAGTAAGGTTAGAAGTTCAGTGAGGGTGGATAGAGGGATGGTCTGCGAAAAGTGGTGTGGAGGAATATAAAGAGATAGGAGTGTGAATAAGTGGTGATGAAATTGAATGCGTACAGCAACAATTTCTACGTTATAATGTTGAAGCAGAGGAAGAGAAGGGGGGAGAGAAAGGAGAGAATGTGGAATATTTTCATGTACGTAGATAGCAACACCTCGTTGTGTTGCGGGGAAAGGAGGACCATAAGAGATAAAATGTGGTAATCGGTAGTTCTCATATCGTGTGCCTTTCACCTCTTGTAAACTAAGAAGATGGGGTTTATAATCCGCCACAAGTCGCTGTAATTCACATTTTCTGGCCGAAAAACTGCGGACGTTCCATTGAATAATGACAGGAAATAACATGAAGGAGGAGGAAAGAAAGAGAACAAAAAAAGGAGAAAAAAAAAGGAAAAGACTCATGAAGGCGGTCTATACCGGGACAGGCTAGCGACCCGATATAATAGAAAGTAAATGTGACGTGAGATCTTGAATTTTGCGAAGTAATTGTTCTTGTTCTTTGAAGTCGTGAATTTTAATAGCCAAATTCCAGAGGTTTGGGATAAGGTCCAGGAGAGAATGATAAAGAATTTGGTGATCGCTAGATAATGTCTTATGGTCGTAACGGGTTCGATGGTTGTCTTGGGACGGGAGACTTGTTTCTGGCATATGGTTGTTAAGCGGAAGCTGAGGGTTCCGCGGCCTTGGGGCTATCGGGGGAACTGCCCGTTTTCCTACGGGCAAAGAAGGACAAATTTCATCCTCCGAAGTGGGGCTACTGTATGATGATACACAAGATTGATCACCCCGTGGTTGAGAAATTTTACTTTTCTGTCGTCGATGAGAGATATGTTCCCGGCGTTCCGAGGTCGTTTGAGGAACAGGCCTATGGGGATTGTTGTTTGGAATACAGACCGTTTCCACAGGTCTTCGATTAGCACGATTTCCTGGAGCGGATTGCAAAGTTTCTGGCTGATTACAGGAACTTAATGGATGGAAGGGAATATCCCAAACACTATGAGAAACACCAAGCTGGTTTACCAGTATAGAATTACGGTGAGGCAATGTGGGGAAGTCCCGTTTGTTGAAATGAGGATTGAGGATATCGTCCCTCGTGAAGGGAGGGGTATAGGTTCCAGCAATTTTATCTTTAGCCTCATGATAAGAAATATTCTCCTCCGCCATTCTAGTTTGGATGTTTAGTTCTCTTTGCCAAATGGCACAGGTTCGGTCAAGTGCTCCATGTGGGCCCTTACAATTTATACACAAAGGATCGTTGGTACAAGGGTTTTGATCTGCATTGGACGTGCGAATGACTATAACGGAAACAAGATTTGCACTGAAGTACAGCCCGCACACGCGGTTTGACCGTGAATAGTTCACTATTAATAAGCACTTTGTCCGGTAAAAATTTGCCATGAAAGGTCAAACAAATCAGTTTGGTGTCGACTAAGGTGGAGGAACCATCTCCTTTCCAGATTTTTTTTTTCAATCGTTTGGCACATATGACACGAAATGGAGAATCAATACCATCTAAAATATCCTGTTCGGAGACGTCAAATTCAATTCCATAGACCAAACCCTCCCTTTCAATTAGACTTTGTGGGATTTTAGCTCTGACACCTAGTGAGTCTAAGAAGGTAGTATTTCGGAGGAGATTATTTGCGTGGTCAGCTGTTTGTAATGTAACCCGCACCCGATTCCGTCCACATTGTTCTACTAAGCTTATGGGAATTTCAGCCTTTCGAAACTTATTGCCAATGCTGCCTCCAGACAGTTTGCCAATATTTTGGTTAATTCCGTCCAAAAGGACGACATAGGGTCCTGGTATCTCTGACGAATACCATAAAGTTGGTTGGCGTCTTTCAGGTTGTGAGGGGCGGAACACTTTGTCTTGAACATTGTCCTCAGTACTCACCTCGTCCCGAGTCCTTTTACCTTTCCTTTTGTCTATATCAACCATTGATATATCATCGTCTTGAAGTGGAGGATTTAACTCAGTTGTCGCTAGATTTACCAATCCTTCGGCCGCTGTCCGTTCCCGTTCTGCGAACATGTCGACGTTGTTAGAGTGGGCCGGCGTGCCGCCGGTGTCCACTGTGGTCCAATGGGGATTGCTCCAAATGAACGATATCAGAAAAAATAAAAGTAAGTAAACGAAGCACTGCACACTAGTTTTAACTGTAGAGAAATTATGTGTAACAAGAAATAGTTAATCCTATCACTCGCGGGAGACTACTCCTGAGGCTAGCACGATCACTGTCAATGTTGATCCTATCGCCTGTAGAGCTCGATCGCGAATCTGTGGAAATACTGTGAGGATAAGACACCCCTGGCACCCCTAGGGGTGGTGGTGGGTGACATGTAAAAATAATCGAAAACTACGGATATTAATGTGGAATCCATAGTTTTCGGGGTCACTAAGATGAATAGTGACACTCCCAATGCCGTTCAATTTATTTATTCTTGCTCCTGGAGGTGAAACTAAAAATGTTGTTTATAATCAAGTTTTGAGTTCAATTAATATTATAGTGAATTTGTAAAAGATTTTACTTTATAATTTGTATATTGTACTTATACTTTTAAATACCTGTAAATAAAAATTAGTTACATTTTACACTATAGTTAGAATTCATTATTTTCCTGTCTAATAGAAGATTGGGATAAATAAATATCCGAACAACGCCGAGCAATCAGCTAGTATGGCTTATAAAGTACTATATATTGTTTCTTAATACATTCATAATATTCATTGCCTTTTAACTACACACAGATGTAATTTCAGTGCCACAGAAGTTTTCATTAATAGATAGTAGTAGTTTTAAATATATAACCTACATTAAATTATTGTTAAAATTATTGCATTTATATTTAACTTAATGTATATCCCAACAAAAGGACAATAACTCAAGAGTTGATCTACATGCAAAAAAATCGAAAACAAGATTTGATGCTTAAGACAAGATTAAACTAAAGTAAGATAATGGGTCTGATACAATCAGCTAGAAAAATTACCGAACTTTTAAAGGTAAAAAAAAAAAAAGGTAAAGTGTTCCCCTGTGCATAGCACCACGCCATGAAGGCGTATAGGGGGTGTGGGGGTAACGCCCCACACTTTCTTGATCCGGTCGTGAGTGGGGGTGATGTGATCAGCATCACGCCCCTGACCGCCTTTACCCCCCAGGGTTTCCCCCAGGTACCCATGTTATTCGACGCTGGGTAGGCGCCGGGGCCGCTTCCACCGTTAGAAAAGTTCCCGGATTTGAACCGGCCGGGGATCGAACCCGGGACCTTGAGCATGGTAGTCAGACGCGTTACCGACTGAGCCACCGCGGCCAATAACCGAACTTTTAGAGAAATGTTTGTGCTTCGAATATATAGGTACACCTGCATTTCTCAGTGTAAAAACCAGAGAAATGGCACAAATATCAAATTCTATGTAAAAATATCTTCTCTAAATGGAAGATATGGAACACGATATTCGTGAATATCATCCCAACAGTGTAACTCTCAGACATTTGTCATTCGGCTTGGTTGCATACAATGGTAATAAAATATGCAGTGAAATTACATAAACATATGAACCGTAATTATGAATGTTTCCTTGTTATAGGTGCGTGCCCTGTTTATTTCAAATCATTAATCATTCTTATTTATTATTATAGAAATGAAAAAAAACATAATATAAATAAAATACAACCACAATCACGCAAAGGGTTTTCGACAATGAAACTTTACTTTAACGCTCCAAAACTAAACAGTGGCCCAAAATATATTACTTTAGTGAGGGCAGGGTGCGAAATCCTAGGGGGAGGGACAGGGGGATTTCCCCCACCAACAATCTTGGTCTAAAAAAAAAAAAAAAAATCCGGGGCGGGCTTGTTAAAGCAACATAAGATAAGCAATTTGTTTTGGCTTCAAATGTACTTTACTGAGTATAATATTGAAAACACGCCCAAAGTAGTGTGGTTGTTTATGTTGAATGCTTTCTCACTCACTTACTCTCTCTCTCTGTCTTTAAAGTTTCGAGAGATCATCTACGCCAATAACAATATACACAGCACAGTAAAAGTAAAAGAATGGAAGACAAATATAAGTTGGAAATTTCATTGATTTATATTAATGGAAAGCAGAAACTAAAACAAAAACCTTATGCATAATACAACTATTTCAAAATGTATTGTCATCTTTAACATTAAAAGTAAAGGAATTAGTTTGTTACTTTATAAATATCTGATACATGTAAAAGTAACAAATTAATTCCTTTGTATGTATTTAATAGTAATGTACTTTTAAAAATTTAGCAATATATTTTTATATTTAATAACATCATTATATACAGTATATATATATATATATATATATATATATATATATATGTGTGTGTGTGTGTGTGTGTGTGTGTGTGTGTGTGTGTGTGTGTGTGTGTGCACGTTAAACTGCCTTGTTTAATGCATACAAACCTTGAAGTAAGCGCGCAGTGGAAGATTTCCGGCTTAAAGGTCTCCTTATTAGCTATGGGGCAGTTATGCTATTCGAATGTGCAGATACAACACTGTTCCAAATTATGCGAGTTTATTGACATAATGTGCAAGCACAATTAGACTACATAAAGAAAGATTGTTCGATGATAAACTCGCTGAAATAAACATTGTCTTATCACTTGAGCCAGTTTGATGGATATTAGTTTAACGAATTAATAATAATTAACTAAATCTGTCTTTTGACTGTCAAGTCACTTCTTCACGTAGTATAGACGAGAAAGATGATGAACAAGATATAATTGAGCGAGTGAGTGTAAGATCGGAACTTACAACATTACGGAAAGTACTTATCCTTCTCCTCCATATCGTAGTTCCTCGGACACCTTCACAAAGTGTCTACCTTGAGGAAAACTGTGATTTCGCACCCTGAGTGATTTGATTTTTAGACGCTTAATTTAATTATTCCTGCAGTTTCCTTCGGAGGCTTGGGAACATTGTTCTTCGGTGGGAGTCTCTTATCCTTCGTGGAGCTCATCTACTTCTGTGTGGTGAAACTAGTCTTCGCCATGGAATCTGACACTGGACAAGATATGGTACCGGAGAGGATCTCAAGGAGGGAGGCCTTCCTGAAGAGGTTGAAGGTCCTTGAGAGACGTGTGGCAGCAAGACAACTTTCGATCCCATCTCCACTAATGCAGCTTCATGTGCAGGAGGAGGAACTAGTAATGGAAACTGCATTGAGGTACCTGCATAATGTAAGACTTGATAGAAAAAAAGGTTGCCATCATGCAGTCAGTTATCATTGATATAGTCTCAGCCTTCGTGAGGCCGTAGCCTGGCAAATTATTTCGCGCAAAAACTGAAATTAAAATTTCAGGATAAGCTCTCTCGGTCGGGATGCGGTTGAGAAACACTGGTCTAAATTAAATATTAGTGAACTAATTTAAGGTTCAGTCAGGCAATGAAACAAACATGAAAATAAAGTTAAAGAACTTTCTTTAAATGTGTATAAAGGTTAAGTTATATTCAAGTTAAAATTAGTTTAGCTGGCTTTATCTTTGATTCCATTATGCTGGAGTTCTTTTACATTCAATTTTTAGAGTTTCACTACGTCTGTTGTGTTGTCAAATTAGGCTATATTTTATTACTCTTCTTATGGCACTAAACCACTAATTTTATAATTGCTCTGATATTGTAATCACCCCCTTCGACATTCACATAGATAAGATCAGAAATAAGTTCAGAATTTGAATGAGGAATTGATGTACATTATCTTTAGTATTCGATATGAGATTTCCATAAACACATGGAATATATTATGCAAACAACCTCCCACTTTTCATTACGCGAAATCACGCCCGCCGCATATTCCGGGCTTATTCAGATCAGATCCTGCCTTGAAAAGACGCTGGGTAAGCATTGTGCGTATGATCTTTGCTGAAGTGATTCAAGTATGATTATCATGACCGTATGAGTAATGTGTACGTGTAAAATATCGCAAATTTATCGCTGTAAGAAGACTTCTGATAAGTTTTCCCTTAACACGTGCGAATGTTTGCCCAACTTCATACTGTTTCTTCCCAAAGTGCACTGCGTGATGACATCAAGTTGAATATCATCAATTTCCTTTATTTATTTTTTAAAGGTTTAATATCATTCGAAAATTGCCATGCATAACCAAGACAAATATCTATTATGGTAAGTTTCCAACAATCTATATGCATTCTAATTTCAGCTCCACCAGTCACAAAATTATTAGAAGAATTGTTGTGGTGTCTACAAACCTTGGTCTACTTCTGAAAGAGTACCTCAAGTTTTCCACAGTCCATGGCGTGAAACACTTCTTAGAAGCTCCTCGTGTTTGGTTGAGGTACGTGTCATAAATCATTGTATTTGGAAAATTTAAGGTTTTTAACTATTCATACGTACTATGCATTCTCATAATAAATTCGCGCGGAAGGAATTAAACTAATTTGATGTCATTCACTTCCTAGAATTCTCTGGGTTGTAATCTGGATCACCTTTGCAACGTGCGCTCTGTTGACTGCAAAATCCCTGGGATACAAGTACTTCTACAGTTCAGTGGTCTACGAAATGGAAGAGAACAACTTCACATGGAATGTGACTGCGCCAGCATTTGGTTTTTGCTCAGCGGAGAAAGATAAAGATTGGACGAAACCGTGAGTACGATGAATCATTTTCACTTTCTTTACTGTTCAAAAATCGATGATCGACTGGCACGTATCCAGATTTTTTAGGAGGTGGGGTGTTAAAGAACATTTATGAAATGAGCTGTTTAGGCGGTGAAGATCCATAGCAAAGAAGGAAGATATATACTTGAATGCTCTTTAACCAAAATATGCGTCTTTGTATGGCAATTAGGTGTAACAATCCAACGTAATTGTCGCCCCATTCCCTCTCTGCTTCCCCTTTCATTTTTCCTGGTGCTCTCACCAATTTCACAAATATATTTTCGACACCAGGATGGTTATGGTTCAATCATTGGTACGAACACATGCCTGATGGTTTAGAGTCCAGAACATCGGCAGATACGAAAATGTGATACGAAAATGACGGTCTCCATGTCAATGTCTCCATGGTATGTCCACTTTGTGGATTGTTTGAGATGTTGAGCGAGAGAAAAGTGTTGGTAGACAGTCTTCTGTCCGCTGGGGACAATCACTTTTGGACAAGGAATAAAATAACTAATCAATGAAGGAATGTACCTTGCTATAGAACACACAACGGACACTGGCTCCAGAAATCATATCTCTTCCTCAGTAATATTAAAACAAACATACACACATACAACAACACTTGTTAAATCCACACTAGATAACGTATAGTGAGAAACACGTACGTGCAGTGACAATTTATTATTACAGCTACTGTACTAATAATATTAATGTATGTAGTTTGTATTATGCCTTAGCGTATTTCCTTTGGTTATGAGATGTAAACAGTGGCCTTCACTGAAGGCACTTCTTGTCAACCTCACTTCCACACTTCTGCAGAACAACGAGGCTATGGCGTCTGGTCCTACAGACAGTATAATCCTCTGTGGGGCTCGTGTTGTGTCGCCTACATATGTTTGTCAATTAATATATCTGTCTATATATTGATTGTTCCCTTCATCAATCTTGTGTCACCCTTCATCCACATAGCCGCGATTAACCAAAAGTGAGAGAAAAGCGACGAAAATAATGCAAGTCAATCAATTTTTTTGATTGTGTGTGTATTTTTGTAATGGTAAGCATGTAATGTATGCGTTCATTATCTGTACTATTAGATTTTTCCTTTATATTAGTAAACAAATTTAGAAAAATCGTTATGATTAAATGGGGGGAAAAACTAAGGCATTATAGCCTAAGTTCGTCATGTAAGCAAAATTCTAAATACTAGGGACGTTCAGTATATAAGTTTCCCTGTGCTATAAAATATCGTATAAAGCAATGCCATTAAAAAGAAGCACATGCTTGACAAGCGCCATCCTTCGTCTACAGGAACAACAATCGATTCGTTATCAGACGTGAAGGCGCATGCGCTCAAGGGCGAAAAGTAAATGCTTGTTCGGAAAACGCGGGCTCGCGTCATAAGAAATGTCATCTTAGTGTTCGAATTTACAGCTACTTATGCATTACTTCATAACAATTACATTAGTTTAAGCAATTCTTCCCTTTTCTCATCAGAACAATTAAATTTCTTGATATTTGACAAGTTCTGCCTTGTCGTTATCTTATTTCCGTCCATAGACATCAAAATTGTATAATTGTTTTTCACAGCATCAACTATATAGGGTCCAAGCCATAATTCCATAAACTTATGAATTTTCTTGTTAATTGCACTACTATCTTCATGATTTTTCACTAAAACAATATCACCTGGGACAATCTTCAATTTATTAGCATCACACTCAATGGTTTTGGGCTTATATCTTTCCTTAATACGTGCTTTGGCGATAAAATACTTATGTTTCCAGGGCACAAACTTTAAATCATCTGGCCAGTTAATTTGACTGATAATTGAATCCTTTAATTCGTGATGAAGAAAAAGTTCACTAGGTGTGAAACTTGTTATTTCCGAAACGGAATTATTAATAAGTCCTGTTACATGATTCAAATATTTTACCCAGTCCTGATGATTTTGCGAAGTATATAATCGTAACAATCGTATTAACTCTTTGTTGTACCTTTCCACAGGATTTGCGAAAGGCGAATAAACTGACGTGGTGATATGTTTTATGTTACAGTCATCCATATATAACTTCCATTCCTGTGATTTAAATTGGGAACCGTTATCTGATAATATTACCTTACATGCTGGATAGTGGTAAAAATACTGGAGCTTGAATTTGTTAATTATTTCACGTGACGTTGCCTTCCTTAACGGATAAGCCATTAAAAATTTGGACCGTGTCAACTATTGTTAATATGTAACTATATCCTTGTGATTTGGGTAACGGTCCAACAAGATCTATTGATAACATATCATGTGGAGTAGTAGAATATACATGCAATTCATCCTTACTAATTTTTGTGTGTGCTTGTTTAGTTTTTGCGCATGTTAGACAGTCGTTCAAATACTGCTTGATACTAACTTTCATTTTAGGCCAATAATATAAACTTCTGCACTTATTAAATAGTTTATAGTATCCAAAATGACCTTGTAAGTCATGTAATTTATGAAGAATTTTGGGTACAACAATAATAGGTACTACAAGTTTCCACTTGTCTTCTTTCAAATGTTTCAGGAATAATATATTATCTTGAATCGAATATTGCCTTTTTATATTCTTCGACAAATTCCCATTTTGTAACTTTTGTACAATGGCACTGCAATAAGGAGCCGAATTTTGACTTTCTTGAAAAATGTTACACTATCTTCGTCAAGAAAATCAAGACTTATGATATTTACATATAGTTCCGATAGAGTTGGAAAACCTGTACTTAAATCAGGATATCTGCTTAAAGCATCTGCAGCTTCATTAGATTTTCCCGGCACGTGATATACATTATAATCAAACATTTGTAATTTCAAACTCCAACGATTTAATCGTGGATTCAAAGTTTTAGTAGATTCTAGCCAAGATAAAGATTGGTGATCGGTAAACAATTTCACCTTAGTTCCAGCTATGTAAATGTAGAATTTTTCGAAAGCAAATAATATCGCTAAGCATTCAATCTCGTGAGTATTGTATGATAACTCATTGCCTTTAAGAGATCTGCTAACATATTGAATTATACGTGGTCCTTCTTCAGAATTTTCAGTTGAGTCTTGCCATAGAACAGCTCCTATTCCTTTCTTCGAACCGTCTGTGTTGACATTGAAAGGCTTCGTGAAATCTTGTTGATACAAAGCCTTTGGAGATATCTGTGACTTGCGGAGGCTTTCAAAAACTGAAGCATGAACATCATTCCATTGCCATTTTGATTCCTTTTTCAACAGATCATACAAAGGCTGAGCCATTTCAGCAAATCCTTCAATAAACTTTCGCCTCCAATTAGCTAATCCTAAGAACCTTCTCAAGGAGCGTTTGTTTGTTGGAATTGGAAAATTAATAATTGCTGAATTCTTTGCAGGATCAACCATAATTTTATCACCGGACACTATGTGTCCAAGGAAGCAGATTTCTTTGTAAGCAAACTTACATTTGGAAAATTTAATAGACATATTGACACCCTTTATCTTTTGTAAAACTAGTTCTAAATGTTGCATATGTTGAGACCAATCTTTGCTGAAAATTAGAATATCATCCAAATAACAAACAACAATTTCTGCAATCGGTAGAGAATATTTTATTCATCCTGTCCTGGAACACTGAGACTGCTGAACGAATCCCAAACGGAAGATAGCGGAAAATATATTGTCTGCCTCTATAAGAAAAAGCTGTGTAAGGATATGAATCTTCAGTCAACGGTATTTGAAAATAACCGCATGATAAATCAATTGAAGAAAAGTAAACACATCCTAGGAACCTCTGTAACATTTCGTTAATTGCTTCTACTCTCACTTGTGGAGAGATAACATGTTGATTAAGTTTCCTAAAATCGATCACAGGTCTCCAAAGACCTCCTTGCTTTGGCACTATATGTAGAGGGTTAAGATATGGTGAAGAATCTTGGTAAATAATTCCCCATTTCTCCCACTTGGAAAGCTCTTCTTCTAAAGGTAGTCTCCTTGATATTGGTGTGGGATAAGGTGTGTTTGTAATAGGTGTTACAGTATCTAATTGAATCTTGTAAGGTTCAACAATTGCTTTTCTAGGTTTATCTGAAAATTGTACGTAATAATACGACAGAAGTTTGAATAAATCAGCTTTCTGCAAATTGTCCAAATTATCATTTCTAAAAACAGACTCATAAATGGACTTCTTAGCTGGCATATATTCTACATCATCATTCAAAGTTGACACATCACGTAACAATCTACATGAATAACTTTCATTATCATTTAATGTATCTTCGGAAGAAAAGTTAGACTTTGTACAATACTTCAAATCTTCTGTAGAAGAACATTGCCGAGTTAAAACAGAGGAAATTTCCTTTCCATTATCATTTAGCAAACTTACATTCCCTTCTTTAAAATCAATTACAGCTTTATATTTCCTCAAAAATGGAACTCCTAAAATGACATCGGCATTCAACTCTTTAATAACAAAAAATTCCATAGAAAAGTATTCGTTCTTTATTTGCAGATTAATAATTTTACTGCCAACAACTTTACACTTCTTGCATCCAGCGAAACCGGTGAGTTTTACATCTTCCACGTTATCCAGTTTAATGTTGCCAATCAAAGACGATAGTTTACACCAAACGTCAAAATTTAGAACATTTGCCTGACTTCCAGAATCTATAATACAAACTACAGGTATTTGACAAATAATTCCATGAATAACTGGAACTTCAGTTAATGGAACTGGAATATCATAATCACTAACAGTCCATTCAGGTTCTTCTTCAAACCATTCCAATAAAAAATTCACTTGTAGTGGTTCCGATATTAAGTCTTTATCATCACGTACATTCATAATTTCCTGTGTTTGAAATGAATTTCGTTTGTTCAAATTTGGCCTCTCTGAAAGAAAGCAGAGTGAACGAGGCGCTTCCATCCGCTCCTTTAATTTAAATTTGTTGTTGATTGGTAAGATGTTCCTATACCAGATTGTCGTGTAAAGGTCCTTGATACATTTCCAGAAGGAGAATTTGATATTCCAGAAGTTGTAGATGCATCTTGTGGTTGTAATGAAGTCACATTAACAGGTTGACTGCAAGTAGGAGCGAGAGCAGGCTCACTTGTATACTGCGCTTGCCTATTGTAGAAAATCCTTCCATTCTGACTACTGTTAGGTAACTGAGAAGTTATAGCATCCTGATTATAATTCCTATTTGTAATGTCACCGGAAATACCAGAGTATGCATTATTTCTTTGGAATCTGAAATTATTTCTGTTATTATATGTAAATCCTGAATAGCCACGATTATTTCTACGTCCTCTAAAACTAACATTGCTAACTCTAAACTGTCCATATCTTGAATTAGCATTGCCAAATTCATTAGTAAAAGGTACTTGAGCATCCATCGCCGAAGTCTGAGTAGAAGATGAGCAAGTGTTTTTGGTGTGTTTAACATTAATTTGCTTGACACTAAATTTTGATTTCATACTGTCAGGATTCTTGTTGGGTTTAACCTTACTACTATTATCGGTTTCTTCCGGTAGGAAAATTAGTCCTCTTCTACTAGTTAGGACAACATCTAATTTCCTTAACATAGTTGTTAACTGGTCCATAGAACGTATCTCATGACAAGTTATGTTATTAGCTATATTATTTGGTAACTGACTAATAACTAATTGAATAACATCCAATTCGTTTGGGTTCTCAACTAAATTGCAATAATTGGAATATGTTTTCAACGCAAAGCTTTCTAAATCACCATGTACTGTAGGATCATACTTCCTGTTCCTTAATACTGATAACTGAGACTGTAGTATTTCCGGACTTGCAAATTGTTTCATGAATTCCCTTTGAAAATGATCATATGAAGAAAACATACGTTTGTGAGTTCTATACCAGTACGCAGCTCTGTTGGTGAAACACTGCTGAATACTCTGTAGCCTTTTGTTAATTGGAATGCCCATAAGATCAAGCATAGAATTAAGATGTTCTAGATATTCTCGAGCTGATTGGTCTTCTATTTTTCCAGAAAATTTGGGTAAATGAGACAGTTCATTTATCTTTACATATCTGTTTCCTCTATCCCCAACAGTAATTACAGGTAAAGACGTTGGAGAAATACAACGATCAAACTGACTTTGTGGATTATCACAGTAATTGTTATTTGTATTTGACTCATTAACACCAATTTCAGCATTTGGACAACTTGTGCCAGTCATTAAATTTGCATTACGCTTTTCACCTTGAAACCATGGTCTACAAGCTTCATTCTGCAAGGAAGAAATATGACGAAACCCACACGTTTCACCAGGGACATTACTATGATGAACGACAGGGAGGTTAGGTTCTTGCGAGTATGTAAACATTTGATTTATGTAACTATTTTCACCATCAGCAGAACAACATTGTTGAACATTGGAACGTTTATCAATATTTGTAACGGTAGAATTCAATCTAGAAGTTGTCTGCATATTGTTAATCGCATAATTACTATTAGGTGACATATTATTTCGATAATGTTCCTCATTGCAGGTTGGAATAAATCTTTTGTTTCGCTTCCAGCGAACACGATTTCGAACATGCGGTTCATCGAACGTTGTTTTCACATGGGTTGTTAAAGATTCATCAGATGAATAAGTAGATGAATTAGTCACCCCCGAGTCAACTGCATTTCTATCCCTTTCACGTGATGTCTTAGTTTGAGAACTATTTTGTGCAAGGGGAGGTTTCAAATTTCCTTTTGTGTTGCGTTGAAAATTTGCATAATTAGTTTGCAAAACATCAATACGAGATTATATATGTTGAAACCTATTATTACAATCAATAAGATACGTTCCAAAATGTACATTTTCCTTACCAGCAACTTCCAACGATGATAATCTATTATTAATATCAGTTATTTTGGATGAACATACTGTAATAGATTTATCGTATTCACTAATCAAATCTTTATTTATTAAAATTTGTTGTCCTTGAACGTCTTGTTCTGTTCGGATTTGAGAAATATTGCTATTTAAAATACTTCCCAAATGTTCATTTTTCTTGACACATTCAGAAGCTATTGAATCAAGTTGTGTTTTAACATCGGAAGTCAAGTTGTCTAATCTTTGATTAACAGTATTAATTTCTTGATGAACCGATTCAAATTTTGAAGTTAGGTTACTATAAATATCCAATTCCAATTGTTCAAACTGAGACTTAATATTCTCATTAAACTCTGCAAATTCTTGATGAGATTGCTGTAACTGTAATTTCAGATCTTGGTTAGCAAGATCCATTCGGGTTTTTAGTTCTTCATTAGACTGTTCTAACTGCAATTTCATTTCAGCATTAGACTGTTCTAACTGTGATTTCATAGAATTTTCTAACTGAGATTTCATTTCAGCATTAGACTCTTCTAACTGTGATTTCATAGAATTTTCTAACTGAGATTTCTTTTCAGCATTAGACTGTTCTAACTGCGATTTCATTTCAGCATTAGACTGTTCTAACTGCGATTTCATTTCAGCATTAGACTGTTCTAGTTTCGTCTTGAGGTCTTCATTAGAAGCGACCATTAGCAATTGAATACTCTTAACAGTACTTAACAAATCACCAAAATTCGGGTTAAGAGTTTCTAGATAAGTTGGCAAACTAAAAGGATCATAATCTGGTTTGCAACCCTTACAATAATAATTTTCTAGTGTAGTCGAATAAATTGTCCAGTGAGTGACTGTAAGTTTGAGACAAGATATGTGATGCCATGACGAGCACTGTGTACACTGAACATACCTCAAATCATTGTCAGGATTATTACAACAAGATAATTTGTCGGGTTTTGTAGAACAAACATCATGTTCTATAGTATTCGCATTACTGGAAGCGACTACGGGATTACCAGCATCAAAGTAAGTAGTCATTGTATTAGCCTGAATGTTTGTTTCTTTACGCGACGATTTAGATTTACTTTGCTTTAACTTATCAGCCATTGTGATCTTCACACATATGACGATTCACTTAAGATGTTACGTTATACAAGCACACTGAAGATTGTGACGTAAGTCTTACTTCAGCATATGACAAAAATTCTGTTCCATTACAACAGACATTCTTACCACTGTCAGAAGATTGCACACTTTTTGAACAATCCTGGCTTCTGTGTCGCCACTCTTGATAACCGTCGCTGCGCTTAAACTTGCAGAACGATTATCAATGCAAATAAAATTGCGTAATTAACGATAACCGTTATATTTAAAATAAATACAATACAGGCGCAGAAAATCTCACAACTTCCATCACCATTTTTAGTACTTATTATTTCTCGTTGCTATGGTTACATCAATTTCATTTCTTGTATTTTATACAGCGTGATAAGATGATTATAACAATATCTATAAAACAAACATGCATAAGTTAAAAACAACATCAATAACATAAATAATATTAACTTTGAACATGACAGTTTGAGAATAGGACAGTCTCACGCTCAAGGGCGAAAAGTAAATGCTTGTTCGGAAAACGCGGGCTCGCGTCATAAGGAGTTCAGAAGCATGGATGCTAAGGGCGTTCTGCTTATGGACTTTTTGGAACGAGGAAGAACAATTAATGCTGTCAAACATTGGATAAACTGAAAAACGCAATTCGACATAAGCGACCAGGTCTCCTGTCAGCTGGTGTCATTCTTCTTGACGATGACGCTCGCCCCCACTCAGCAGTGCAAACACAACACAAAATTGAAGAATTGGGGTGGGAACGGCTGCCACACCCTCCATACAGCCCCGATTTAGCGCCGAGTGATTTCCATCTTTTTCCGGTGTTAAAGTCTGAATTGCAAGGTTACCGTTTCGAAAGAGATGAAGAAGTGAAGCGGAATGTGAGAATAGTGCTCAATAGCCAGAGCCCTGATTTTCTTGCAAAGGGATTGGACAAATTGGTGCAACGGTGGGACAAATGCCTGAATCTCTATGGGGATTGTGTGGAGAAGTAAGGAAGGATCCTCCTACACATGTATGAATAGTTTTCTAATGTATCTTAATTTATTTATTTTTTTACAGCATAGGGAAACTTATATATTGAACGACCCACGTATATATAAACAAAATATATAATATGCAATGTCTATAAAGGCAAACCAATCAGCAAGTCCTTGCATTTCCTTGAAATCACGCACCACAGCCTCTTACTCTCATATCTTATAAGAATCTAATAAATGCTTATATTTTGACAGACCTTGCAACGAAATGTTCCGGAGGTGCACAATTAATGACGTTCCTTTCGACTGCTGCTCGTGTGTGCATGTATTCCCCTCTGAGGTTCCCGGATGTTACGTCATGGCTTCTAGGCAAACAGGGTAAATGATTAATTACAAATTGCAAATTGTCTGCGTGTCCACAAACATGGTGAAAATAATAACAATGCTGATAGCAGCTTAAAATTTATTTTCTCAACTTCTTGGCGCACTTGCTTTCTTGATAAATCATCGGAATATATCAAATTTGAAATGAGAACATGACAATAAAGAAATAACCAGTTTCATCGCTGAATTGAAATATATATTGTTATTACATACGCCCGATATTTATGCATATTTTATTCTTGCTTAAGTCAGGTATTCTTGTAACTAGATTTCTGATATATAAATCTGAGATATCTTTCCTTAAAGAAAGAAGGGTACTGGAACAGAAAATATACTGACTAAATGTCACTATCTTCAATTTTAATCCTTCAATAAAATTATATTTCAATAAATATCAGATGTTGTTTGTGTCACATTGCAATTATGTCTGATATTACATTCTCATAGATAGTTTCTTGCAGTTAAACCTATAATACCGAAAAGGAAATTGAAAATTTTAATATAAGCATCACATCTCAGGTTCATGTATCTATTCGTGAAGAGAGACATTCATGTTCAATTTCAACCGAAACAAATTTCAAATTCATCTCAAATTCATGTAGTTCAGTTACTTTCATCATTCAAAAAACGAATTGTCCACAGCATGTTCACAAATTTCACAACGAAGTACACGACTGTCAAAGCGGAAATATTACATGTATATTAACAGCTGCTTCAGCTATACCACAGTCTGAATCTCAAACCAATTTTCACTCCAGTTCTATTAAATTATTTTAGTCAATTTATAATTATTGGTATTTTGCCAACAAGGGCATGTGAGGAGAAGTGTAGGCCGATTAATGTGATTTTAAAAGCAAGTGTGTGAGAGGATTGCAATAACATTTTAATACAAAATTTAACGCGGGTGCTGTGTAAAGAAATTGCACCACTATACATTTTGTTATGAAGGCATGCGAGTTGCATAATAAAGAATAGGAGCAGACTATATGTTTATTAATGTTAAAAGTCAGATTCTTGGCAAGCAACATATGTAAAACAACAACATAATATGTTTTCTTTGCGTTACATATTTTCAGTGATTTGTGCTCTGGAGTTTGGATGATGTACAACAGAACCTATGAACTTTCTGTCACAGTGGTGTGGTACTCCAAAATATGGCTTGTAAGTAGATTATTCTTATGTTCATAAACAGAAATCAGTTCTAACTTGCTGTTCATATCTCACAGTCGACATCGTAACTAGTAACGACTATCAAAACAATCATACTTTCTGTACATTTTAACAGTAATGAACAAAATTATGGCTAACTAAAAAAACATTAGTTACAAACAAATATTTTCCGTCACTGAGATTTTCTACTAAACAAATAAATGTTTTAGGCAGAAAAACTTTTGCATATTAATATATTGTTCTGTATCAGTATAAAATAAGTTAAAAAAACTTAGCTAGGAATGAAAATTAGCGGCGGGAAGACGTTAAACGACACTCTGTTTCCCAAGGTGTTTTTAAGGGGCGAAAATTGCCTTTTCCCCCATGTCCCAAACTTCGACAGTGAGAAACACACAAGACGAATGATGAACAAATAAATTAGGTACTCAGTGTTTTTTACAGCATAAAACACTATAACTAATTAACTAACTCTCCAGCCTTCTTAAACCCTAAGGATTATGACTGCAGCAACACAAGTCTTCAACTTGTTCCTCTCCTGGCAAGATCAATCCAATCTTTTCCATCTTTACCGATTTCCTTAAGGTCCATCTCAAGTTACCTCTCCATCCTACAGGTCTCTTGCCATCAGGTTTCCCAACAAGAATCTTGTAAACTCTTCTTTCCTCTCCCATTCGTGCCACATGGCCTGCCTACCTAAGTCTTCTTGACTTAACCATATTAATAATAATTTGGAGATCCATATACATTATTTATTTATTTATTTATTTATTTGCCTTCTACAGAGATAGGATATCTTCAATTACAGAGGCATTAATATAACATAAATAATGTAAATATGAATATAAGTTGGATTAAATAGCATGCATACATATTACATAGTTATTAACTATAACATAAGTACAATTATATAACGTAGAGTAATGACGTGCTCGCACAATATATATATATACACAACACACATAAATTATCCATATATCCACAGCCAATATTATCAAATTTCTGATGAATGTACAGAATAAATATGCCCATAATAAGATAGAAACAGACACATATCCTTAAGCTTATCCACATACACATACACATATTTACATTATATATATATACACACACACATTTATATGGATATAGGGATACATATAGAACATATTCTACATTAATTAATAAATACAATAAATAATCAACCATTTGTAAAAGAATCTCTGTTGAGTGTGGCTTTTATAGCATTTTTATATTCCAAAATGTTAAGATTAATTATGTAGTTCTAAATTATGTAACCTTCTCCACTCACCTGTCTCCTCATCCCTTTTCGGTCTAAATATTTTTATAAGGATTTTATTTTCAAATACTCGTAATAAAAGCAGTTAAGGTACTATATTATAACGCATCTAAATCATGCATAATTTTCGTTGTTTCTTACACGCCATAGGTGTACATCCTCTCAAACTACGATGTACCCTTGCGTCGTGGCTTCGGTTCGTCCTTCGTGGCGGAGTACAAGAGTGTGGCGAGATACCGCAGCGTCGCCTACCTCGTGACCGACGAAGTGGCCAGCGACGACGTTCGTAAGGTGCCCGTAAAATCCCGGAAGTGCAGGTTCCCGGATGAGAACGAGGGGATGAGGGTCTTCAAGTACTACAGCTATTCGGCCTGCATCGCTCAGTGCAGGGTGGAGGAGAAGATGAGGCTGTGCAACTGTACCGATTCCCTTGTTGGGTACAACACAGGTAAAGAACTCTACATGCACGCAGATACCTACACGCACTGTCCGAATTAAGCTTTGGGGGGGGGGGGAGGATACCCACTCAGTGGCGTATCTGTGATTTCATTTTGGTAGGAAGGTTGTTTTTTTTTGGTACCTATGCAAATTTATATGCATGTTACCAGTGAGTAAATTGAACTATTGCCTTGCGGTTTTAAGTAACTTTGAACATTGGCTCTAACCTAGGCCATTAAATCTTGTGATAACTAAACGTAGTGCATTAACATTCTAAGAAAACTCAGTCATATACAAAAAGAGCCCTGAACTAGTAACCCTTTACCTAATTTCTTGTGCCAATTTTAACTTAACGTCCATCTAACCAGACACGTACCTGGAAATATATTTCGATGGGGTCCGAACCAAATATCTCAATAATAATAATAATAATAATGTTTAAATTAAAATAAGTTAAAATGAAATAAAATATTAACTAAATATGTAAATTTATTAAAATTGTATTTTTAATATTACACGAATACGTAAAAAGACAGTATAAGAATATATATAACATCATGTATTTATTATCCATCTTGCGTGTACTTAAAATCGCCAAAATTTGTAAAAATACAATGAAATTCATGTCAAATAGATAATGAATTGAATATTTATCAAATAATAAAGAAAGGATGTTAGATTCAGTTGACGAAAAGTAATGTTCCTGATTTTTTGCATATTATCATTAATAGTAGTGTGCATAAATCTTCTTTTGTACTGTCCTTCAAAGCAGTAGGATCCAAATATTATAATAATGATAAATAATAACCCTTGCCTTCTGAGTTCATAGGAAATAAATAACCATTGATTAAAATACAATTCAGTACAGTTATGCTGAAAAGTAAATTTTCATTATTTTATTTTAGTATTTCGTAAGTCTTTCGGGGGGTCAGGACCCCTGGACCCCCCTAAATATGCCATTGCATCTAACCTACCTGCAAGTTTGTGAAAACTTTAATACATGTTCAGAGAGCTTAGTGCTCCCCTTTAATCCACAGGTCTGCATACTTTTCGACATGGAAATCTTTGATGATAGGACAATTAATGGACAAGAATGCTTTTTCAATTGTTTTTGATACATAGTTAAGAAATGGTATAATTTTATTTGAGGGGGATCCGTGGCAAGGAAAAAAATATTTTGCCGGTGATATTTTTTTTTCAGAGGGGATATCCCCGGCATCCCCCTGTTAATTCGCACACTGCCTACACTCATGCACAAGAGAGAGAGAGAGAGAGAGAGTATGTGTGTGTGTGTGTGTGTGTTAGAACTGAGATGATACCGTAACGTTCTCCTAGGAATGGGGATCGAATTGAGACTTTTTCAGATGTCCCGATGGGTTGATGTAGCTCTTTGATCATTCATCCTTGTTAAGGAGCTACTCGCTGTTCGTGGTAAGCTTGATGGTAAGGTGCGAGAGGTACTAACTATACACATTCAAGAGATGGCAAAACACAACCATTGGGATTTTTACGCTTTCAAGTTTGGATCTCACATGGTTTTTGCTTTGCTGATAGCTTTGACCTTCAGAGTGAACACTTATGCGTGAAACTGTACAGCTCTCCCAAGACACTCCTGCTCCTTCCAAGCTACAGTCTCCTAAACAAAATGACCCCTTACTGCCCGTTGCACTCAATACTTATTCTCTCTTCTTTATTCATAATGCCAATCCAATACCTTTTGGGTCAGCATCTTATTTACATGTTTGCAAAACCATTCATTCAGGAAGGTTGGTTAATTTCTGACATGGATTTCTTTAGATACCTATGAGTGCAACGGCTGGTGATCGGGTTCGTGCCTGATAAAGTTTTTCAGTTTTGTGGGGGATGTAACGATATCGATTGCGGCCGAGCGAGGTATCAGGGTGTAACGATTGGATATTATTTGCCGACACTTTTCCGGTGTTTGTCATTCAAGGGATCCACAAAAATGCCTTGCGACACTTTCGCGAGTTCTACTTGTCCTGGAAATTATGCAAAGGTTTCCTTTGATGCGAAAAATGTGTGATAGTACAAGGTAAACATTTCCATCTTCTATGACAAAAGCATTTGAATGCTTTACTTGTAATTGTGGTTTTTAGGGTCATTCCATCTTCGCAAAAACGATAACGTTGATAAACGGTGCAACTATACTCTGTCCCAACCATCTCTGGAGCAGACGAACGAAAACAAGTCTCTGCGCAAGTAGTGACGCGAGGCGGCTCCACCAATGAAGACGCGAGAGGAACGGGATTGCATGGAGGGGGAAGCGACTGCAGTTACTTGCCTTCCCAGCAGCGTGTACTGCTTCGCTCTGTCCACTCGATCCTCCCACCCTTCTCCAGAGATGACTGAGACAGGGTATATATGCTTACAGAATCCTGAATTTTGCACAATACTCTATTTCTAGAATTTTTCCTATGAAAAATTTGTTGTTTCAGCTAATTGCAATAATATCTATCTTTTTCAGAGGATCAAAAACTATGCGACAAGAAAGGTATAGACTGTCTAAAAGATAATGAAGGTACGTGAACTTTGAAACGTTTCGCATATGTTAGTGATAAGATACATGTCCAGTCACTAATGAAAGTACAGTGAAGTCAACCACAGGGAATTAATTTCTTATTCTAATCTCATATTTGAGCTTAGAAACTGAAAATATAAATAATACAATCTACAATAATAAATATTAATTGTACGTTTAAAAGCCTAAATACAATGACTCAAGAACTCACGTCAACCCAATAAAATTATGATATGAAAACACCCTAACTCCAAAGAAAAATAAGTATTTTAAAAATATCAGAAAGCATATGCAAACAACTACTCGCATCAAAGATGACAAACAGCACTAAACGCTTATTTACACACACATAAACAACAACAACGGTTGAGTGCTGGTGCTATCTTTCTTCTATATATTCATAAAAATGGATGTATGTATGTTTGTTCCGGCATAACTCTCGATCGCCTGGAGCAATTTCAACCAAACTTCGTACACATATGACTTACAATCTTGAAAGAAATACTGTGGGAGTAAGACACCCCTGGCACCCCTAGGGGTGGGAATTGGGTGACATGTAAAAGTAATCGAAAATGACCGATATTAGTGTGGAATCCATAGCTCTCGGGGTCGCTAACATGAATAGTGACACTCCCAATGCTGTTCAATTTATTTATTCTTGCTCCTGGAGGTGAAACTAAAAATGTTGTTTATAATCAGGTTTTGAGTTCAATTAATATTAGTGAATTTGTAAAAGATTTAATTTATAATTTGTATATTGTACTTATACTTTTAAATACCTGTAAATACAATTAGTTACATTTTACACTATAGTTAGAATTCATTATTTTCCTGTCTAATACTCCCTCTGTCCCATAATTATAGTCCGGTATGCCAAAATGGTGACTTGTTATTTATGTTCTTTTGGATACTTGATCGGCCAATTTGTACTGATCCTTGAGTAATAACGTTGTATGACTCATTACCGTGTTTAATTTTCTACTTCTGTATATACCAATGTCACAGTTTGCCTATCGGACAATTATTATGGGACAACAAACAAAAGTGTACCGGATAATAATTATGGGACAGAGGGAGTAAAACATTGGGATAAATAAATACCCGGGCAACGCTGGGTAATCAGCTAATTTCTGATAAAGATAACCCCGAAAGCGCTTTGTTTCTGCGTCATAGGCGCTGAAAATTAACTGGTATGTATGTAGTCCAATGCAATGGCATGGCATTCGAAACACGATGAAGACATTTTAGAAGTATCAGTCTTGAATTTCAGTCCGCATTTATTGGAAATTCGTTGCCTTGGTCAGTTTGTAAATATGTTGTATTCTTACAACATCGCAAGTACCATTATTCTCTTTGGATTTTGCTCATGGGAAGACTCCCCAAGTTGTTTTCAAGACGTCTCTCTTAACAAGGGACGCTAGTGGCAATCCTTCATGGCCATCCCTGGAAGTTATGTCGGAGCGATAGTTTGCTGTGTTGGGTTGCATACATGCAGGTTAGATTTTCAGCGCTTACAGAGCAGAAACTAAACGCTTTTGAGGCAATGTTCATAATAAAAGACTTACTTATTTTTATGGTATCTACCAGCAACCAGCCATTGTTGAAGTTGTTTTTCCACAACCTCTGTGCATAAAACTAGTTGTAGAGTTAGACATTCTAAACCATGAAATAGAATGTAATAACTTACAAATTTACTTTCCTAGATAAACTGGAACCAGTTAACACAGCAGAATTCCGCGTTTATGGACTTAATTGTAATTGTCCCTTATCCTGCGTGCAGAAAGCTGTTTCACTCATTGGTAGCACGGGGTGAGTACGCTGAGCCACGTTCGCAAAGTAACTTAAGTACTTCAAAAAAGTAAATATAAAATTTCTTAGGAAGAGTTGTAACACAATTAAGCCTTGTTTCCATATTAAATATACTAAAGTTGCTGACGAAGTTAACTAAAAATTAAAAGTACTTTACACGTTACGTTTCTACCCTATATCAGGGTCTTCCTCAGACTGAGATAACTATAATAAACAGAACAGTTGAAGATTAACCTTTTGCCGCCCAAGCGTCTCGAACGAGATACCCAAATGTAACCCTCACTGTCCCAAGCGTCTCGATCGAGACGCTGTGTCAAGGTCGTAGTTTTTACGTTATAACTTTTCTATTTTTGGCTACAATTTCGATATTATTTTTTTATATTGTTCCTAACACATGTATTTAACAGAAATGTTTTTTTGATTTTTTTTGTCTTCATGAAAATGGAGGGGAAAAGGCGGGAAAAGGTACTTCTCTTTTGCGGCTCTTTTCAACGTCAAATTTTTGCCGATAAGGAAGACGGGCTTTGTTGTTCTAAAGCAATGCTTTTCACTCCCGTCTATTAACTGCATTCGAAGGAAACTTGTTTATCAGTATCCGATGTCAAAATGAAAGTTTTCCGTGAGGGTGCATGCAGGGGGTGCGGGGTGGGGGAGGGGGAAGACTGGTTGTTGAATCTGCGTTGTGAGAATGGAATTTCGAAGCACGCTGAAGAAAACCCTTTTTTTTTAGCACAAGTGTCCACAAGTTGCGACAGGGGTTACCCTGCATTGTCTAAAAATTGAATTTCAAGCAGCTGCAAGAATCGCCGCTCATTTTTCACTGCGTTCTAGCTTTTCGTCCGTGAATGTTGTGCGTAGGTGTCGTTTTGTGCCCAAGTGCGAGGACATTTTTTGGGTGAAGTGACAATTTTTTAAAATAATTTTTGGGGTTTTTCTCCTTTCCCCCTCCATATATACGCCAAATTTGCATAAATTTTGCATTTTGTGCATTTTGACATTTTTTTCGGGGGGCGGGGGGAAACACCATTTTTTTAAGAAAAGTATTTTTTAGGGGATTCCCCCTTTCCCCCTCCATATGTACGCCGACTGTGCATAAATTATATATCGTCTGAATCTGTGATTCATTCAGCGTACAACGGTATATCTTTCATATCTCTAGGGCATTTAGTTTCTGAGCTATAGTCATTTCAAGGTA
Source organism: Lepisma saccharinum (assembly GCF_977018435.1). Lineage (NCBI taxonomy): Eukaryota > Metazoa > Arthropoda > Insecta > Zygentoma > Lepismatidae > Lepisma > Lepisma saccharinum. Next base: position 13,697,719 of record NC_139249.1, read on the forward strand.
CCGCTGCATTTTGAAGCTTGAATCAGTGGCGTGCCCACCATTCCTTTTGGTGGTACAACTCAAGTTACATTGGTCATACGACAATGATGCAAATATTTTTCTGTTTCTTACATTCCAGCGATAATTTCTATGTGCATTTTGAACTTATCATATCCTTTTTTTTCGGGGGGCGGGGGGGGAGAAACCCCATTTTTTAAAAGAAAAAGTATTTTCAGGGGATTTCCCCCTTTCCCCCTCCATATATACGACGAATGTGCATACATTATGTATCGTCTGAATCTGTGATTCATTCTGCGTACAACGGTATATCGTTCATATCTCCAGGGCAAATAGTCTCTGAGCTAAAGTTATTTCAAGGTACCGTTACATTTTGAAGCTTGAATCAGTGGCGTGCCGACCATTCCTTTTGGGGGTACAACTCAAGTTACATTGGTCATATGATAATAATGCAAATATTTTTGTGTTCCTTACATGTCAACGATCATTTCCATGTGCATGTCGACACTGTCATGTACTTTTTCCTTGGGGGGAGGGTGAGGGAACCAATTTTTTTCCGAAATTTTGGAATTTTTAGAGTTAGCCCCTCCCCCCGCCACATATACGCCGAATTTGCGTAAATTTTATATAGTCTGAATCTCTGGTTCATTTCGCGTACAACGGTATATCACTCATCTCTCTAGGGCAATTAGTCTCCGATCTACACTCATTTAATTGAAACTCTGCATTTTGCTCAAAATCGGCTCGGTACCGAGAGGCTTACATGTGAAAATGGCCTTGGGCACCATTAAAACCAAGAATTATAGGAGGTTAATAATAATTTCTAAATGAATGTATCATAATAATTAATTCCAAAACTGGGTATGTTCAATATCAAACTATTATTTGTACCTATCAAAGTGGTAATTTTTAATCATATCCAATTACAATACTTCTCTTCATTAAATTTTGATGCTGCGGTGAATTTACAATGTTTCATATAAAATATTATTTTCACTTCATGATTTGATTCTATATTTAAACGATACAAAATCTTAAAAAGTAGAGGTTCCTTTCTTCTATTTACAGAGGAACTTCAGTGGAAATGGGAGACAACATCACACTTACAAGCACTATGATACTTTCAACTACAAGACGTCGAATGAGGGTTGTACGTGGAATACTGGACATTGCAGGTTAAGTCTAAAACTACTACTCTTTATCTAACTACTATACGATACTCGTTACTATAATGCTAATGCTATCAAAGCATATTCTAAAGATTTCCAGACAAAGTGTTAAAATGTACAGATTATTCCAATTGAATCTTAAGGAGAAAAATCGATAGAAAGTGTACATGTCTATTGGAGTAAAAATTGTACTTTAAAAATAGTTTGTTATATACCGTTAGTTTTGAAATTTCTTCCTGTCATATGTACAACAGCAACATTTCACAGCTTGTAGAGGGCGCCAACACAGAATTTTATAAGAAACGTTTGCATGTTAAGACGGTTTCAAAGCAAAGCCCTCGACAAACTGCATTTTCTATCCTAAGGCACACATTCACGATTGCCTGTCATTTATTTTTCTATCGGAAAAGGACAAAATTGTTAGTTTGTTACCAACAGATCGTGTTACTACAAATGCCGACCCATTGAGTGTTGCAGAGAAGACTTCTAGACAAAACGTACGAAACTCTTATGTAATGAAAGATGTAAGGAGTGGCCGTTTATAAAGATACTCAAATGTCAAACTCCCTTGCACGTAGTATTCCCTGGACTGCATTTTTAAGTACTACCAAAGCTCTGGCGTCTGAACTCTCGACCAGTGAAATCCTCTGTGTGTCTCGTGTTGTGTCGTCGATATATGTTTGTGATTGTTCCTGCATCCACTCATATTATCACCCTTTATTCTCATCTTCGGGATTAGCCAAAAGTGGCAGAAAAGCAAAGGAAAATAAATGCAATCAATCAACCTTATACCTGTAGAATGCAAAAATAATAAAATACGATTTGGGGCATAATCCATTATTTCATGTGGAAAGTGGTTTAAAATCATCCTCTTCACCCTGTTGGTATCCCTGTTGACATGATGCTGTCTCTCTATTTTTGCTTTAGGTATGTTTCCGATAAAAAAAAATGACAGTGGCAACCATGAATGTGTGGACCATGGTTGAATGAGTATGGGATAGAAATGCCGTGTGACGATGTTCTGTAGCTTGGAAACGAGTTATTAATGGGCAAAACGTAACTGAGAAAAGTTGACGTCAACAACCTGTGAAAAGTTGTCGGTATTGCAGAACGACACCCTTTACATGTGTTTCTTATATATATTCAGACTCAGATTTACTGGATTTTGGGGAACTATAGCCCCGGGACTTCACTTGAAAAGAGGAAAATTTGCTTTGAAAAAGGCCACACATTTAAAAAAATATATATATATATATTTGAAATATGGTTAAAAAATATAAGAAACATAACTAACCATCTGACTTATTTGGCCCAAAAATTATAGCTTAAATTGTACATAGAAGGGCCTCACGGTGTTATTATTTCCTGCCCTCTACACATTATATAAATTCTCTCCCTTAAGTATATATTATAATTTATGCCTGTGATTGTTGTTCTTTCTTTCATAAATTGCGTTTTATATAATTAAATCATTTTGCATTGCAGTTTCTATTGGTGGAGTGTTCGGCCTGTTCTTGGGAGCCAGTTTGATGAGTCTGGTTGAAATTCTCTACTACATTCTGGTGAGGCCATTCTTTGTCACTGATAAAAATGCCAGAAAAAAATGAAAGAAGAATCTGCTTGCCACTCTCAAGCACACACACATGCATGTAAATTAAATCAATATGACAAATGTGTCATTCTATTTATGATTAAACACCTGAAAGAAAAGTGGCACAATTTTCATTTTGAGAAATTCCATAATCTTCCTTCTCGTTTGTAATATTAGTGTTGTTTCATGTTTGGTTGTTGTGAGTAATGGCCAGAAGCTCTTCATCGAAGATGATGATAGGCTTGTACTCAACAGCTACAGTCCAGCAGAATTAACGTGAAAAAAATGGCCGCTCTGTGAGTGATGGAACTGCGCTCGAATTGGCTAGAGCGGGGGACTTCCCGCGGTAACGGGTCAACGGAAACTCTACAAATTCTACTCTAGAGTTTCTATTGGCCCGTTACAGCGGGAAGTCTTCCGCTCTAGCCAATTCGAGTGCAGTTGCATCACTCACAGATCGGCCATTTCTCTCAAGTTAATTCTGCTGGACTGTAGGTCAGGATCGTGGCAAAGTGCAGGTAAGAATGTAGGTGCTTGAACAACCAGCCCTGAACTGAAGCCCTTGACTCTAGTTTCAAATTAACTAGCACTGTATGCAACGATGCGCTTGTTTGTGCTTTGGGTTGCTTTGTTTTATAAATTACTACAATTACATACATCACAAGAGAACATGAAAAACCTATGTAAGGGATGATCTTCTTGAAGGCACCCAAAAGTCAAGCTCATTTCCACTACACCCTGGACTCAGGCACGTATCCATAGGGAGGGCTAAGGAGGCTGAAGCCCACCCCGAAATCCTACAAATATCTAATTTAAATAGTGTATAGTAGTAATTAAGTTTACTTTCTCAGCAGGATTAAACATTAGATCGAAAGAACAGGTTTAGTGTATAATAGAGGAACCAAGTTATATCTTTATATTCTACCATTTAATAAAAAAAATAATTAAATGGATCCACAGCTCTCAAAATGTATAGTTTTCTTTGTGAGAGGTCAGACAATATAAACTTTGAAAAATTTGGCTATAACTTTTCAAGCCTTTTTTCTAATAGAAAATGTAAATATTAATAACAAAATACAATAACTATGAATTTCCAGTACACTAACTGTACAAAATGTAAGAAAAATAATGGACAACACTTGTGTTGGATATTCACTCATACGGTGGATCGAGCAGCAAATTCTCTCCATTTATATAATAATAATAATAATAATAATAAATTTGGATTAAAACTGGTTTATTTTGAATAACTGATAACAGTTAATGCTGTAAAATAACAATTATAACCGTGGTAATAATTATTATAGTCATTATTATTTCTACTAATCAAGTTTTATCAATGTCCTGAGCCCCTCTACAAATATTTCTGGCGACACCTGTCCTGATAGGCATGAGCCCCCCCCCCGAAAAAAAATCCTGGCTACGGGCCTGCCTGGACTGCATTGTTGTAGACTAATGAGGCTCTGGCGCGTGGACACAGAGCCAGTGTAATCTTCTGAGTGACTTTTGTTGCTCCATGTCCATGTGTGTTTGTGATTGTCCTCTCAGCTATTTCATTTTATCAGAATGTAAGTTGAATAAAGATTTCTAAGTGTGTCATGTGGCATTCTCTTCAACTCCGTATCTTGACAGGCGTGTTGCAATAAAATTTTTGCAACATAACTTTTAGTTCTCTATATTATTATGAATTTAAGAACAATGGTATTTAGTAGCTTTCACGGCCTGAGTTGCTAAATATAAAATCTTAATTAACCTAACGAAAAGAACAAGGACTACTGTGCACAGGTAGTGTAAAATAAGGCATAATTAGATAAAAAGTGATTGAAAACTCAATTATACAACAGCATAATGAAATTCTACATACACGTACCCATAGTACTAAGCGGACCGAGAAATACCAATTTATTCCTAGAAATCTAGAGCAAACCAAATCATTTGCCATGCAAAGTCTCGCAATATAATTGAAATTCCTTCAACGCTGATTCACACAAACATCAAATTATTAACTTTTATTTTAACACATTTGATTCGCTGACTTCCTAGTAACAAAATTCCTGAAGCAGACAGAACGTGATCAAGAAGGTTTTAAACTATAAGAAGCAAAGTAAAAGCCACACAGAGAATTGTAACTACGTGAGCGCGAGACTGAACAATAGCAATATGAAAGTTCTTCTCATATTTGCCCTTGGTATGTATCTTCTTTACTGTAGACCTGAATATTCATACGTTCTAAAATGTCAGCCTCTGTTCCACGTAGTGCATGTTTGAAACTGTATCTTAAGGGGAGTTTCAATTACGTATCTGGACAATGTTGGCCAAATTGTCGTAACTTCATGTTCCTATAATCTCAAAAACTATTAGGTATATGAAAATGAAAAGTTTAACATCACAGTCTCTGAGCATTCTTTATCACTTCACAGTTTTTCAACCATTGTGACGACGCTTATATTACTTAAATAGAGAAAATAAACAATAAAAATCAATTTGCCGTTATTTAACCACTATAAATTATCACTTTACAAATTGCACGGGGCTCCTCAATTAATCGGTTTGATTGTTTTTCCTTGTGGATGTGATTTCGATTGCTGCTACAAATTTCTTACGTATAAATATAAGTACACAAATGAGGGGTCTAGAGCTATGCCACTTTGACAAGAAATGGAAATAAATTGAGTTTTCTAAAGCATTGCGTTGAGTCATAATTTGTATAACAAAGTGTATTTTTCTGAACATATTGTTAGTTAAATTATTCAAAAGGAAAAATATGAATTTCAATATAAATACCATTTATTATGAACATGTACGGTATATTGTTGTAGTATACCCATGTGGAAAAATCAATCTAGCACATCAAATTCTTTGAACAAGGCGTAAATACTTTTGCCTCAGTGTAAATCATGTTCACAGGGTTACATATGATCTACATAAAGACAACTTCATATGTCTTCTGGAGGATCTTCACTGTCCATTGTTTCTGTGGATTTTAGTTTTTGGTAAACACCATGAAAAACTGGAGGAATATAAGGCATTATTGCCATGAGATCTTTTAACTTCAGGGCTGATATTAAATCTAGCACCGGTTACTGCAACACAACCTCTGCCACTCCTATTGCAGACACAATCAGTAAGTGGCATAGCTCCTTCTCTCACTCAAAATGCTGATGAGGACGTATTCAAGAACTCAGAAAATCTGCTGCAGAACAAGCGGGAGCTATGCCACATGGTTGTAGTTCACATGATAGATGGCAGATGGTAGGAGAAGACTGAAAATGGCAAAAAATAAAATTTTCAAGATTTGTGGCATAGCTCCCTCTTTCACTAGACCTCTCAAATGATTTATTGATTTAGTTTATTTTACTTCGCGTTTTGTGCCTCTTGGCTAATTTGCGAAGATGGGAATGAGTGGACATTCACAAACAACAAAGCCCGAGCGGGATTCGAACCCGGGACCCTTGGCGTCGAAGCGCAATGAGCTAACCACTCGGCCACAGGGTTCGGCTAGTACACAAATAAGGCTTGAGAGTTGAAGCAGATTGCATTAGCAATCGAGACTGTGGTGAGAGAGAGATATACTGTAAGTGGGGGCCGATTTGTGAAGGTTGTGTGTGTGATTTTAAAAGTGAAAAACATCTTTATTGCGTGAATCCTAATTATTATAGCAAACAATATCACATTGTTCTGGAGAGAATTAATGGATCCTTACATTTTAACACTGATATTGTTTTCATTATGTTAATGATCATTTCTACATTTTTAAACATTTTTGAGAACACATTAGGAAGATCCCAGGCACCTCTGGCAACCCCCGTGCGCACGCATATGCTGCATCTGGATCCAGAGTCAGTAATTTAGGGTTCCCACAGGGTTATTAAAAGTCCAGGAAGGCAGGAACCCCTAAATTTTAATAGATCATATTCGGTTCGGTATTAGGAACCGGGCCCTTTCTCCTCACACACTTTAAATACGGTCCAAGTTCGGTATTATTTCTTTTCGGTACCGAAATTTGACCGTTTATAAATGGTTCCGGGGAAATGATTCTGAAAAGTGTAGATAATGGATGTTAATACCGGAAGTACGGTATTGCAGCCACGAGCTAAGTGCCTTGATTTCTTCGTGTTGCAGTCGTACTCCAAATGTCTTCGACCACGTTTTGCCGCTGGTTCCCGTCTTGTGATGAAGGACTGACGATTAGATGTGAAATTGGGCATCTAATATGGCATGCCCGAACGAGGCAAACTTTCACTTCCAGTGACCATAGGCGTAGCTACGGGGTGTGCCGGGTGTGACAAGGCACACCCTAATGAGCTGCTTTATCAAAGAGAATTAAATACAGCTATTTCAATAAGAGAGAAAAGAAGCGGCAGTTTGTAAGAAGTTGAAAATGTCATTACTTGGTACAAACGTGTGCATTATCGCTGATGAAACGGATGTCTATAGATTTTCGATTTTTTATGTCATTGAAGAAAGAAGATATTTACTGCATTCTACTCTGTACTGCAGCGCTTTTCTTCTATACCTGTCACAAGCTGCACGTGTGAGAGAGCTTTCTCCAAGCTTACCCAAGTTAAAACAAAATTAAGAGCAACTCAGAAGCAGGATAGATTGGAAGCCCTGCATTTGCTATTTGTGGAACAGGAAAAAGCTTAGTCTATTGATGTAAATGAAGTTATTGATGAGTTTAAGAACATTGTACCTTTTCACAGACGTCTCTTGTTATAGATGACGTGTATTTTGATGTATTGGTTTGTAACATTTATGAACATTTTGTGTGTGTAATTTCTATGAAATTTGATTTCTTTCTACTACATATATTCAGAAATTTTCAACACTGTCATTTAGTGAATTTATATTCCTTTACAAACATCAGTGCAGTTAAATAGCCAAGTGATTGTTTTGCAAAATATGCTATTAAAAAGGTATAAGACCTCATTTTTTTCTTTGTGCACACCCAAATATAAAGTTCTAGTTACGCCTATGCCAGTGACAAACCTTTACCAAAGAAGAATTTCCCTCCGCGTTTGCCAACTGTAGTACTGTCCGCGGTTGAAAGCAAGCCTTCATTATACCCCTACCACAACCTAAAATCTCAAACAAGCCCCCACGAAATCACCTTTCACATTATGTAACTCGGCGTCTAAGTCTTGCGTCACCACTCGGAATTTCATAGATAGCGAGTTCGAATCGGAATGACGGATGACTGCATTTTTTAAAACTATTGCTCACATGTCCCTGTTATTGAAAAAAATTAATCAGGTTTAGGGCATATTGCAAAATGTAATACCGATGTGTTTGCGTCTCTTCAGCCAGCAACTGGATTAATCTTCCATGCTCACGAGTGTTTTATTTTTTTAGTCAGGCCCGTAGCCCTAATGATATTCAATATCTTGAACCCAAAATGTTCAAGTCGCGCATTTCACGAACGTGCAAACCATTATTATTAGTATTATCATTTCTGAAATGGTTTTCCAACTTTTTAGTAAATAGAAGTTTCTCTGTTAAGATTGGTGAAACAAATTCTTCTAAAAAAGAAATACTTTGTGGAGTACCTCAAGGGTCGCCACTCGGCCCAATTCTGTTCGCTGTTTTTATCAATGATGTTACATTATGTTTTAAATCTAGCACATGTTTATTATATGCAGATGATATAAAAATTTTTAAGAGTATTTTAACAAATAATGATGTCGCTCAACTTCAGGCTGATCTCGATAGAATGACATATTGGTGCAAGATTAATGAAATGGAAATTAACTTGAAAAAGTGTAAAGTTTTAAGATGTACTAAGAAAGTTCATTATATAGTCTCCAACTATTTTATTTATGAAAATAAAATCCAAGTGTGCGACAGTCATAAAGACTTAGAAATAGTAATAGACTCCTCTCTCATATTTGATGAGCACATTTCAGAAATTTGCAAAAGAGCAAAGAGAATGCTTGGTTATATATTTTTCTCATGGAAAGTTTTTAAAAAGGAAGATACCTTAATATTCCTGTATAAAACAATAGTTCGTCCTATTCTTGAATATGCAAATGAATTATGGTTTCTGACTGCAACCAGTCACCTTCAAAAAGTTGAATCAGTTCAAAAACTTTTTATCAGGTTATTATGCACAAAGTTTAAAAAAAATTACTATCGTATCAATCTATAGGATTGTATGTTTATTTCCACGTGTCATTCTATAGAATGAAGGGATCTGAACCAGTTAATCGATGGGGTGATGTAAACTACTCATCATTCATCCTCTTGATGAGACCACTCGTCATTGACATGACGAGTTATTGCTTGGCGTGCGAAAGGTACAAATTACACAAAGGAATTAAACTACTGAAAAGACAAAGGCAACTCGTTGGATTTTGTGAACCGTTGAACCTGTATCATGGCTGGGTGTAGGATAATTACCTGTCTAACTGAAGTCTCTTAGCTGAATGAAAATAGCGAAGTCCTCTGTGAGCTTCTAACTTGTTGACCAAAGCGTGCTTCCACTAACGACCTCCTGCCTTGCTGACCTCCTCTTTCTACCAACTCAATTCCCAAAGTCCAGTCACTTCCCAGCTTGTCTCACCTCTATATTCCCTGGCCATCGAGCTCTTCCTCGATGTCGAATCGCCGAATCGTGTTTATTATAATTGCTACCATGCAAACCGCTGACACCAAACCCAGAAGTGTTACCTATTTCCTGAATGCTCAGGAGGTTTGCATGGCACAACACAATGCATTGTAAACATGCCTAAGAGGCTTGAGACAGCTGAGAGAAAAACAAGTGAATGCCCTGGTCAACTTGAAGCGTTCAGAGAGACTTAATAAAATAAACATACAATCCTATAGATTGATACGCTATGACCAACATTACTCTGAATGGTTATCACAGTTGAATATGTTTTCCTTAGAAGAAAGAAGAAAAATGAAAAGGTTAAATTTTGTAGAGAAGATATTAAATTTCCAAGTTGACAGTGAATACTTTTTGAATAATATAGCTTATAAAATTCCCAGATATTCACATAGGTATATCTCAATTCTCACATGCCTAAACAAGGCAAGAGGTTTAGTAGCAGATCTTGTTGAAACCTACAATTTGAATTTATGTTGATGTATAAAATTGTAGGATCTACTGTTTTATTTTATAATTATGTATTCAATTTTTTAATTTTGTATAACATAGTGGTTGTTTAATCGTTATCATCACTTCAATAAATATGATCATTATTATTATTAGAACAATACACAGTTAATTGCACAATATTATATGACAATAAACAATTATTAGTATCAGAGATATAATAGATCTCATTGAAAACTGTAACTTGAAGTGTAAATATGCTAACTTGTTATGTTATGTTATTCTGCAGCTTATGTATTTTATTCGTGTAACTTTGTACTTTTGTATTTGACTTAGTGCTGTATTAGGTTTCATACTGTGCTCAACACTTAAAATAAACTATTATTATTATCATTTTACAACATGAACCACAATAATAGGGCCCCATTTTCCGCAGAGAATTTAGTTAGAACCGATTTTGATGGAACCTTCCTTGAACTCCTTTAAATCTGTGCGTGAGATTTCGGTTCGGAGACTGAATTGATTGATTGAGGTTATTTTACATCGCTTTTCTGCAACTTTTGGCTAATCGCGACGATGAACATGAGTGATAAAATGATGAAGAGGCACTCACAAGGAACACCAAAGCCCATGCCGGGATTCGAGCCCAAGACCACTGGCGTCGTAGGGCGCTGTGCTAACCACTCCACCATGGAGGTCGACCGAGGACAGAATTGATATACGTATTTTACAAAGAAATCGGGTCCTAGCGGTAATTAACCTACACACTTGCTGATTTTCTGTTCCACTATTTTTTCTTACAGTTCCTTGACCTTTAATAACCCTGTGTTCCAGGAAGCCCAGTTTTTCAGTTGTCCCCACTGTTTCTACAAAAATTCTTGAGATTTTGTATATCAATGTTTCATGTTATTGAATTCCGTATAATTGTATCTTGATGAAGTGTACTGTGCTCTAGCAACTTACCGATGCACCTGTTATATCAAAAACAACTCCTAGAAACGATTCACAGAGACTTCATTTTAAATTCAACCAAACTCTGACTATCTGTACCAAGTATCTCTTCGGGTCATTAGTTATTTCTTTAGTTAGCGATGATTAGTGCATTAGAGTTTTGTTTTCGGTCCAATTTATGCACATGTAGGCTAATCAGGACTGGCTACAGTTTAAAGGGATCCGAACCGTTATGTGCCTCCACTGGGTATGACATGTGATTGAAAATACCTGTAAGATTAATTATTGCGTTGCTGTGAGGTTTGTTTGACGAGTCAAAATGACCATAAGAAAGCTTTTCCCCGTCCTACTTCCTAACACTACAATGAAGATAATTCGTATTCTCTCCTTACATTTCCAAATATAGAATACAACTATAGTTTCTTTTTTTTTAATTCTTTAATGGTAAATATGCCTTGTAAAAATTGTAGAGGGAGGGTTTGTGGAGGTGTTGAGGGTGTATTGTCACTGGGTTACCGGTACTGAGGCACAGGATGAGGTATACAATGGAAGGAATAGGATAAAAAGCGTGAACAAATGTCCAAGACATGTTACGTTTCGTTGGTTGCATTTACCTGAAGGGACTGAAGAAACCCACGGAAAACCATATAGCAAGGGTTGATATATAAGTAACAGAAACAAATCTTCGGGTTTCGGTTTTTATGCAACACAGTCTTTACTTGGTTTGAAACAAGACAGCATTTTTTCCAGCCCCCGGATCCCTCCTAAAAACGTATTTTTTTGATCTCGAAAATGCAAGTAGGGGATACAAAACACATGGATATGCTTCTATATCTAATTTGAGTAGAGTGCGAACATGGGCGTCAGCAGAAAATTTTCCTAGAGGGGGTCGAATCGAAGATGTCGAGGACACCCCCCTCAAAAATATTGTGACAGACCAGTGGCATATGCAGAAGTTTGTCAAGAGGGAGTTATTTTTAAAATTATTGCATTATTGGTATTTCAAATTATGTTATTATTATTATTATCATTGTTATTATTATATTACTAGTAGTAGTAGCAGCAGTAGTAGCAGTAACAGTTTTAGTTTAGTTTATTTTAGCATCCAATAAATTTTTCATATGAACAGTTGCGTATCCGAAAATAAAATTTGGGGGTCAAGATTGGGGTGCCCATAAGCCGCATAAAGTTCTAAATTAAGACAGTGTTATAACAGGGATATATTAATAATACTATCTTATTAAATATTATTAATAATTATTATTAATAATAATTACTAGACACGCACACACTGACAAATAGTGTCTTTTACTGCCTGGTACACAATGCAATATATTGTTTCTAGTATTTCAGCACTGCATGTATTATTCTGACAAAAGAAACTTTTCTTTCTGTACCAAAACAGTTTCTCACGGTGGAGTTTAACATGGCTGAAGATAAGGATACATTTACCGTATGACTAGTAGAGTGCGCACACATTCCTTTTGGGCATTGTTGATTTATCCATGATTGCACGCCATTAAATCTGCCACTCGCATCATAACCTTGACTCATCAATTTTTTCCAAGTCAAGACCAAGTTTGTGACATTGTTCAAAAAGAACTGTCAGATTTTCAGCTGACATATCACTACCCAGTGTGATACACAGGTGTGGCCATCCTCCCCCCTCCCAAATCATGTCATGCGTCCCCCCCAAATCATATAATTCGCGCACTCAAACTATATTGTAATCCCTACAAAGTATTTAATTACGGCAGCTTGTCTACCGAAATTAACTTTTTCTTAGCTTTTTGTTCCAAATGATGCACCAAATTAAGCAGTATACGAACACTAGGCATTACATTTTAAGAAGTGATATTATTAATGAATATCGAGAATATCGCTTAAGTCATGTAATGCAGGTATAGCATAAAGCGTCACATTCACCCCAGCAAAGCGCCAAACACGCATTCTCGCAACACAAGACTGCGAGCGAAGCGAGCAAGAAAATTTTCTCATCCATTTCTTTGCGGGCTTTCAAGAATATTAATTTAATGGTGTGTCAATACTTTCTTAGGATCCCGTGATATTTAGTCTTTTCCAACTTCTCTTTTGGCACGTTCTTGGCCGAAAACGTGTGGATACCATATCATTAAATACAGCCTCCAAAATTTAATGTTTGAACTCTCTCTCCACTACAGAAATCCCTTGACAATCTAAGAATTAACACTTTATCAAGAGCTTCATATCTCTCCATTTATGTTTAATACTCAATTCTACCACCAAAATTTCCACGCCATAATCTAAGACCTAGAGTTGGATACTGCCCCTCCCCCCTCCAACGTTTAATTCAGAATCCCCTCCAGAACTCACGTGTCAATTAAGGCGTAATATGTAAGAGTTGGATATTTCCCGCCCCTCCTCCCCTTCGATAATGCCCTTAAATACTTCCTTTTTCTTATCTAATTGATTAAATATGGTACATTTAAGGTGTAAAATTTTTACATATATTTTGTAAAAATATATTAATGTTGAATTTTACATTAATTGAAAGGAAACAATTCCCCCCAAAAGCCTGCGCCATAACCCTCCCCCCCCCCCCCGTGGACACCCCTGCTGATACATAAGAACTATTATTTTCAGAATCCACAAACCATACACACAGAGAGAATTGTTCTGTATCTGGCACATCATATGTCTCATCGGGAAGTATTATGAATCAACCATAGTATTTTCAATTATTTTGGGGGGGGGGGGTCCGGACCCCCTGGACCCACCCCCTGGATACGCCCTAGCATATGAATAATAAGTACTTGTTACAACCAAGATTAAGTGAAATAAAGTTCTTCCTTTTTAAATTGCCATAAATTGAAAAAAGTAGATGGAAATATCCAGGGGGGGGGGTCGACCGACAGATTCGACCCCCCTGCTGACGCCCATGAGTGCGATGCATAAGTATTATCAAGCAAATTGCCCATCACCATGTTTATTCTCTTTGTTTTAGCTAATAAGAACTTCAAGAATTGAAATAAAATGCCAAGCAAAGATGCTAACTATCTCTGCACCAACATTCGTAAAAATCCATGCCTTAAAAACACGTAGAGTGCAAGAAAAAATTATTAAAATACTCGTGGACAATTTACCGAGAAATACTTGTGCATCCCATTCAAAGACGTATTTATGGAGGATTCGGACCACCACAAAGACTTACTAAGTACAAAAATTAAATAATGAAAATTATGAAATAATAAAATAGCTAAAAATAAATCATGAAAATATAGTTGTTGTGTAATCGAGGGTTATTTCTTTCCACCTAACTCATTGGAAGGTAAGGATTATATTATGATCATGGGACTTTGAACGACAGTATCAAAGAAGATATATGCAAGATTTATTACTACCTATAACGTAACATTCATAAGATATCACCAGGAACTTTACTTCTCCTTGAACTGGATCTAACATCCTCTTTTTATATTCAATAAATATTCAATACTTTATCTATTTGACATTAGTTTCCTTGTCAGAGCTTTCTTGTTTCACAAATTTTGCTTACCTTGATAATGAATACGTGCTGTTATATCAACATTCTTACACTGTTCTTTTACCTATTCCTGTAACCAAAATATGATATTAATTCATTTGCATATTTTAATTAATACTATTTTAGTAAACTTAACAATTAAATTTTAGTTTAAACATTATTATTATTTTGAAACCGTTGGTTCGGACTACCCCCCAAACATATTTCTAGATACGTGCCTGATTCCGCTATACCATCTTTCAGAACGAAACGGAAACCAGAAAAGAATTTTGAAAACAGGAAGATTGATTGATTTGTTGTTTTAAGTCCACTTTATGCACAGAAAGGCTAATCGGGACTGGATCTACAGTTTGAAGTGGGATCCGAATCACTATTTGCCTCCACCGGGTATCGAATCCGGGACCCCTTGGAAAACAGGAAGAGAAAAATTGGTTTTATGACATGTCTGACGACATTATGATATGACGATACATCATTCCATTCGTTGTTTTTTTTAAAAGCTGGGTTTCGAAGTGACATGCCGAATTTGACATTCCACTTTAATGAGGAGTCTTGTCACCAATGGCGGCGATTAAGGGTGCATGGGGGCAGTTACCCCCAACTTTTTACCGACGCACTATGGTCTGGTAATGCTAAGACTTCCCTACCATGAAAAAGTAGAGTACCCTTGCCCCCCTCAGTTTTCTCACCCATTCGCCTCTACTGGTTGTCACTTTCTAATTTCTTTTTATTTTACAGGGTTGCGCTTGTCTCCTGTGGCATTCCAATTCCATATGTTCCTATAAACACTTGTCGTGAAAAATGTACCTCGTATGAATATAGTCCAGTCAATGCTTGCAATGATAATAAAACAGAGATCTTCTTTCTGACTAGGTGTGAATTTGAGCTTGCAGTTTGTAAAGGTGAAGGTAAGTATATCCAGGCCTGTAGTGCAAGTTTAACTTTAATTATTAGCGTATATCTTCTACAGTACATGTAACATTCTTATTCGTGCACACGGATTTTCAAAGAAAATGAATTAATATCTGAAAGGAAATACACTCTTTTGAAATTGTTTCTTTACAATTCAATAACTAATATCATTAGGAACATACAATCTTACCCAAATTCTGTATAACCAATGACAATAATAAATTAAATGAAACTCAAAGAGAAACATGCCATTTTTTTAACAACTTTTCTATTCGTACACTTAATAATATAAAAGAAAAAAGAATATTCAGAGCAAATTGACTGACAGTTCTAATACTTTGATGCGTATCCTTTGGCTTTAATTACTGCTTGACACCTGTTCTTCATAGAATTAACCAGTCTCCGACATGTTCCAGAGCTTATTTTATTCCACTCGGCTTGCTCAACAGTTTTCAACTCTTGTTTGGACTTGACGCCTGCTTTATGGACTCGCCTCTTCAAAATTGCCCATAAATGCTCAATGGGATTTAAGTCTGGACTTTGAGCTGGTGTTTGTAGTAGTTTGGGCACATTCCAAATTAGCCAATTCATGTTAACTCGCGCCTTATGCTTACTGTCATTGTCTTGTTGGAATCTGTAGATAGGCGGCATGTCCATTTTCTGGGCACTCTGCTTTACATTGTTCTTCAATATGTCCAAATAGACATAGGCATCCATGATACCATCAATAAACTGGATGGTACACTCAACGGTGAAATAAACAGTAGGCGAATTGTCCACCACCATTTTCATTCGCTCTGTATTACACAATGTGATGCCAATGGATTGAAATAATGACGTCAATAAGCAGAGAATAATGCCTACTTCGAACCAACATAGTTTCATTCCTTAAAACAACACAGGATGTAGAATAATAAAGTAATGAAAATAGTGGTGAACAATTTGCCTACCATTATCTTTGCCGTTGACTGTACCAACACCTTTGGACGACATACAGCCCCAAATCAATAATGACCCACCACCGTGTTTAACTGTTGGAACTGTTAATGTGATAATTGTCTTTATCTGATTTTCTCCAGACCCTATTTATCCCATCTGACCCGTATATATTAATCTTGGACTCGTCTGACCATATGACACTATCCCAAAAATCCTGGCCCTTGTGGATGTGCTCTTTCGCGAATGAAAGTCTATTCCTGCGATTCACCTCATTTACATACGGCCTCTTTCGTGGTATTCTGCCTTGCTTCCACAAGGCACGTCGGACAGTTTGATCGGACATCATCTTGCCAGCAACATTTTCTACTAACGATCGTAACTGAGGAACACTTAGTCGGGGGTTTCCTCGCACTCTTTTTAAAATAAAGCGTTCATCACGTTTATTCAACAGTCTTTCTTTGATTTTTCTCGGCACATTCTGTGTTGAACCTTTCTCTCTAAATTTGTGTTCGATACCCGGTGGAGGCACAAGTGGTTCGGATCCCACTTTAAACTGTAGGTCCAGTCCCGATTAGCCTTACTGTGCATAAAGTGGACAAATCAAATCTAAATTTGTTTATTATGTATTGAACTGTGGAGTGTGATTTATTGACTGTTTATCCAATTTTTCTTAACGAATAACCTCTAAGGGCCAAATTTATAATAACATCCTTCAGATCGGAACTAAGTTCCTTTACCTTGCCCATTTCGAACACGCTGATAGATAGACGATAAGCCTACAACAATACCTACGCCAGCATTCCGCTTGAAGAGGAGCGCGCCTGCTTGTTCAAACTTGTTACGAAGTTGCAAACTGCACGAAATCGCCCGAATAGCGGTGGCGCTGTATGCGAGGAAGATTGAATTAAATTCTTGCCTGTACGAATAACAATGTTGCATGAAACAGCGTATTTTTCTGTTTTCACACAAATTATATGCTCTGTTTATACACTTTGAACATACATTTTTATTGACATTTGTTGGTGAAACCTTCATTAACATTAATTTCCAGGTACATATGAAAATTATTATATTTTCTAGTAGATATGACATTTTTTCCTCGGAAATTCTATGTGTACGAATAACAATGTTACTGTACTGTACCTTCGTTTTGTCTCAAAATAGTGTTTACACTCTTTGAACGTACGTAACAGAGAGAAACTATTATAGTTAACGTGACTGGACCTTTTTGTATTTGAAGCTTTAATGTATACGACAGTTAGCGTATATCCTGAGAAAATTTTGTGACTATACAGCAGTGAGTATATCACATGTGCCATTTCAGTTCAATAGCTATAAAAAAGGTTTACACATTTTCAATATTTCTGCTTTGTTTTTAAAAATTCAAGTTGGATATTTGTAAAGGCAATGGAAACGTCACAGTGCCCTCTGTTTCCTTCATATGCTGTAAATGAACATTATGAAATTTATTCCACAAATAATTATTATAGTGTTTCCAGAAATATGTGTACTAAATCTAATACGTGATACAAAGAAAAAACAATTAATAAATTAATATTTCGCTGTCTAACTAGTTTGGTAACAAATTATTTCTAAAAACGTACGAAATATTAAAATATATATTACCTGGCTTTGAGAAATATTTATACATGAGCAAAGGAAACAGAAATAAGTATGACATTTGAACAATATGGTGCTAACTGTAACCAGATTCGTTGATATTCATAATATTTTGAAAGTTATTTTTGCATCTGAAGATACAATTTCGACAGTGCAAATCAGTGTGTACAGCAGTTAGAAGGGGTGTATGTGAAAACTAAACAATTTACTAGACGCACTGTGCATGCACGTTCAGATAGAATATGTAATAACATCTCAAATATGCATTAATATGCACTTTTAAACTTCAGCATAGTGTTCCAAATCAAATTAAATGAATTAATATGTTGAAAGCATAAAGTGAATTTTCCCTAAGGGAAAAGAAACCGTGCAAATTCGCAAAAATCAGCCCCCTAGTTATATGAAATTTATGTACATGAAAATGTACGGTCTATTAATTACATGTAATTTATTTTCAGGCTGGTATGAATGTTAAGCCGGTCCTCCGAGACGGCGCACTTCGGGAATCCTGGGAAGCAGTGATATCTAAAGTCATATCTTAATTAATTATTTTGGTTGATAAATTGTAGCTCCTTTATTTACTTATCCATTTCAATTTATTCTCTATTGATATACAGGATGAGTATAAAGTGCCGTTACCCTTGTATAAATCAAGCAAATGTTTTCTGTACTACTTTATTTTCAGCTTACAGGTTGTTTTTTTTGGCACATCACTTTCATTCTTGTGACGGTACAACCCTAATTATCCAAAGTATCATTCCAGGAAGGGTTAGCAGTGCACTTACTTTTGCGAAACAGTGTTACTCCCCCCCCCCAAAAAAAAAGAAAAATTGAATTTAAAAGTATAGCATTCTTTCGACGAACCTGTGACATTATAATTTTTATTAGTCCCTTTTATTATCAAAGCAAAATTGATTGAAATCAAATTACATTTGTGAAACATTAGACAAATATCCATTTCTTCAGGCGGGGGAAGGATTGTTTATAAACATTAAGAAACATGAAGCATGTTATCTTTAGTAATGAACATGATGATGATTATGATGAACCGCATACTGATTATTTGGACAATTTAACCTGTACCATTGCAAGAATGTTAATATGTTCCCAAAACTGTAAGCTGTAAGTTGTACATAAAATATGTTACAGAGCAATTGTTCATGCATTTGCTTATTGATTTATATAGGAGTGAAGGACCTTTGGCATACTCTGAATATTTATTTTTATGTTGAAACTTATGCATGGATCTATCTGTATCATTGAGTAATTTCTATTCAAACTGTTAACGAGATTTTTTTTTTCGAAATTAATATTTTGTTGTCCGATCAGCAACATCTAATTTTAAAAACTCTTAAAACAATATACTTGCGTGATTATATTTGCACAAATGACATTGTTAATATTTGAAAGAGTAAACGACTTATTATAGTTTTTGAGTATTTTCAAGATGTTAAAATATATTCCTATCGGTTGAGAAATATGTTGTAAACTTAGTTCTACTTTTGAAACAGCATGTTTTTACGTCAATAATTTCGTTTCTGGAACTTATTTATTTGCTATTTTGTTTATTTACGATGTTTCTGTTAATGTCATCATGGAACGTGGATGGTGATAGTAAAGTTGTTAGAAATATTAGAAACGTAACCATATGCTGAAAAACGGTTATGTAGGATGTGGTTTTAGAAACACCTTTCACATTCGATAAGACTCCATTTTAAGAAAATAAACGAAAAAAAACTCAATGTGGGTTTGTAGAACAGGAATGGAAAAAAATAGAAACAATTTCGCTTTGTGTTTGCAGTACGTATAGCTACAATGTAAGCATTGAACACTATGCCTACATATTACTTTGCGCCCCGTTTTTTCTGGTTGAATAATGCTTTACGTTACTTTCAGTAATTTAGATAATTTGCATAATAGTGTACTGCAGTTTCCTTCCATTCATTATTTTGTATCAGAGTAAAGAGTAAATTCGACTTAGTTCTTTCTTTCTGACCGACAAAATGCAATCTTCTAGAATTGGAAATTACCGAAATTTAGTGCAAGATTCTTTTTCTCCAATTTGCATGTTTAAACACTAAAACATTAGGATTGTAAGAACTGATTTCCTGTCATATTTCGCCAATTAAACGATATTCACGGTATGAATGCTCGAAATATGTCAATAAGTGACATTATATATCACGCATCAAATGTAGCTATTATTAATTCTGTAATAGTTATAATTATTCACTTGTAACTCTTTGTATTAATCAGGATGCTAATAAACATGTTCTTTGAAATAAAGTGTTTCGATAATTAAGGGGAAACAATTCTTTTTATGTGTATGTATTTTACAATATTTTTGGACCAATACGTCACTTGTAGAACTGTCACTTGTATGTGCGCAATTCGCGATTAAAATTACCACCTGAGCGCTAGTGTCGCTTCCAATATGGCCGCTCTAAGTAGGATAAATCTTTGTTTACATTCAGCAGCAGTTACAAAAGAGCAGCGTGTTGTCATGACTGGTATGGTAGAAAACGTTTAAATTACGCATTATTTTTAAATATTGCGAATGCGATGTGAATTCCAGGTACTCTAACAAACGTGAAGCTGTACTGAGAACGAAGCATTTAATTATGATAGGCAAAAATAACACGGAAAATGCAGACGAAACTATGTATACGCACTGGTTGTCCAAAGCAGTGCTGTATCATCTGCACGTCATGTAACTGGGGTTCTCGGAAATTATTTGAAAATAAAGGAATTGAAATTGACCTGTACTTGAAAAGCTGGGACAGGAGAAAATTGCGAACATATCGTTGCAGTTCTTTCTCGAAAGAGAAAGGCTGGTTTAATAATAATATTCACGATTTCATGACCAGGCTATACTCACTGAAAAAGGACATCGTACTGAATGAAACAGTAACATTAGCATATCCACTTTTTTTCTGGTTACATTTGACATTAATTCATTCTCAAACTATTTTCTTCTTCCCTCTTAATCGACTTGCACCTGTTCCAAATTTCACACATACGTAACACCGGTAATACATGGACGCATTGGTTAAGACGCTTCATGATTTTTCGAAAAAAAAAAAGCTTTATTTATAAAGTACAATTTAAAACTTTACTTTCATGGAAATATATATTTATCTCTCGATAAATGATGTAAGCAGACTCGTGCATTCTTCGTAACTTCCTTGCCGAATTACAGTGTTATATCCCCCATACCAATCTTCTGTCAATTACGTTTTCCCTGATTTATTAACAAATTTAATTTTGTTGATTCCACGGGGTGGAAACACATGAAAACTTTTAATTTTTTCTGACCCATAAAACTATTTAGAGAGAAAAAAAAACCTGAACAGTAGACCTTACTTTCTCGCATATTCACCATGCTTTAAACGACTTCAACACAACGTATCCTACTTAGAATACTTCCTGAAAATCCCGGCAGATGGCATATCGGTTAATTTTAATCGCGAATAGCAAACGTTTTTGAGTAATCGCAACTTTAAGGTGCGTATTATTCAAGAAAATAATTATAACTGTAATCTTGTTCCTTTAAAATTTTGACCGAGAAGATGTCCAGAAGAGCTCATTTTAACTCGGCTTCGAATCGGACATAGCCGTCTTACACATTGCCATTTTCGCAAGGGCTTTACCCGCTGTGCCGTGTCTGTAATGTTCCCAATATTCATCATAGCCGGTCCCAGGTTCGAATCCCGTCCTGGGCATGTTTGTCCCTTCATCAATTTCACATCATTACTCATCCTCATCTTCGCGATTAGCCGAAAGTGGCAGAAAATCGAAGTAAAATAAATCAATCAACCAGACAATCCTCGGACAATGTTTGGAGATGATGACAGTGTTTTAATTAATGTTAATGTTCTCTAAAAAAAAAAAAAGGTAAAGCGCTCCCCTGTGCTTGGCACCACGCCATGAAGGCGTATAGGGGTAACGCCCCACACTTTCTTGATCCGGTCGTGAGTAGGGGTGATGTGATCAGCATCACGCCTTTACCTCCCAGGTATCCACGTTATTAGACGCTGGGTGGGCGCCGGGGCCGCTTCCAAAGTTAGAAAGTTCCCGGATTTGAACCGGCCGGGATCGAACCCGGGACCTTTAGCATGGTAGTCAGACGTGTTACCGACTGCGTATTTACAAACCCTATAGTACTGCAGAACCTCCAGCGATATTTGACTATAGATTGGCTGCCATTCCGGAAGTTGATGCACCGTTTATTCAAGTTAACGCTAGATGGCAGGGATGAAATTAACAGTGTAGATTTCAGATATTCATCCAACAAGATAAGAAACCCATTTACACTAAGGTTCATTTTTAGCAAGATTATTTAAATTAATGGTTTAGAAGACAGAAATCAGAACTCTTCTTGAAGTGAATGATTTTTCTATTTAAAGTCACATCAGCGCAAACATTGTTACTACCAATGACTATTGAGAAAATTATGTATATCCAACGTATAGCATTTTAAACATTATATTTTATTACATAAACGTATATTTCTTAACATAATTTCGCCAATCTGTTTACAAACTTTATTACTATATAACCACAAGTCTTATTTTTTCCATACTTTTGCTGTAAATGAAGAAGCAAGGAACAATGGACACGGAACATAAACACTTCCGGTGCACACAGCCAATAAGAAAGCGTTATATACCTCTGGTTCTGCAGCACTATAGGGTTTGTAAATACGCTTACCGACTAAGCCACCGCGGCCACACGAAGAAGTTTATTTAGTGTTTCCTTACCTTTTTAATATGTCGCTATGTCCTGTGCACAACTTTTTTAACTCTCAGATAAAGATTTTATATAACAGGATATTCTCCCGTGTACATTGAAGGTATATTTTTAATCTTTTTTTTTTAAAAAAAAAAATGTTTGCTCTTTGAAGTCTCTCTTTGAAAAAAGTATTCTTTTTCCTGTATGTATAAACCAAGGTTGCCAGTGATAGCTATATGTTCTGTCAGGAAATTAGGCATGTTAGGCAAGAATAACTGACACTCTGAAGTTTGAATACCTCATGGCAAAACTAACAGAGCTATTCTTTAACAGTATGCAGCATTTGTGTGGATGGTTTCCCAATTCTAAAAATGATGAAATGAGAAATTTTACAGGATTTGGTTCAAAATGTCAACTGGGATCTGACAGAACAATGGCCAGAACTATCAAAGGCTTTGTAAGTTCATTTCAAACCCATTCTCACTGGTCATTTCAAAATGGACTGTAACGAATGAAGAATATTGTGATAACCGACTCAAAAGAAATATTCATATCTGTGAGAAATGAATTAATGACCCTGAACAGTCCAATCCCAGCCTCTCGCAATCAATATTGGCAGCAACAAACCATAAATCACAGTGTATATACATACATAAGTGGGAAAAAATATGACTCATACTAAGAACGCTAGTTCCAGATTTTGCGTATGACAATTGCCATATCCCACCCGATTTTCGCAATTAACGAAAAAGCGATAACAGTAGAATTTAAAAGAGTTAAGAAATGTGCTCATGGAAACACTTTTCGATTGAAAAAGTGTGCACGACTGAGGCGTTGTGTTTTTTTAAAAAAAACAAAATAGTTGCAAGATTACCTGACAATGAAATGGCTACAAATAGTAATAATTACTTTCATCCTTGGTAAGTACTTTATATTTATTATTAAAAAGACATAAAAGTGATAGAAATAATAATGCATTTATCCACAATTACTCCGAAGTATAATCTTTCAATATTTTTTTGACTGCTTTCTCCAAACTTTTTATAATAAGCATAGTAGAACTGTTTGAAATTTTAAATGTTCGGAGTATCGGAATTTATCTTAGAAAAAAAGCGTTATGTGTGTGTATGGTTAAAATGGGTAATTCCATGAAAAGTGAAGTGTATGTATGTGTGTGTGTGCGTACAAATATATATATATATATATATATATATCGTATATAAAGGGTGTCTCAAAAAGACGGGACATGTTGAAATAGAAGTTCAGAGAAGAGAATAAATAGTTTCGAGGGATTTAATCACGGAAATTAATATTGTAGACTATGTTATGACATAATTATATACCGCTGAAGAGGTGGGTTTGTTTATGACTTGATGGTGACGTCCAATAAATGATGACCTTTTCTAAGCAACCATTTCTGCAGTCGTCAAGCTGGACGTAACATGTCCACATGAATCTGAGTGATTCTTCAGTTGTAGCAGGTCGAGTTGGAAAGATCTGAGGAAATATTAAGATTCTTGTGGATATGTTACGTCCAGTTATGCAGAATGTGTCCCTTGATGACTGCTGGAATTGTTGCTTAGAAAAGGTTCTCATCTACTGGACGTCATTATTAAGTCATAAACCTATACATCTCTTCAGCGGTATGTGATTATGTAATGGCATCCTTTACACTATTCATTTCCATGATTAAATCTATTGCAACTATACCTCCGTTCAAAATGTCCCGTTTTTTTAGACACCCTTTACAATACACACATGCATACATCAGACACATACATACTTATGCACGATGCAAAAGCATGAAGCTCTTGTGCACTAATTCCTAGCTGGCAGTGGGATCCATAAGTATTGCTCAGCAAATTGTCCATGACTATTTTCGTTGGGTTTTATCTTCATCCTACGTATTTTTAGGACTGTATTTTTACGTATACTGGTTGAGAGGATGTAAGCAGATTGTTTGGTGTACTGTGTCAGTTCTTGAAGATCTCATTACATAAAACAAAGGAAGTAAACGTGATGATGGACAATTTGCTTGTTAATACTTATGGTCAGTGATGAGTGTTTACGCATAAACAACGATAATCTACATTCTACACGTAGACTATTTTATACACGTAGATGATGTAATCTATGTAAACAACATGGCGAAAGGTGATAACTTAGCAAAGGGCGCTGTGGAAGTAAAACAAAATTATACTACGTATCAGTTGGTAACGTGTGAGAAGAACCTTTCATAGTCTTCCTTGCAAATTCGAACAATTTCTCACGTAGGAAAAACATAACATAGGAAATATTCTAGTGTTTTATGAGAAAAAGACTACTTTTGCCTCACGACTGCCATCTGTTGCTATTTTTTTGCATACAATTTATCTTCTTCCGTAGATGATAGAACAGAAGAGAAATTTTGTTGTAAATAGGATTCTTGTCAGTTCATTAGGAACTAAGATAGTTGAATACCTTTCATGAAAGCATATGAAAGCCTTGAAAATTAATTTTAATGTACCTTAGATTGTCTACGTAGTCTATGTAAACTACAACCCAATGTAATCTACGTGTAGACAACGCATGTAGACGTAAACTTATAGTATACGGCACATCACTGGACGACGTTATATCGAAGGTCAAATTAATCAACATTGAACTGGACGCCAAGAAGCCATCTGAGGAAATCTTAATCACGATGCAAGTGAAAATTCAAGGCGTTATGCATCTGCAAGAAAAACAATCGTGCAGGAGAATTCCGGTGGACGTCATCAAATATGTATTGCGTTTTCGCCTGTGGTTCCAAGCTTAATGTATATCAAATTTTATTTTCCAGGTATAATGTTGATTCCTCACTCCAGCACTGCTCCTTCGGATTGCTTATGTATTTGCAGCAGAGAGCGCATGCCCGTTTGTGGAACTGACGGTAAAGGAAACTCAAAAATATTTAACAACATTTGCATGCTGAAGTGCACACAAAAGTGCCCGCCAAGTAAGTATAGTAACCCAGAAATTTTGAAACTTCGATATTGTTCACCTTCCCTGCAAATCTATCCCTTGTTCAGTAGTTATTTTGCAACCGAGATATTATACAGTTTTAATTGTGAGGAGTTTTCACCAAAACATTATTGCAGGAATCGATATGGTCCGAACTGAAGGCAACGTTGTTTTCAAGGTGTATTCTAAATTATGATGATGATGATTATTATTATTATTATTATTATTATTATAATCGTCCTTATTAAAGCAGGCTTGTTTCGACCTCTTGGGCCGCTGTTACAACCAACCCTTGTCCATAGGATATAGTAGTAAAGAGATTTTTTTAAAAAAATACATGAAGAATGATAATACTTTAAAATATGTACATATATGAAGTACACACAGCAGAACCTTTAGTCCCAGAACCTAACTTGACTGAAGTTAAAGATGCTATTAAAAGGCTAAAGAATAACAAAGCACCTGGCATTGATTTAATACCAGCTGAGTTAATTAAATATGGTGGAAATTCATTAATTTGTCAAATTCATAAATTAATTTGTTTAATATGGAATAAAGAAGAAATCCCTCAACAGTGGAAAGAATCCATAATTGTTCCTGTGTTTAAAAAAGGTGATAAAATGAACTGCAATAATTACCGTGGAATTTCTCTACTCTCAACAACATATAAAATATTATCTAACATTCTTTTAACAAGACTAACCCCATATGCTAATGAAATTATAGGTGATTATCAATGTGGATTTAAACGCAACAGATCAACTACAGATCAAATTTTTCACATCAGACAGACACTTGAAAAAAAGTGGGAATATAATCAAAATGTCCATCAGCTATTCATTGATTTCAAAAAAGCATATGATTCGGTCAAAAGAGATAAATTATATAATATATTAGTAGAGTTTGGAATACCTAAGAAGCTTGTTAGTATGATAAAAATATGCACTAGTGAAACAGAAAGTAAAATTCGTGTGGGTATTAATATGTCTGACAAATTTACAATTCATGATGGGTTAAAACAAGGAGATGCATTATCTCCATTGCTCTTTAATTTTGCCTTAGAATATGCTGTAAGGAAGGTAAAAGAAACTAAAGAAGGACTAAAATTAAATGGTGTGACTCAGTTGTTAGCATATGCAGATGATGTAGACTTACTGGGGGATGATGTGAATACAATTAAGAATAATGCTAAAATATTTTTCAAAACTGCTAAAGAGATAGGTTTGGAAGTTAACAAAGAGAAAACTAAATATATGCTTACAGGCCGAAACCAAGTGTTAGGTAATAATCAAAATCTAATTATTGATAACAACTCGTTTGAAACAGTTTCCAAATTCAAATACTTAGGAGTAATATTAACAAATGAAAATTATATTAAAGAGGAAATAAAAAGTAGGCTTAATTCAGGAAATGCATGTTACTTCTCTCTTCATAAACTTTTGTCTTCTCGTTTAATATCTAAGAATCTAAAAGTTAAAATATACAAAACCGTAATTTTGCCTGTAGTATTATATGGGTGTGAAACTTGGTCCCTTACATTGAAAGAGGAACATAAATTGAGAGTATTTGAAAATAGGATCCTTAGGAAAATATTTGGACCTAAAAGGGATGAGGAGACAGGTGAGTGGAGAAGGTTACATAATTTAGAACTACATAATTTGTATTCATGTCCAGACATTATTAGAATAATTAAATCAAGAAGACTTAGGTGGGCAGGCCATGTGGCACGAATGGGAGAGGAAAGAGGAGTTCACAGGATTCTTGTTGGGAAACCTGATGGTAAGAGACCAGTAGGAAGGCCAAGACGAAGATGGAGGGACAACGTCGAGATGGACCTAAGGGAAATCGGTAGGGATGGAAAAGAGTATATAGATCTTGCTCAAGATAGGGACAGATGGAAGGCCTGTGTTGCTGCAGCCATGAACCTTCGGGTTTAAGAAGGCTAGAGAGTTAGTTAGTTAGTTAGCTATGGTAAAAATAATGATGATAATATTAAAGAGGAATAAAATAAAAGAAATATAATAAAAATATTAAAAATACATGAATGAAATACATAAAAAAATTACAGAATTAATAAAAAGTGACAATAATATAAACACAAAGAAAGTTACATATGTATAAGGCTAATAGTGGCATTATTTTATAAAAATAACCAAGAGAAATTGAACATTATTTTTTTTTTTCTTTTGTGGTCCCTTGACTAATTTTGTTCCCGTTGCTGTTCCAACAGGCTTTTCAGAAGTCATAGGTTCGAATACTGCATAAGCTATGGGCGTTTCTCTGTGCTTGTTTTCTCACCCCTTTCATAAATAAAATCGGTCACATGAACAACGTTGGGTAACCAACAAAAATCAAATGTGTCAGAAAAAGAGTATGACAATCAACCATATTTCTTTCTATAACTCGTTGTTCTTCCGAAAGAAAGTATAACGCTGCAGGAATGACTGTCATATGCCAACAAGAGGTACAATGAACATCGCTACCATATTCTCATGGGCGTCTGGAGGGGGGTCGAACACATCCGTCGACTCCCTCCTGGAAGAAGGCATCGTTCATGTCAGTTTTTAAAAAAAAATTAGAATGCTTGTTATTATTTTTTTTGGTTGTTAACAGAATATTCGAAAAGAATAAATCGAAAAATCCGTTAAATCGAAGAAAAATTGAGGGCAAAATACAGAAACAAGTTTCTGTTTTCATTTCTACCAGGTAAACCAAAGAAGGTATATTTGCAGTTTTCATAAGTTCAAAACGGAGTTTTGTGTGACAAGTCACACAACATAAACACTAACTAAAATTTATCCCTAACTTTTAAATCTTTTTCTTGAACGAGATATGTCAAAGTTAATAAAATTCAAAATAGAATAATTATGCATGTCAGTACACTAATTACATGAATTATTTAAAAATAATAAAAAAATACATGTGCTGGTGGATCGGTTATAAAAGTTCCCCAAGGATATAATAATAATTATTATTATTGTTGTTATTATTATCATTATCAAGTTTTATCAATTGCTTGACCTTCCTACAAAAATTTCCGGCGACGCCTATGCATACTCTAATCAAGGGGTCCCGGGTTCGATATCCGGTAGAGGCACATAACACAGTGGTTCGGATCCCTTATTAAACTGTAGGTCCAATCCCGATTAACCTTTCTGTGCATAAAGTGGACTTAAAACAACAGATCAATCAATCCAAAGCCTATGCATACTCTGGTTAAGAACAATATTTTTTTTGTACTACAATATTGTTCGTATGACTGATTCATCATTGTGTAGACTAATCAGAAATGGAAGAAGAGAAACATTGCAAATCAAAAATACTTATAAAATTATTCACAAATACACTATTGTCATTATAATTTACCTCTATAACAGTATGTTATGTGTAGACCTTGGATTTTTAGGTTCTAAAAAGTATGCTTTTATGTTCCTAAAATAGGCCCTAAAAATCCAAAAATAGGTTCTTAAAATCCTAAAATAGGTTCTAAAAATCTGAAATTAGGTTCTTAAAATCCTAAAATAGGCTCTAAAAATCCTAAAATAGGTTCTAAAAATCTGAAATTAGGTTCTTAAAATCCTAAAATAGGCTCTAAAAATCCTAAAATAGGTTCTTAAAATCCTAAAATAGGTTCTAAAAATCTCAAATTAGGTTCTAAAAATCCTGAAGTAGGTTTCAAAAAACTTAGGATGGTTCAAAATTCTTGAAAACCGATTAGGTACAATCGTTAGAAACAAAATTTTAAAAAAAAAAACCTTAAGAAATTTTAATATGTATATGCAAAGGTATAAATAACAACAAAATATTAATTTTCTAACCAAATTTTCATTTGTATACATCGTTTTGAAAATTATCCACAAATGGTAATACTAGACTTGTTCTGTTAGCAAAAGTTACTGATGATATGAAGAATGAATTAGGTATGTATAATTTGCGGCACAATACCAGGGTGACTACTCACCGGGAATTCAATGAATTCCGGGAAACGTTACTTCGCAAGGTGTGAATGTCACAAAGCACCGAATTGACGTGAAAGTGAGCAAGAACACACGGAGGTAAGTAACAATGGCAGCAGACGTTTTACTTTGTTTAGAGCTTTGAGAAACCATCATGGACTTGGAGGTAGGGAAATCGACAGAAAGTATGTTTCAAATACTTTAGTCATTGAATTTTCTCGTCACCAAACAGAAGAAATACCTCTGTGTGGTATGAAAATCTTTTAAAATCTTGAAAAATATATGAAGACCTAAAAAAAGGTTCGATTTAGGCGCATAAACCTAAAATAGCTTCTAACAAGCAAAATAGGTTATTTTAGGCAATATAAAACTTCATCAGTTGTTGCGTTTTTTAATGAAACGCTGAGGTAACTTATTTCTTATTTACCTGCTAAGGAAAAAATAGGTTAAAAACTTAAAATCCGAAGTCTAGGTGTAATATTTATATTTCAGCTTACAACTTGACACAAGAAGGTCCTTGCTAGACGAGCAAGTCAGGAGACATAGTACCACAACTTCCAGTCTTAATGGATAAGTTTCTACCTATGAATTCAAGAGCTGTATTTGTTCAACAATAAAACTTTCCTGGCTTGAAACTACAAATCTTTCATTTCCAAAAAATCTCAAGTATCTACGTCACAATCTCACTCAATTTTTTTCTCTAATGAATGTGAAAGTTGTTTTACAAGGCCATTGAACATTGATAACTCAATTATATGTACTGGCTTGCTATTTGTATGATTTATGTATTAGTCTTATAAATTGAAATAGATAGATTTTCAGCCAACTTCAGGTAACTACCAGGATATGCACACACAAGAAGAACAGAATGTGTCAATTAGCACAACAGTAACACATTCAGGTGTATAAGCTGCTAATGATGCATTTCTAGTGCATCAAAAAAAAACAGAAATGAATCAAAAGGTACTTTAATCAACTGCTGCTCCGTGTGATGCACTAAAAATGCATAATTTGAGATCATAACAATCATTTGATAAGAAACTGGTATTGCACTTTAATGTGTTATTAAAAACAGGTAGATAGCTTTGCATGCTGCATTCCAAAGAAGAAAACATTAAACATCTGGATAGACTAATTATATTTTAAGAATTCAATTTTGTTGTGAATTCAAAAATTTGTTTGTAAATAAGTGTTTAAAATACACAATACATTTTAGTGTGTGGAAGCAATATGATATATATATAAATAAATCAGTTGAATTTAGGTGCATATTCGACATCAGATGCATTTAGACATTTGCTTCAAGCTAAAATAATTAATTAATGCGCATCTTTGCATTCATTGGTGCATTTGCTTCCCATTGCCCACTGCCACTACATAGGCTAATTTGCAAAACCCACCAGACCTTGCTTGCATTGTCTTGCACAGGTCTGTACACAAGGGGGGAGGGTCAGGGGAGCCATGCCCCCCTCCCCTCAGGCCATGAAATGACCTATGACAAAAAATTGAGAATTTTTAAGATTTTGAAATAACTTTAATTTTGTATTTGCATAAATTAAATGGCTTGTGGAGAGAAACACCAGCTCCAGAAGGTTGCAGTCTGCAACATTTGGTAATTTTAGTTCATGACCATTGTATTCTAATAATGTTTTCTCTCAATAAGGAAAATATTCAAAACACATACAAAGAACGAAGGATAATGTCTGTGTTTGTGAGTACTGCATGCTCTCCCTTTTGCTCTACTCTCACACACACACATACAAGAGACATGTAAAGATCTACAGCAATAACAATATATGCACAATAAAAGTAAAACAAGAATGCAAGACAAATAAAATGAAGCCAATATAATTTATTTGTATTAATGAAAAGCAAAATTTATACAAAAAACTTAAACATAATAAAACCATGTCAACCATTTTGCAATTTGCAATTCTAACTAGTTGGTAAGAGAATTAGTTTGTTACTTTATAAATATTTGAAATATATAAAAGTAAATTAAGATCTTTCTCGCCGCCCCCCCCCCCCCGAGTCTTCAATGATTTCGTGCCCTGCATGAAAGCTAATAAACCAAATTAAAAAAACCTTTGTTCCAAAAGTTCAGGTTCTCCCCCCCCCTCCCTCAAAATAATCCTGGGTACTGGCCTGGTCTTGAAGTCACTGTCTTGCTGTGGAACGACAAAGGAACTTGCCAATAGACATTAAGCGACGACTTCTTCCTTAGTTTGCATAATAAACAAACCCTAGCATGCGTGTAATAGATCTAAGCATGTGCAAGGTCTTCCGCTTGTCCGCTTCCAGCGCTAATTGGTAAGCGTGAAGGTCCAGTTTCGAAATACGGGTGGATGGTCAGCGGGGAAATGTGTTCTTACGTCATCCACATGTGTGCTTTGCTCGGAAGTATCGAAGGTGAAAATTGTCAGTGGTCGAAGTAAAGGCATTGATATAGTCAGAAACTGCTCTGCACGACTTACTGCAGGATTGGTTTGGCTTCGCTTTCAAGAGGAAAACAATCCACGACTCTTAACATGTCGACCAAGCTGGTTTTGGTGTTAGGTGAGTATTTCAAAAGTTCTTTTTTTTTTTTTTCAATTTAGGATGCCGTTGAACAATAGGCCTTTATTGCCATAACTATATCTCGGAAGTTGAGGAAAAATCCTTTTTTTTTCCCTAGTGTCCGAAGACGAGGCCCAACATGTTCATTTTGGGTAATTGTAGGCCAGAAAAAGGTGGGTTTTATTTGTCCTTTTTTGCCTTTTTCGTCGATTTTTGGCTTATTGGTCCTTTTTTAGCCTTTTTTTAGGTCTTAACCGCTTTTGTTTGCAACTTCACCTTCTTTCGACTACATTTTACTGCCAATTCTCAATTCGAATCATCATCAGTTCATCACCTCTTAAACATCCTTTCTGTAGAAAATAAATAAAAAATAAATAAATAGGTATTTGAACCATCCCTGAAACGAGATAAAAACATTTTTGGACGACTGAAATAGGATCCGAAGTCCTATTTCTGTAACCCTAGTGTGGTTAGGCCAAATATGATTTTATAAATTGTGTTAATCTAAAAAATATATAATGTGTGAAAGAAGATGCATTTCATTCATATAGTTTTTTTCGCACTGTGTGTTCCATACCACCAGAATTTTTAAATTTTTTATTCATTAAATATGTAATTAAAACTGAAGTTATTAATTAATTTGGATCACATTTATACATCCTTTTTTCGCTTTTATGTCCTTTTTTGATAGATTTATGTCTTTTTATAGGTCTTTTTTTGGCAATTTATTGGTCTTCAACTTCTGAGACCTAGACATTATCCATTTTCTAGTGGTTTTAACTATGCTTATGCTCAGTGTTTGGAAGTAACTAGTTACAAGTAACAGTTACTTTTTTGAAGAAATGTAACTAGTTACTTTTAAAACCAAGTAGCTGTAACTGTAACAGAGTAATTTTTTCCAATAGAAGTAACGTTTCAACAGTTAATGCCAGTTAAGTTGCTATATAAGTGTCGTAAATTATTGGTGATTTAGGACTTAAAGTGATCCGGAACCATTGATAAACTACTAGTTTCTGCTGCGTTACAAATGTCCATCCTCTGTTACATTAATTCCTGCAAACAATAGAAGAGGGAAAGAGAAAGTTGTTGAACTAAATTTGTCTCCTATCCGCAGCCAGTCGGAGACACTGGGTTCCAGGCATTTCAGAGTGACTTATCGCATGTTTCATCTTCTGTTTGGTAGTCCCCAATTCTAAAGCGATATGCATACCTCGGAAGAGGGGTGGATTTCCCAGAAGCAGGAAGATGAGATTAGGAGGAAGATTCTTTCCTATTGCCTGTCAGTTTGCCGTTGTCAGTTGTATGCTGTGAAGTGTGTCTAGTTTCTGTAGTTTGTTCATCTGTATCCACATAATTGTCCCCCTTGTGTAAGCAGAATCCGATAGTTTTCTTTCTTTTCTATTACAATTAGTAATCCATTTGTGTAATTTGTTTGCAAGAAAATTTCCAGTAGAAAATAACTGTAAAAGTAACTGTAACTGAGTTACTTTTTAAAATGAGTAACTGTAACGATAACTCTGTTACTTTTTAAGCAAATAACTGTAACTTGTTTTAAAAAGTAATTTTCCAAACACTGCATATTCTACCACTACGTTTCGAGAAAGCGCCTCTTCTCTTATTTTCAGGTGATCAATTTATTTTTGCTGGTGATGGCGATCGAATCTATGACAGTCCTGTGATTTTACAAAAATCTAGTGCTCTAACCAACGACTCCACAGCGCCCGCAGGAGTTCTGTACTAATGTTTTGCCCCATTTATGCTACTCTATTATTTTTAGGAGAGGGAACCATATTTGCTTGAATACTACACTTATAGTGTTTTGGACCATTGCTATGAAAGCTGCTTCTTTGATTTTTTACATTATTTCACATAATTTGCCTTACATATTTAGCATGAAAAGCAACCATGTGATACTTTTGCGTGTAGGCCTATAGTTGACCAAATGTCATTATCACCTCAATCTACTTAAAGCAATTGGGCAGACATGAGAGTTTCATTCTTTCAATAAACGAACTAATCAGCGTACCACAAACTTCAGCTGTAATAAGTTTACATACCAACAAAGTTCACATCATCTACATTGCACATGGTCGTAATAAATACTGCATTTTTGTTGTTTTTCTAGGATTTCTTGCCATTCTAATTACGACAGCCTTTGGCCAAGAATGTTCCTGCGTCTGTACCTTTGAATTCAAACCAGTTTGTGCTGTTGACGAAAATGGCGTAACTAAAGTTTTCTCCAACAGATGTCTCATGGATTGCACCAACGATCCAGCCAACAATTGCCCAAAACGTAAGTGATTTTTTATTCTTTGATTACTTTGCAGTATAATATTCTGTTCACATATGTCTATTAAAATTCTGATAGAGTGATGAAGTACATGTAATCAGAGAGCCCAGTCCGTTTAAAAGATGTGGGGCCAGGGTTGTTACAGTTCCAAGAACCCATAAATTCTAATGGGTTCTATTGGGTTCCGCTGCAGGACCGAAAACTTTTTTCTAGCCCAATTTAAATTCGGTCCAACTTGCGTATTATTTCATTGAAGAAAGGTTCCTGGACCGTATATAAATTGATCTGGAAAAAGGTTCCTGGACCGAATTGAAATACTTTACAGATAAAAAGGTTCTCTACGGTCCAGAACCCATTTACGCCTGATGATTTTCTATCCTGGACCGGAATTGGATTTATTTAAAATTCCTGGACCTTCAACAACCTGTTTGGGGCATACTTTAAGATTATACAATCGGTCGGTATCAAGATTATTAGACGCATATAGCAAGGCCTAGTTGGTATAATTATGTGATATTTTACCGTGTTATAATTATTGTGTAAGGCAAGTTCAATACAGAATCATGTTCATGATCATGGAATTTATGAATTATTTGTCCAAGGAGCATTCCAGCGTTTCAAGTGTGACATTTTACACACAAAATTGAAGATTCTAGACACGACATTGGATTAAAATATTCATAATGAACTGATTTCATGGAATAATGAAGTACCTTGTGGCGTCTGCTAAGAAATTTTATAAACTTGAGTATAACTTGAGGTGCACAGGATGAATGCATTAACAAAAGTGCGTTACGTGCGTGACACTTTAAGAAGGTAGGAAATTCTGATTTCATTTGTCTGTGAAGCATATAAGCTGCAGATTCTTTTATCGTTGCAATGTGTAAATTGTATCCATTCACAAACATCTAAACCTTATTTAAAAACATTAATAATTTCCATATTAATTCATTTTGTTATTAACATGAAGTAGGACTACTTTTCCTGGAATGCCCCCCAAGGATTTTAGATAGCTTACATTGGGATTATATATATATAAATATATCCATGGTTAGCCACCGTGGTTCAGTCGGTAAGGTGTCTGGCTGTCACTCGGAAGGCTCGAGTTCGTTTCGGAGTGGGTGATCAAATGTTGGAACTTTTCCGACCTGGTCCTCACATAAAGCGGCTCAGATAAATGGGAACCTGGGGGCAACCTTGGGAGGGTAAAAGTTACCAACGCCTGGTGCTGATCACATCACTCCCAACAAATGACAAAGATCGTAAATGTGTTGGACCCTACCTTCACATCTCCCCTACCCCGCCTTGTTCCTTCATGGTATGGTACAAAGAGCACGAAAAAAGCACATCCCCCCATGGGCGTCGGGACGGGGGGAGTGGTCGAACGGGTAGGTGGAGCCCCCTGGAAAGTGACATTGTTCATTTAAAGATACAAGAAAGCCGAAAGTTAGTTACTCTAATTGTTAAGAACAGAAAAAAAGTTTATTTAGTTAGTATTCGAACAGAATAATCAAAGTAAAAAGCATTGGATCGAAAACATTGAGTGGAATATACAGGAACACGGTTATATTCTACCATTTCATCCAAGGAACAAACAGTTTTCAAAATTCTAATAATTACAGTTGTACGTGAGTGGTCACACAACAAACTTTATGGAAAAAAAATCCCCTATTATTTAAAGCCTTTTCTTGAACGAGACGTACAAAAGTTAATATCAAAATTCATTTCAGATACTAACAGCATAAAATGCAAAAGAAATAATGAAAAATAGTTGTGCTTGTATCCACTCGTTTTGTGGATCGAGTCTTCACATTATTATTATTATCATTTTCATTTAGAATAAAAAAAATATTAGTTTATATTTATTATTGTAGAATGGCATTAATAACCGTGGTAATAATACTCATTGTTATTTTTTCTGCTATTCAACTTTTATCATTTGCCCCTCCCCCTCCTTCTGGCGACGCCCATACATCCACCGTAATAAGTGTAATCCACCGCAGTGTGCTAAGTTAATACGGTCTGGCAATATCAAATTCATTGGTCTCAAGGGAGCATGTTTAATTGTACGTAAATATATCGCTGGCCTCCACAACCGGGCAGCCGTAACGAACTCTGTGGTTCGTGGGATCGAACCAAGAACCTTATCCATTGAAGTGGGTGATGTAACTTTAAACTTTAAAATTTGGAATTAATCGAAAAGGATGGGTAAAATTGTGGTTGTTTATTGCAAATGCTAACAGGACAATTTTTTTAATTTTAATTTGTCTTTTGTTTTTTTTATGGCTGTATGAATTTTAAAATGTTTTGTAGTTGAGGGGATATTTTGATTGTTAGTTATTGCTATTTGATTTTTGGAGTTTATAAGAAATTTTTGATGTTGTTTCTCTATAGCTGTATTAATATATACAGGGTGACACAGAGATGTATACCCATTTTGGAATGAACATTACGCAGTTAATTGTACACCAAACTGTATTATTTTTGTTGTATAATGTGTGTGATATATTGCCATTTATTTTACATTTATTTATTTATTTATTGCCATGGAGTCGTTGTCGGTGGAACATCGCGTGTTCACGTATGATGCCTATGTGAGAAACGGCGACTCAGTGGTTGTAGGTCAGAGGTTATTCCGCCGGCACTTCCACGTAAGGCGGCATGGAGCAGTTCCAACATGCAAAACAATCTTAAAATGAGTTAAGCAGTTTCGAACCACAGGCACTGTAACTCCAAAAAACAAAACCAGGTGCTGAACCTCTGAGCTGCAACATAGGCATCATACATGAACACGTGATGTTCCACCGACCACGACTCCATGATAACTGCAATAAATAAATAAATAAATAAATGTAAAATAAATTGCAATATATCACACACATTATACAACAAAAATAATACAGTTTGGTGTACAATTAACTGTGTAATGTTCATTCCACAATGGGTGTCACCATTATAAGTTTTTCATAAGGGAATGTAGAGATTGAAATTTGTTTTTTTATAAAATTTGTATATACGTTTTTTTTATGGGTAGTTATTGTTTGTTTAAAGTTTTTTGTTTTGAAAACAGGTGGTTGCTAAATGATTGGGATAGTTATAAATGGAGCAGTGTGGTTTTCTTTCTTTCTTTTTTTTTCTTTTTCTGTCCTCGCCCTGCTGAGGATGAGGAATTTTGTGAGTTTTGTTTGTGGAAGTTTCCACGTTGGGTGTTGCTATATTGTTTATTGTGATTTGAGTTATTAGGGTGTAAATTTTTATAAATTTTATTGTACTGCGGTTTTTTATTGTTTTCTTGGTATGAATTTTTAAAATTATTTTTTGATTGGTAATTGTTTTTATAATATGTTTTTCTTAAATTGATTCTGCCTGGATGAGTCGGTGCTAGGGTTTTGCTTTTGATTATTTATATTATTTAATTATGGATTAATACACAGTTTAGAAAGAGCGTATCAAAATTAATGATACTGAATTGCTGTATTGAGTAAGTTCTCCTGCTCAACAGCATAAGAACGATACAATACTGTATTGCATTGTTCTATGTTTACCCTGAAACAAAATGTTTAATGAAGAAGTAATAATTTCACATATCTTCAATCTTGTCCTTTCAGGTTATTCATTGAGAAATAATGGGATTTGCTGAAGACGATCGATATGACTGTGGATATATTGTAAAACGCTGTACTGTATGTGTTAAATAAATATTTGTAATACTAATTAAGACATTAATACATATTTGAAGACTAAAATTGGTAAACGCTGTAAGTGCCAAAATAATTAAACACCGTTTTCCACGTTAAACTGTGAAATGTGCCATGCTTTATAATGTGGTAAACATGAAAAGTGGCTGGTAGCCCTCTAAGTAGTTCAAAGGGCGTGTAAAGAGGTCACTAGTGTGAACGTTCTTACGGGCTGATGTGCGGAACGATGCGATTTCCCAACACTTTCGCATTTGGCACTTACAACGTTTACCAATTTTAGTCCTCAGTTATTCATGTGAACTGTAGAGCAGTATTGTTAAATTTTAGATTTATGACGCTCTAGCTGATTCGCAGCCATCGAATATGTAGGGAGGTAAAAAATTAATAAAAACTATATCATCCACTTTGGAAACTGGGGGTGAATTTGAATTCTCAGGAGATCCCCTATCTTCAACACTTTCTTTGTGTAAGTACGTACCTGTGCCATTTGGCATGCTACTGTTCGCAGTAATTTTCTCATACATAAAGTAACCAGTCGATTCGCTTTCAATATAAATGTTTCTGTCCAATAAAATTACTTGGAAACGCAGAATGGATGATATTCAACTTGACATAATCACGCCGTGCACTTTGGGAAGAAACAGCACGCAGTCCAGCAAACAGACTCGCGGGTACTAAGGAAAGGGTATGAGAAGCTTTCTTGCAGTGAGAAAATTTGCTATATATTCTATAGGTACACATTCCTCATGTGGTCACGATAATCATGCCTTGATTCACTTCGGCAAAGATCATACGCACAATGCTTACCTGAAATGTTTTCATCTGATCTATTTGCCCGAAATATGTAATAATAAAATAATCACTCATAGCGTGATTTTGCGCTGTGAGTTGTGATGGAAATTGTTCGCTGAATATGATCCACTGCAAGAGCGCACGCAGATTTTTTCTCACGAGGAAACCTTTATTACTATTATTATTATTTATATTATAACTGGTATTATTCTTGTTATTTATTATTATTATTATTATTACTACTACTACTACTACTTTACAAATCATAAAATTCAAATTGACTTGAAAATACTTCGGCGCTGTATACAAGTTCAGACTCGAGTATTCTATTTAGATAGAAACTGGATTCGCTTTGTTTCCTTTCAATAAACATTATCACTTTGTTGATGAACAGTTCTTTGTCTTATTCTACTTTTTCACAATACACAGATATCAATCAGAGTCAGAGGCCAGTACTGTCCTTCATGGTTCATCCATGTTTTACGTGTCGAAGGGTACTGTAAAATAATAATAATAATAGTTATAACCTACGGCCTGTAAGTCACAAAAAACAATATTTTTGTTTTAAAATATATCTAAAATTTTACCATTCGAATTACATCAACTCTTTCCACAAATCTCAGAGGGGGCAAGTGCCCCCCCCCCCTCTGCGGGCGCCCTTGATCCATTGTCTCACTCTTGCAGAATTTACTTTAAATTTCCCGCTTCACGAGAATATTATTTAGAAGCACTAAGTCGTCGTTGTGGGTTATCGTTGGTTGTTACCATGGAAAACAGAATTGTTAAGTTTTTTTGTGGAGATGAGTCTGTTCAAGTGTCCAAAATGCTTTACGTTGCAAATTAACACACAGTATTCACAAATTTTAGTGGTGTGTCAAAGAAACGAACCTGTAACATTTACAGAAAGCTGAACAGGTTTCTTGTTAGAGGTCTGGTTGGTGAACAATGCGATGATGTGATCTCATTACATAATAATATATATTCGCTTTACTCGGAATTTTTATGTGAAATACGATATTTTCTTTTCAAAATATAGTAGTAATCATATGGGGTTTTCGGTTTTCTCCAACTGTTTGTCCAATCTCATACATTCGTCTGATCTGAACTTATCAATAATTCTAACTGAATTTATAAAAAATTGTGTTATTTCATAGGGAGTAACATTCGTGCCAAATTGCTATGTGCTTGACAAATTGTGTTGGCCTTAAAAACTTAATATATTTCATAATTATAATCGGATGTTGGAAAAATAATGGAATTCGTAAAGAGTGAATACTGTACGCAGAGAGTGACAAAGTAGTAACAATATGAATTTTAACTTTTCAAGCTTTAAATTATTGTTAAGAGAAACCCTGGTGTCCAAGATGCTTTAGGTTCCAAATTAACACACAGTATTCACGGAACTGCAAAGCATCAAGTCTTTACCTAGGTATTATGACATTGTGACATGTTATTTGAACAAAATCACAATCAATTGTCTCTAAGATTTTTAACCGATAATGTTAGTTGGTAATATGTACATTAAAATATCTGTACATCACTATACAATAGAAATTGATTAATCACAACATTCTCTCGTGTGGAAACAAGGTTTAAAGAAGGTATTAACAACAAAGTATAAAGTGGGGCAGAACCATTCGAGTCGATTAAAAGGAATATACTGGATCAAGAAACATGATACTCTTTCTCCTTCTTGCACTTGGTATGTATCTTTTTCCTACGCTGTTTGAGACAAGATTTGACGTTATATAAAACGAAAAATTACAAAAAAATAGTATTATTTTTTTAAAAAAAACTATTCACTCTGTTAAAAATAGCACGTCAGTTTCCTTAACCTCCAGCCTCTGTAGTGCTGATCAGTGCAATGCGCTATGAAGCCAAAGATACCTAGTTCGAATCTTGGTTAAGAAATGGATCATAGGCGCGCGCGGGTGGTGTCAGGGGTACTTGAGCACCCCCTAATATGTCCAATTGAAGAAATTGTCGCCTGAAGACAAGAAAAGAGATGCAATCTCGAAACGTGGTGTTGAATAGATATAAGCAGTAGAAGCACTAGACAATGGATAATGTCCAATTGAAGAAATTGTTCATGTGAAGACCAAAGAAGAGCGACTCTCCAAACGTATTGTTAGAATAGGTGTAAGTAGGAGAAGCACTAGACAATGGTTAATGTTCAATTCAAGAAATTGATCACCTCAAAGCATGAGATTAGTTACTCTCGAGAGAGATGGAGCTAGATTAGGTGTAAATAGTAGAAGCACTAGACAATGGACAATGCCCAATTGAAGAAATTGTTCACCAGAAGGGCCGAGTAGAGTTACTCTCTTAAAACGTAGTGTTAGAATTGTTCGCCTGAAGACAAGAAAAGAGATGTTCTCTCGAGACGTAGTGTTTGAATAGATTTAAACAGTAGAAGCAATAGACAATGGATAATCTCCAATTAACGAAATTGTTCACCTCAATACAGAGATCAGTCACTATCTCTAAACGCAAGGTTAGAA
Organism: Lepisma saccharinum; assembly: GCF_977018435.1. Taxonomy (NCBI): domain Eukaryota; kingdom Metazoa; phylum Arthropoda; class Insecta; order Zygentoma; family Lepismatidae; genus Lepisma; species Lepisma saccharinum. The sequence goes on from NC_139249.1 coordinate 13,738,981, forward strand.
TAGTTATACAGTAATTAGTAGACGTTCTAGACAGTGTTTATGTTCTATTTTGAAGAAATTGTTCATCTGAAAACGAAAGTAGAGTAACTCTCTAGAATAGGTATAGGCAGCGCTTGAAGTGGAAAATGTTAGGTAGGGAGGGGACGTTTGGTCTAGCCTTCCGGGTATTTTGTCTTTTAACTGTAGCAACATTCACTTACTAAGACAACATTTACACGGTCATTTGTGTGAATCATTATACCATTTCATTTATCATCCACTCATCCCCATGGTTACGATTAACTCGAAGGCAGAAAAATGTCAGTAAATAACCAAAAGTAAATCTCCCTCATCTCCGTGTGAAGTAGAAATGGTAGATAAACTAAATAAAATATTTTTAAATCGTTTATTATTTATTGCATTACCAATAATCTCCCCCCCTCTAAAAATTTCTATGACGAAGCATACCAACATGTAAAGACACTTATGCAGCCATTTGGAAAAAGTAGTAAGTAGGTTCATATCCAGTTTAGCACCTAGTTTAGTGGCCAGTATGGAGATCAAGTAAGGAATTTGGCTAACTTGGGCAACAGGTTTAATGTGCAGCTTCGAATTCCAGTATCAGGGTATGCATTTGTCGTTGGTGATTGGTCTCCAGACGAAGTTCCAGAATTCGAATGCCCAACGGAGTGTCCTCCTTTGTATGACCCCATAGTTCTATGCAACGAACTAGGCGAAAGCAAAGAATTCGTTAATGGATGTTTACGAGATTTAGCAATATGCACCGGCGAGGGTAAGTACACCAGTTGAAAATAATATTCGGCTAGCATGTTTCGTTGTCGCCTTCAAGTCGATGTTTTTGTCTCAAAATACAAACAAAAAAATATTTGCCGATGACAAAAATACATCAACTTTATGCCTAGACAAGCTAATCGGGACTGAACCTATAGTTTAAATTGAAATTCGAACATCTTTTCTTCGTGATTAGAAAACCGACGTTAAATAATGCAGATCAATCCATCAAACCACCGTGGGATGTGTGTACACCAAGAATAGAACCCGGGAACCTTTCATTGCATGGATACAGGGAGATTCGATTCGGTTTGATGTTGTCAGAAACATGAAGCAATACTTTTCCTCTTCGATTATTTTGATAAAAATAATTGAAGTATTATGATGAAAGAACAGAAAATAAAATATTGCCAATAACTAAGAGGACAAGCTCGAATATTGGAAGCTTTTTGTCTATGCAAGTTTAACCACTAAATAACATGTTTTTTTTTCAGCAGACATCTTTATTCCTATACTACAAAGTACCAAGTATGTTTTATTGAGAAGTTTCTTATTTTCCGTAGAGAGCCCAATACAAAATTTAACATCCACACAAAATGTTCCCTAATAATAGGCAAACAACATTGTAATGCGAATCAAACTGAAGAAACAATGTGCAATACATTGTGTGAAGTCTAAGAGATCAGGGAAAGAACATCCAGAGAGCATAAAATATTGCTTTTGTGTGTGTTTTGGGTGTGATTGATTTGATTGTACTTGGTCCCTCTGAAATTGACACTTTACCAGAATTCAGGGGAAAATCAAGCAAGAGAAGCAACAATGTCTCTCTCTGATACAGGGTCCCACATGTTCGTTGGCATTTAGAAGAAAAAACTGGAAAGAGGTGTTCAAATATCGGATATCCGAAATATGGCACCCCTGTATTATCCGATATTAGGACAGTGCCAATAGAAATACTAAGTAGACATATCACTTTACATTGTGCACTTAAAATACTACACTCTTACTGCCCGTAATAAGTCAGAGATGAAGGCGAAAATGAGACTGCAAGAACTCCCATATAAGATATTCAACATTTTTCGCAAAATAAACACTACAACAGCACCCAGTCGCATCACACAAAGACTGACGTAAAATTCTATGTAATATGTAATAATTGACGATAAATCCTATTTTTTTCAGTTTGGGGACCCTGTACAGTCATGGAAAAAAGTTCCTCCCCATAAGGCTTTAATAGGAGCAAGTAATGCAGGAGGGTAGGCAACACATATTGCACCCTTCGATGATCGGGTGATTTTGCCTGTCTTAACACCGAGAAATGTCTTCCACGCGAAGGTCAACATGGCAGGAAAGCAAAGAGGGTCACGTGGCTCTTGGTTACGTGGAGTGTTGTGCTTCTCCACGTCCCCAGTTCTTGATCCACATTGCAGAAAAAGTAGAGCTGCGTGCAATATATGAAAATAGGTTGTTTTCAACTACACGCTTAATTATGATTTTCCCAATTGTAAATCTATCAGACGTGTCTCCCGATTTAGTCGGGACAGTCTTTTACTTTGAATTCCTGTTTGTCATAGGCGTAACTTGACGTGAGCAGAAAGGGTATTTGTAACCCCCCCCCCCCAAAAAATCAGGTTTCTTAAAGCTGCTAAAACAGGAATTAAATACTATGATTTGACGCGTCCAAAAGAAGTATTATATTGAAAGATTTTTCCCAAATACGTAGATAGCAATTTAATACTTTGAAAGTGTCTCAGATTTGTTTATTATGTCACATCTTAGTGTGGCACAGGTCTACTACAAAAGTGGAATTTCGTAACAGAAATATGAACCCACTCCTTTTATTTCGTAGCCGATTTCATCTTGAAACTGAAATTAAGAATATTAGTTAACAATGTCATTGGTAAACAATAAAAAAATGTGTTAGACCCAATTCTTTAATACCTTATCATAATCTTTATCGCAAGTTTAAATTTTGTTGTAAGTCCACTTTATGCAAAAAAAAAGGTAAAGTTCTCACCTGTGCTTAGCGCTACGCCATGAAATCGTATAGGGGGTGTGGGGGTAACGCCCCACACTTTCTTGATTCGTTCGTGAGTGGGGATGATGTGATCAGCATCACGCCGCCCCACACTTTCTTGATTCGTTCGTGAGTGTGAGTGATGTGATCAGCATCACGCCCCTGACCGCCTTTACCCCCAGGGTTTCCCCCAGGTACCCATGTCATTCGACGCTGGGTGGGCGCCGGGGTCGCTTCCAACGTTAGAAAAGTTCCCGGGCTTGAACCGGCCGGGGATCGAACCCGGGGCGTATAGCATGGTAGTCAGACGCGTTACCGACTGAGTCACCGGCACAGATAGACTAATCTGAAATGCATACAGTTTAAAGTGGGATCCGAACCACTATGTGCGATCACCTGGTATCGTACCCGAGACCCCTTGATTACAAGGCCTTACCACTACGCCATCAGTGAGGCGCACACAATCTTTGTATTTCGACCTTTTTAAACCTATATGTATCATATAAGAGGTTGTTTAACGTTGCTATGCCTCTATGGATTATATTTAGCCAGTATTCGAGCACATAGCGTCAGGTTTCAGAGAATATAAGCTTCTCTTCCATGTTTATGGTTTCCTGTCTGCAGTAGAAAAACTGGCAGGTTCCCATAGCTTTTCTTTCAATAGTCTTCCAATGGTTGCATATCATATCACTCAAATTTGATTCATTCGTTGCGAACACAATCCCCGATGGCGGAGTGGGATCGTGGGCGCCTTGTAATTAAGGGATCCCGGGTTCGATACTCGGTGGAGGAACATAGTGGTTCGGATCCCCCTTTAAACTGTAGGTCCATTCACGATTAGCCTAACAGGACATAAAGTGGACTTAAGACACCAAATCAAGCAACCAACACAATCCCGTTATTGTCCAGATTATCGAATCCAGAACCTTCGTCGCGAATATCATAAGCAGGAAGACAACGTGAAATAACCGAACAGAAACAGAACCTAAAACCTACATCGGATAGATCGGATTAAGTCGACGATACAGCACGGGTTCTGAAATGAAAAAGAATACGAAAGTTGAAGGACCTCTATACGCACCCACTTTTCCTCCACTCAATGGGGAAGATATCCTTCTAGCTGAGAAGCCTTTACGTAGGAGTGCCCTGAGGGAACTTCAAGGCCACGACGATAAAGTGTTCTACGTGCAATGACGGGACCAAATCATACGTCAGATAGCTGTGTTCCTCCTTATTTCGTACGCCATTGATAACTGGAACACGTGACCTCGTCTTTGGTAGAGCAAAAGCCTGCTTGCTTGCCACCACCCTTTAGTTCAGTGACCTTCGCCCGTAGTCAGCAAGAGTGAATGACTCACCAGATACTTGTTGTCTGTGAGGCTACACAAGAATAGATATTTCGTTAGTGGCTGTAAGTATTGTTTCATCTGCAGTTATATCAGTTAACATTTCAATAGTTTCCTAATGGTTACTTTAGTGATAAACATGTAAATTAGTTCTCGAGAGTGAACGTTTTATCTATTTGAACGGGGGATTTTTATACAGCCTGCATGTATTATTTTTTCCTGAAACAAGAAGAAATTCGAAGACGCAAAAAGAGTTGTATAAGAGTAGTTAACAAAAGGAAAAAAGAAGAAGAAATCGAAAATGTAAATGCTGAAATAAATTATGGTAGAGATCGAGTGAATAACATTTTGTCATGGGGCCTCCTCGATGGCGTAGTGATAACGTCGTCGCCTTGTAATCAGTGGATCCCGGGTTTGATACACGGTGGATGCACATAGTGGTTAGTATCCCACTTTAAACTGAAGGTCGAGTCCAAATTAGCATATCTGTGCACCAAACCAAAACTAAGAAAGAAATTATCACAGTGTAAGAAAATTTCATGTTCAACCAGATACGAAACAAAAGGGAATAATATATTGCAGGTTGGAGTTCACATCTGTAGCATCTAACCAGCACAATTATGAATCGCAACATATCGTATCAGATCCATTTTTATTATACATGTATGATAATATAAGGGAAGTAGAGGAAAGAGAAAACCAACCGAAACACGGACGCCTTCTCCAGAATTTCAAATCTCGTTACATAAGGTTCTGGGTTGGAGTCCCGAACAGGCATGACTTTCTTGTTCTTGCCCTTTTATCTGCTTCATTTCATCATAATTCATCGTTATGGTTTACCTGCAGGGGAAGAATAATGACAATAATTGCCAATACAAAGCCAATGACAAACAGAACAACTCGATTACGGAGGTGCCAAGAAGAAACGAGACTTGACAGTTTCTCCGTCTCTCGGTTTGTCGAATTGAAAATTGCTCTCCCGTTCTCGGTCTCGATTAGTTAAATATAGAAATCGAAAATGTATGTGAATGAATATACATGTATTTTATATATTCCGGTTTTGTAGGAGATTTCGTGAGAGATGAAGTAAGTACTCTTCCATCGTATTTATTTTTATAATTTTTATTCCCTGTTCGATGATCGCGACGATAAGGACGAGTGACCATTACATGAAATTGATGACGAAATAGTCAAACACCCCCGACAAGGACGGTACTCAAACCCGGGAACTTTGGCGACGATATCGAATGTCAATCACTTAATGAGCTTGACCACCGAGCCTGCTTAATGTTGTTTCTGTCAGGTAATTCGTAATAACTATCATTTGCTTCATAATTTATCTTATTGTTGTGTTTAACCTGAATTCAAAGAATTAGTTGAAAGGCAAAAATGCAAGATTGAATGTCTCCGATGTTACTTCGTGCCGAATAATATGACGTGGTATTATGATATGAATTTATTAATTATATAATATGCCTATTCATTCCATTGATTGATCCCAATTGAGCACACAAAATATGCTATAATGTCCACTCCATGGAGGAGTGGTTAGCACAGCGCGCTACGATGCCATGGGTCCCTGGTTAGAATCTCGACTTGGGCGTGGGTGTCCTTGGTAAGTGTCCCTTCATCAATTTCATCACAGCATCACTCATCTTCAACGTCGCTATTTGCCAAAAGTGAAAGAATAGCAAATCTAAATAACAAACATCCAATCAAATCGAACATCTCTACCGATTTAATTCTATACGGTACCGAATTCCCACTTTATTACTGCATCTTAAGTCATTTTACAGCATCTCAATTGTTTTCCGATTCGAAAACATTTGGAATGTTGTTTTGTGCAGTTGATTGTGCATTGTTTCGTTGTTTGGATTGTTTAATTAACGTCGCATTAATTAGTTTTAGACCAATCGTGACGGGGGAAGCAAGAGCACAAAGGAAGCGAAAAAGACAAGGAAGAGACCACGGCTTTCTTTAAAGATAGCATCCCGTGAATACAACTCAAGTGACTGCAGAATATTATGAATAAAATTTATTTCGCTTTTTCCTTTTATTTCTATTTCAGTTATTTTACTTCGCTTTTCTTCTACCACTCGCGTTACTCGTGTCGGTGAGGAAGAATTATAAACTCGTGAAATGGACGATGGTACAAAAAAATATATGCCTCTCCCACGGTTCGAAACTGTCAGTACAAAATATTGTCTTATTTTTAAAATTTACGGGCAAATATGGTTTGTCACGTAGCAATTTTCGCTTATCTCTTTCTCAAGGGGTTCCATTGCCTCTCTGATGTCGTAGTGGTAACGTCTTCGCCATGTAATGAATGGCTTCCGAATTCAATACCAAATAGAGAGGCATTTGGTTCGGATCCCATTTTAATCTGTAGGTCCAGTGCATGAACTGGACTTAAACAATTAACGTGTGGCATGTGGTCTGTGATGAGAACCATCATTTCAGCGAACCTTCTTGACAATGACTCTAATATCACTTGAAAGAATAGTATTTCCTTACGAGTAGCTTCGTCAAGAAACCAGTTCCTGAAATTTTCTTCTGGAGGCATCGTAGCACCCAGCTGTTTGTTGTGGCTGGGGCACGAGTCATGTGACTCATGCTATAGTGGAGCCCAAGTTAAGAGTTCAGTATGGGCCCTTATGGGCTTTTACTTTTGAGATCACCACCCCTAAACAAGTGTGTTTCTGTCAGAAACAAAAGTCGTTATCATTCGAAGAGAAAATAATAAATAAGCAAAACCCAGAGGAAATGTAAGGCTTTGATGGTTTACACCTTCTTTTGCAATTCGGACCATCAAAACAAGACGTTTTCCTTTCTTGTGTTTACCGCGATTTGGGGAGTTAAAACTAACAGCCGTCCGACGGTTGCCACTTGCTGCAAACACGTGTTGGGGAGAGGGAAGGGGGCGGGGAATGGCCAGGCAAAAGTTCGTGAATAGGCTCCTGTCGGGTGTCAAGTGGTTTGTTGTTTGCGTACGCGCTTTCTCATTTTGGGTATTTCTTGAAGGAATTTATTATTATAATTATTCTACAACAGCAAAATGGCAAAGGGTGGTATTATCAAGCATAAAAGTGTCCAGAGTCTTACAAGTACAGAGAGACAAATTGTAATAAATATAAATATACTTCAAGCAGAAAAATCCCGGTAAAAGTGTTAGTTGGACTGCAAGCGAAAATGCTGAAACGACTGGAATTTCGTTCAAAACTGTTTACAAAATTAATAGCGAAGCGATTAAAGGTCCTCTTGCAACACCAAACGAGCAGAAATAACGTCAAGAGGTAACGACTTCGAATATAACTTTAATACGAGGCGATGTGCAGCGAAACTTCGCAGGCACATTGTATATAATACATTGCCGGATTTTTCGGGAGGAGGTTCACTTGCCCCTCCCAAAATGATGATTAAGTATTATGAAAAGTATTGAGAGCGTTATATTAAAAGATAAAAAAATGATCGAGCCATTTTTCCTAGATAGTTAAAAGAATGTCAGTCTCCTTTCTGTAATTATCCTTCATATGAATAAAAATACAATAGAACTCCTTTTATTTCACACCTCTACTAATAATTGATTGATTGAGTTTTAAGTCCAATTTTATGCGCAGATAGGTTAGTTGGGACTGGACCTACAGTTTTATGTGAGATACGAAGTACTATGTGCCTCCAGCAGGTATCGAACCCTGGATCACTTGATTATAATGCGACGACGGAAATTCTGCTAATGCTATCCCCTTATAATCGAAGGACCCTGGGTTCAGTTTCCTGGTGGAGGTACATTCTAGGATGAATTATACATTGAAGGCTCAGTTCCAATTAGTTAATCTGACCACAAATTACACCTAGAACGAACCCTTGCAATTATATTGATGTGAATGACGTGACGTGTCCAATGGGCGTATATGCTGGTCATAACTCCCCCTTGGATAAGTATTCCTAAAAGAAGAGGGTCAACAGCAGGAGAAGATGGCATATGAGGACCAGCTACTAAAAAGTATACGTACTACCCCCCCCCCCTTCGAAAACACTGGGCACAACACAGATATAAGGGCACTTTTTGATGTGTCGAATAAGTTGCAAATCTGCACATTATATTTCCAATATTACGTAATGTTTACAGAATATTCTGTGCACGTCCCAGAAAAAAATAATCTAGACCCGCCTATGACTGTCGAGCTGCTGCTGTGCAAAACGAATAGAGGGACAAGACAATAAAGACACAACAAGACTTTCTGTGCGGCCTTACGAGTTGTTTGCGAGCACTTACAGGTCGGGGTTAGAGATTTGCTTTGCTGCATGCCGGTAATGAACACGGTTTTGTCTCAAACAAGACAGGGTGCCGATAATGTGAAACAGGCCTCCCCGATGGCACAGTGGTAACGTCCTGGTTTGATACCCTTTGGAGGCATATAGTGGTTCGGATCCCAGTTTAAACTGTAGGTCCAGTCCCGATTAGCCTTTCTGTGCAAAAAGTGGACTTAAAGGGAAAAAACACGGCCAACGTACACGATGAAATGGACAGCAAGACGTATGACAAGTATATTCGGGAACAGTTATTTGCAAATCTCCCTCCATGGACCCTCATTACTCTGTACCACAGCCGCATGAAAGAACAGCTTCCCATCAAATCATGGCGAAAGGATTTGTATTCTTGTATTGAACAGTACCCGTTCCGTTAATCACTAACTTTTGTTGCGGCGTGTACTACAGCAGAAGTTCGATGCACGCCGGAGCCTTCTTCCACTGCGCACCATGCGGCAACACTGTCTCCATAAGCCCCATACTGAACTCTTAAGTTGGGCTCACCAATATCAAAGCTCAATCCTTCCCGAGAACTCAGAATCACCAGGCAAACTTAAGCGAATATTTTGTTATTTGGGTTGCATAAACAACAGGCTTAAGACGTTACGAAATTCTACGTCCCGTGGCCCAGGTATTTTTTTCTAAGACTGTACATGAGCAACCGTGAAGGTTATGTTCGTAGAACAACGTTGCATAACATTATCAACTTTTAGATGCTTGTAATTCCACTAAATAAACAAACTAGTTTTGAGTGTTAAGTAACTTTTATTTTGTCCATTTCACCACATATTTTCCTATTTTATAATATTTTGGAGCGGCGCTTGCAGTTTATTTAGCACATTATTTACCACGGTGATTGAGCTGGGAGTAAAGCCTAAAGAAAATTTGACATCTGTTCCTAAATATGCAAGCACTGGCGGATGTAGCGGGAAACACAGGGGAACGTGCCCTTTAATATTTTTGCTAGCATAAATGATATGTAAATGCTTCCAAAAATCTTACAGCAGACAGTACTTTACACGGAAGCCTTTCATGTAACATTCCATTACGATGTATAATATATACAGCATGAAAGGTACACCTAGTTACGCCATCTATGATTAGTGCACGGGCGTTTACAAGTGATACATCTAAAATGTTATTCCATACGTACGCTGTATTCGGGTATAAAGTATGTATTTAATCGGCGCCATTGCTATGTATCTAACACCTTTTTATACGAAACGTCATTCCTCTCGGATGAATACTTATTGGCTTTTAAACATTTGAAGTGATACGTTGTATGCCGCCATTACACCTGCACTCGTGACCTAGAGCTTGCTTCTGATTGGTTATCCTTGATTAATGCCATGAAATATGTCATGGCATCTCAAATACCATAACAGGGTGTCTACAAAAGTAACAAATCCAAAATTCTTAACATTTTCTTGACCTTTTTTTCTTCTTAACCTTAATTTACACAAGCCCTACTTAGGTAAAGTTGGAAATTAGCAATTAAGAAAATAAATATATTTTTTAATGAAAACCACCCCTACCAAAAGGCCAGTTAAGATAAAAATTGAACCTGTAGTTAACAAAAGAATTGGACTTGCTTTATGTATTAATGCACCCTGGACTGCATTTGGTAGGCTGGCGAGGCTCTGGTGTTTGAACTCACAGCTAGTGTAATCTTATGTGGAGCTCGTGTTGTCGTCCCTAAATACTGTATTTGTGATTGTCAATTCAACCATTTTATCTCACCATCATTTATCCTCATCTTCGCGATTAGCCAAAGAGCCAGAAAGGTGAAGTAAAATAAACCAAATCAATCAGTCATTGTGATGGCAAAAGTTCTTGACCACAAGTGTAATTACTTGACTTTTTATTTACTTCTTGACCTATACTTGTTGATTTCTTTGCTTTTTCTTGACATTCAGGTATAAATTGAGAATAGCGGAAGTATCCCCGATTGCTTTCAAATTCGGCATACTCACTAATTTGGCCTCGTAATCACGAATCTGCAGTTAAAATTTGGCGGTCACGTCTCTCAATTACCGCTATGATTCTCCATATACTAACATGGAAATGATATGAAGACGTCGTCCTTTCCGCACAACAGTCTTGCTACAAACGTTGCTCAAGTGTTGTGCAATAAGTGAGAGCGTTGATTTGCATGTGAGAAAATGGCATCTTGCGTAAAGGTGGAAAACATGTTTGCCCCACGAACCATTCACGGTAAGGTTAGGTTAGGTTAGGCAAGCATAGTTAAAATTAGGGGTGATCGTAAACATAAATCAAGGGTGTTTTCTCCGTTCACGGACCCACTTTTTTCCACTTATTTTGCAATTTCTAGACGTGGCCGCCAAATTTTAACTGCAGATTCGTGATTACGAGGCCAAAATTAGTGAGTATGCCGAATTTGAAAGCAATTGAAGATACTTCCGGTATTCTCAATTTGCTCCGACATTCATGACTTTCTTGACTGGTGGGCACCCTACACAGTGGCGTACCCAAGGCGGGTTGGTGGGGGTTATAACCCCCCTTTGGCCCAGTATTCCCCCAAAAAAAGAACGTCAGAGGTAGGAAAAGATGGCAAAAACAGAGCTGACTACCAGAAAAAGTGTACGTAACCGCTCCCTTTCGAAAATCCTGGGCACGCCATTGACCCTACATAAGGTTTTTCATCTTACACGGTAGCGTTTTGGTCATGGCATAAATGTTAAGAAAAATGTCAAGAAAAATGATAGCGGGCCCAAGTTAAATAAACTGAAACACACAATACCTTTTCACTAAAGAAGAAAATTCACATTCTGGGCACGAAGATGAATTCTGTTAATTCTTCCTCCTCAACACTTTTCTTCTTAACATTCCACTCTTTTATTGAAGAATCTTTGAAACGTGGCATTCCTTCCAAATCTTTCAAAAACCGTGCTATCCTCGGGTTCGCCGGTTTAGAAACACATTCTTGGGGCTTCTCTGGTGGTTTTCTGCTAGCCGAAATACTTGATGACGTGAAAGAGTACGATAAGCAAGAACACTTTGGAGAAGGTGCTTTTTGCTTTGATTCTGCACTCAAGATTTTCTTATCGCTGGCTTTGAGAGGCTCGGATAAATAGCTTTTAGTATCGAAGAAGATGGCTTGATGTTGGTATTCGGGTGCGCTTTGCCTCCTCGGCGATCGCTGCGCCATCTCGGGGAGAGGCCTGAAACTGAATTTCCTCGCTGCTGCAGCAGAAAGTTCACTCTCAGCATTCGCAGGTTCGTCTTCATCCGAAGAGGACGTATCTTTCTTCTCTTCTTGCAGAACCAGTGTCCTCATCAGCCTGTCGTGAATTTTCTGCCTTGTGGTGTCCCTTTTCTCGAGCAAAGAAACGAATCGTCGATGTTCCGCGTCTATGTGACGAAGTTTCTCCCTGTTTGCCGTCTCGTTTCGTTTCAATTTCATTGCCGTTAGACGTTCTATGCTCGGTTTGTTGATCAAGATTGCGCGAGACACGGAACTTCGAATGTTTGTGCCGTCAGTCATTGCTGAACTGGTTCCTCGCACTGAATTTCTCGTATGGTGCACGAGATCAATAAGCAAGCCTGACGTAGGATGTTACGGACATCGACGAGGAAAATTGTTCGATAAAATGACGTTTTGCTCGCTGGCGACGAGTGACGTTACGTGTTTCCCGGGTTAAGGTAGGCTCTGGCAAGCCTACAGCTGGTCCACCGTAAAATAGCTCAGTCTGACTAAAACTAGAGAAAGGGAGAAAAGAAAAAGGCAAAAAGAAAAAGAGAGAGAAACAGAGGCAAAATGAAGAGAGAGAGAAAAACACAGACAAAAAAGAAAAGAAAGAGAGAAAGAGAATCAGAGGCAAAAAGGAAAGAGAGAGAAACAGAGGCAAAAAATGAGAGAGAAAACAGGCAAATTGAGAGAGAGAAAGAGAGAGAGAGAAACAGAGACAAAAAGAAAATAGAGTGAGAGAAAAAACAGGCAAAAAGAAAGAGTGTAAGAGAGAGAGAGAAACAGGCAAAAAGAAAAGAGAGAAAAACAGAGGCAAAAAATTAGAGAGAGAGAAACAGAGGCAAAAAGAAAAGAGAGAGAGAGAGAGACAGGCAAAAAGGAAAGAGAGAGAAACGGAGGCAAAAAATGAGGGAGAAAACAGGCAAATTGAGAGAGAGAAAGAGAGAGAGAAACAGAGACAAAAAGAAAATAGAGTGAGAGAAAAAAAACAGGCAAAAAGAAAGAGTGTAAGAGAGAGAGAGAAACAGGCAAAAAGAAAAGAGAGAGAAAAACAGAGGCAAAAAATTAGAGAGAGAGAAACAGAGGCAAAAAGAAAAGAGAGTGAGAGAGAGAGAAACAGTCAAAAAGAAAAGAGAGAAAAACAGAGGCAAAAAATTAGAGAGAGAGAAACAGAGGCAAAAAGAAAAGAGAGTGAAAGAGAGAGAAACAGTCAAAAAGAAAAGAGAGAAAAACAGAGGCAAAAAATTAGAGAGAGAGAAACAGAGGCAAAAAGAAAAGAGAGTGAGAGAGAGAGAAACAGTCAAAAAGAAAAGAGAGAAAAACAGAGGCAAAAAATGAGAGAGAGAGAAACAGAGGCAAAAAGAAAAGAGAGTGAGAGAGAGACAAGCAAAAAGAAAAGAGAGAGAAAACAGAGGCAAAAAATGAGAGAGAAAACAGGCAAACTGAGAGAAAGAGAGAGAGATAAAAAAAATAGAGAGAGAAAAACAGGCAAAAAGAAAGAGTGTAAGAGAGAGAGAGAAACAGGCAAAAAGAAAAGAGAGAGAAAAACAGAGGCAAAAAATTAGAGAGAGAGAGAAACAGAGGCAAAAAGAAAAGAGAGTGAGAGAGAGAGAAACAGTCAAAAAGAAAAGAGAGAAAAACAGAGGCAAAAAATGAGAGAGAGAGAAACAGAGGCAAAAAGAAAAGAGAGCGAGAGAGAGAGAGAGACAGGCAAAAAGAAAAGAGAGAAAAACAGGCAAAAATGAGAGATAGGGAGACAGAAACAGAGGCAAAAAGAAAAGAGTGAGAGAGAGAGAGAGAGAGAGAGAGAGAGAGAGAGAGAGACAGGCAAAAAGAAAAGAGAGAGAAAAACAGAGGCAAAAAAATGAGAGAGACAGAGGCAGAGGCAGAGGAAGAAAGAAACAATAAAATGTAAATGTCTGTTAAATCAAGACGAGATCATGACTGTCCGAGAGTTTCGATAGAAACTTTAATAAATTCCATTGTCTTTATGCCATTTAATGGTCAGGCAGACTGATCGAGACTGAATCTACAGTTTGAAGTGGAATCAAAATCACTGTGCAATGTGCCTTCAGCAGGGCTCGAACCCGGAGTTCCTTGATTACAAGATGACATCATAACCACTACTGCATCGGCATGAACATCGTCGGGGTGGTTTGAATCGCTCCCTCCCACCCTTGGAAATTGACATCAAGCAGAAAGCTTGTTGTTTTTGTTGTTAATAACAGTAATGTTTAGTATTCGAGCAGAAGAACCAAGGAAAAACTACGTTGTATGGAAAAATTGAATATTAAAGTCAGGAACGAGGTTATGTTTCCATATTCTACTCTTAATACAAAGAATAAATAGTTCCACAGTTTTCAAAAATTCCAAAAAATAGAACTTTATATGAAAGGTAAGGTTGTTAAAGATCCAGGAAACCCTTCTAAAGGCTTCTATGGAGTTCCCCAACAGCACCGGAACCTTTGCTCGCACAGTTTAAATTCGATCCAAGTTGCGTATTGTTTTATTTCAATACGGAACTTAGACCGGATTTAAATTGATCCGGAAAAGGTTCCTGGGTTATTTACGGTCCAGAACCGTAACTGATTTTCTCTCCTGGACCGGAATTGGATTTATTTAAAATTCCTGGACCTTTAACAACGCTGATAAGAGGACAAACAACATGAGAAATCCTCCCACGCTGCTAGTGTCCAAGCACGTGCTGGTATACGTGTGTCAGTGTAGAGAAGAATTACATCGAGAAAATGTACTACTTTCTATACGTCCAAACGTGTTCTGTTACTTTGAAAAATAAAATATCCAGGTTTGACTTGGAACGCCTTTCCTAGATGAAATAGTTTTCAGGAGCCTGATCTGTTACCTCGGTGGCTAAGCTAAGTATCATTTCAACTACTTACAACCAGTTTGACCCAAATTTTAGTTTTAGCAGTAAGAAACACACGCACACAGGTCAAAAAGATTTTCCTAAGTCCACTTCATGCTCAGATAGGTTAATCGGAACTGGAGCTACGGTTTAAACTGGGATCCAAACCGACGAGCAATGCGTTTCCACCAGGATCGAACCCGGAACGCCTTAATTACACAGCGTTACAACCATAGCAATTTGTCCGGTGGCGAATACCCGGATATTCACAAAATAGATAGCTATCTATAACCCGGGTTTCTGAAATCCCATTAGAATTTTGTCATCGATGCAATTAACGTAGGGATGTTGAAGAGCGGTCAAGAGCAAACAAGCTACAAGAAACAGAAAAGGAAGAAAAGCAGATGACACGTTGGGAAATTCTACGGCAAACACCATGACTTCTACTTCCTGTCCAAATGTCCCCAATCACACGAAGTAAATCAATTAATCGGGGACAATAATGATTCAAGTATTCCTTTCACGGATTAAAACTTTTAAAAAAATCGTTACAGATATGTTTTTTCATTTGATTTTGTTTCTCAAAGACGAACATCTCCACTGCGAACTGGTTTCCTAACCAGTCAAAGGCGGGGATTTCCTGCTGTACACACGTCATCTTCCTTCCAGTAGCTCAGGTTACTGTGACCTTCACGTGGAGTAGAAGCATGACAAGCGTCCTGCCCGCAATATCCTCGAAACAAAACACGTATTTTTTCTACCTCAGGAACGCCACCTGCTGGAAGGTTCGAAGTTTTCACGGCCTGCCGCACAAGATATTTGTCTGCACCTCGGTGTAATCGTCAACGTTCATCATGGGCTGGTGCGGATTGGCAATTGTTGCAGTTGTTGGTAAGTGTATTGTCATACGTACTTATGAGGCTAATTTTTCATTTTCCCCAGAATCGGTTGCTTTTAACACTTGTTGGTATTGCACAGAAAATCGAATGTTCTGGACCTCGTGTAGTGACTACGCTGCCGGTAGGTAATCAAAGGTGCCTGATTCGATCCCCGGTTGAGGGTGTGTTTTGTATCCCACTTTTAACCTGTATGTTCACTGTTTAACCTATCTGAACAAAGTAGGGCCCGAACCACTTCGTGACTATGTGGTATAGATAGAACCCACGACTCCTTGATTACAGCTGGCCCCTGTGGCGGAGTGGTTAGCACATCGCGTTACGACGCCAGGGCTCCCGGGTTCGAATCCTGGCCTGGGCATGGATGTTAGTGAGTGTCCATTCATCAATTTCATCATATCATCACTCATCCCCATCTTCGCAAATTAGCCAAAAGTGGCACAAAAGGCGAAGTAAAATGAAGCAAATCAAATCAAATCAAAATCCTTGGGCTGTGTCCGAAAGCTGCAAGACCATACTTGAAGCGAGCATACTTCGAGAGCATACTCGCAGTGCGGTCTTGAAGCCTGGAAGCGGAAAGCTTTCGAACTGCACTTCGACTGCAGCGCCAACACAAGTGAGGAATGCAACAAAAGTTGCTTCGAAACTAAAATTATCAAACATCGACTGTATGTGCCACTCTTGTTTTCCGTGAACAACACACACATGACTCGGCGTGCAGTTTATATAACACAGCACGTTATTAATTATAGAAATATGAAAGAAATTTGCTCTTTCAAATTAATTTTCACACATTCCGCAACATGGTTTACGATCGCGGGAAAAGAAATTGTTTTCTCACTTTTAAACACCTTCTCACTATAGAAGAAAGAAACCACGCATATATGAATAAAACCAATAAATAAAATTACATAGTATTTTAAAAACTTGTTTACTTACATTTCCACACAATGGAAGAACTACAACTACCAGCTGATTGACTTCAGACGTCCATTTTTTTAACAAATGAAAAGCAAGCACAGATCGCAAGTGTGCACCGCTCGTGTGCTGCGTCCTCTGGTCTTGTACACTCGTTTGCTTGGCGCTTTCGAACTGCACTAGGTGACGTCACTTCCGTCAAGACTGTACTTCAAGTATGTACTTTGTACCTTTTGGACACAGCCTTGATTACAATGTGACGACGTTACTACTAGGTCATGGTGAGAGCCCTGAGGATTTGACAACGCTGTAAAAGAGGGTTGTGAACAGAAAGTATGTGCTGAAAAGCTGTCATTCCGTAAACAGTTTCACTGTTGTGACTTCTGGGGATTTTATTCTTCAAGGGAGCCGTTTACCCACTATACCCCCTTAAGAATTTCGTAGTTTTTTTTTAATCGACAAATTTCAATATTTTACGTAATGTATTAGGAAACCACAAATAATGGAGATATTTGATCCCAAAGAATGGCCAACGTAAGTTAAAACCTGCAATTTCGGAGTACTTTCGCCGCTTTTTGGTAGTGAAAACTGTTTGTTTGTACACTAAAATAGTGAAAAAACACACCGAAAAAAACTATGAGTACCAAAACTAACAATCCTAACCTAACTACATAAAATTATAGCTGCGGTTGTGGAAAGTCGTTTTGGGTGCTATATTCACTTGCGCGAAGCCTTCGGGCTGTTCTGCTACACGGTAAAGTGACATGCTAAGGTAACACGTTCTTTACTTCACAAAGACACATTTCCGCGAGCTAAAATCAATGGGAAACGTTCATAAACAACCATTTCTTCATAACCCATGTAAAATATTTAACTTTCTCCAGAGGGTACAGAGGGTCATGGGTACCTCCTCAAATTCCCTAACAGTATCTATGTATCTCTAACTGGAATGCACTTTCTCGTAAGAGGACAGAATAAGGTCCGGGAATTGCAAGGC
Organism: Lepisma saccharinum; assembly: GCF_977018435.1. NCBI lineage: Eukaryota > Metazoa > Arthropoda > Insecta > Zygentoma > Lepismatidae > Lepisma > Lepisma saccharinum. The sequence goes on from NC_139249.1 coordinate 13,756,311, forward strand.
TACTATGATTTGGTGAATATCCCGTAGACTGAAGGGCGTCGGGTGGAGAAGGGAATGGGGTCGACCCCTCTCCCCCCAAAAAAATTGTTATCCTTCATTTTAAGTTAGAAAAAATGTCTTGTCAAAATTGCAACTCATTGCTTTTAATATTCATTGCATTCATATTCGAACGGAATAGCCAAAGTAAAAACTGAATGAATTTGTTGAAATATTTGGATGTGTCGGCACGTATGGCCATTTTTTCACCCTTCAAAGTATAAGAGAAAACGTCCTCTTATCTATAAAACCTTTCTTAGTGTTAAAAAAAGGTGCAAGGAAATCCTTGAGAAAGGTTAAAAGTGCAAGGTTATAAAGGGACATGAACGTGAGAAACGCAAGACATTAAAAAACTCAAAAAACTTCCTCAGAAAGAGTGTAAGAGGCCTGCCATACACGTGCGCACAGGAGGAAGGGCAAGCCTTTATTGGCAACTCCCCCCACCCCCGCTCGCCCCCCACCCTCCAGGACTTTTAGTATGTTGTACTGTAGGTACCAACGAACAACCATACCAATTTCCAAAACTCTTAGATTTTTTTTTCCTGGATTGTTATCTTTTTGTCTAATTTGACTGGGCTATATTGACCCCTCAAAAACATTCCTTCAGTTTGAAGTTACGTTTCTGCAACGCCCTTGCAATAACTAAGATGTATTACTATAACTGAAATTAAATTGCATTGATTGACTTTCATTTTCCAGGGGGAGGAGCCGTTCCCCCTTTCCCCTTGTCCCCCCTTCCCGGCCATGTAAATCACTGCAAATATTGACCCACCTTTTCTGCACTTCCTGTTTTAACCACATTCACAATCACACCCGCTGAAAGCTAAACGTGCAAGATCATGCAGTCGACTGAAGTTTTGTATGGCTCGCCGAACTCATAGCGGAAAGAATTGAAATTTCGTTAATGATATAGGAGAAATAGAACGTCAATACGGAACCGGGAGAATAAAAATAACTCTAACCCGGGAGGCGTATTTACAAACCCTAGAGTGCTGCAGAACCAGAGGTACATATCGCTGTCTTATTGGCTGTGCGCACCGGAAGAGTTATGTTCCTTGTCCGTCGTTCCTTATTTGTCTGTATACAGGATAAGTATGGCCAGACTCGTGATTATTTAGAAATAAAATTTGTAATAATCAAATTGTCGAAATTATATTAAGAAATATATATTTGTATGGAAAAAAATGTTAAAAATATTTTTGAATCGTTTTCAGGTGATAAAAATCAATATGAAGCCATCGTGAATAATAACGTTGATATCTCTGAAAGCGCTTGTAGCTTATACGAAGTGATTACTGCGTTAAAGGAGAAATTTCATATCTTGGAATCCTGAAATATACTAAATAAATCCATTTCTGTATAATCAACCATGGACGTGACATAGAAAATATATGCATAAGTAGTTACAATGTTTGCACTAATGTGACTTTAAATAAGAAAAACCTTAACTTCTAGAAGAGTTCTGATTTTCTGTCTTTCAAAACCTTAATTTAAAAAAAAATGTGCTCAAAATTAACCTCAGTTTGAAGGGCTTTCTTATCTTGTTGGGGTGGATCTCTAAAATCAACATTGTCAATTTCAACCCTGCCATCTAGCGTTACCTTGAGGGAACACTGGATTAACTTCCGGAATGAGAGCCAATTAGAAGCCACATATCGCTGGAGGTTCTGCAGCACTATAGGGTTTGTAAATACGCACCCGGGAGTTGGGAAATCCCGATAAATATGGGGTAGTTGGTCATCCTAGTTGGTAGGCTCGCTAGTTAAGAGTTGTTTCATCAGCTGAAGATGTTCCGAATTTAGTCTCACGGTACATTGATCATTCTTGTCCAGTAGCGTACGCAGGATTTCGTCAAGGGGGGGGTTATTTCTAAAACTTTCTCCAAATTCATATTACCTTTGATTTATTATACTTTAATTAAATAATAATAATCACAATTAATTAATAATACTTATAATTAATTAATTAGCTGAATTACTACTAATAATACTACTAATACCACTACTACTATTATGTAGTAGAGATATACATAAATATACCATTTATGAAAACAATAGAAAAAAATTACTTTCTAATCATTCAATTTTTATCAAATCCTGGGAGCATTTTTTTTGTTTTTGTTTTTTGTCTGGTCAACGAAGTGAGACATTTCAAGGTGAAGAAAATATATTAAAATAAATTGAAATAATCAAAGTATGGAACTCATCCAAGAAGCTGCGGTGGTCTGGTCGGTAGAGCATCTGACAATCACGCGGGAGATCCGGATTCGATTCCCGAAATTGGTTTGAATTTTTCCGGCTTCTTCCCCGCATAAATGTCCCCGATAATTCACATCTGGATTGTCTCACTGTTCTTACCAACAAAACATTTTCCAATAGTTAAGCTTGTTGTCTTTGAATAATTGTCTAGTCAACAAGGTGAGACATTTTAAAGAGAGACATTCAAACGTGCTGCGGTAAATAATACAATGGGAAGGCAGACTGGTGACTGTATTCTTGTCCGCCTAGCCTTTGTCTATATATTAGCCTCTAACAACGAACCAAGAACTTTCTTTAGTTAATTCTCATTGTTCACACAAAAAAAAATACATGTTCGTTGAACACTGGCGTACGTAGAGGCATGGCCGATGGTTAGAGGCACATACTTTTGGTAAATAAAAAAGCAAAATTTCAGTATAAAAACAGAGTCAATTTCGGGTTCAAAAGCTGTAAATAAAATGAAATTTCGCTGTTATAGCGGTGAAAAAGCGGTATATAAAATTACATTTTGGTTTTAAAAATGTGAATATAATCGCAATTGATTTAAAAACTGCACTATTACACAAAATAAACATATCCCTTCTGATAGCATATTAAATCATTACCAGAATATTAAGTTTATTCCTGTATAGAGAAGTCCATTTTTGCTTTTCAAATATTTACAGCAAAATTAATAAATTTTCCGTGAATTGCATAACACACAGGATACTTCAGACTTCAGAAAGTGTTGCGTCGGTCTATAAACGGTAAATTTCGTGTTTAAGAGTCTATTTCGCATTTTGCAGTTCATTTCGCATCATTTCGAGACAAAACAGGGTAGGAAAATGCACCTCACACCTTTCAGAAACCTTAAAAATTAACATTGCAATGTGTTATTTCAAATTTCGTTTTCTTTTTGTCAAAAATGAAATATGCATGCCTCTACCGATGATGCTACAGCTCCTACCAAAATTTTGAGAAAATCAGAATTTTCAAATAAAAATCCGTTAAGAACTTTAAAAATCAAAATATGTAAATACGAAACCTCTTTTAAAGTGAGTCCCGATTACCATTTTTGTCTTTGAATACAATTTTAATAGACTGAAAAGCTCCAAAAATACGAAATATTTTATTATGCATCCTGCCCTCCAAAACGAAGCCATGTGTTATCCACATTTACTATTCCGGCCCCTCCCCCCCAAAAAAACTGCGTACGCCAGAGTATTGAAATACAAAACATTTTTTTTCTCTTTTAAATCATAGTTACCCTCATATTTCACTTTCAAGAACTTGTGCTTATTTTCAAGGCATCACTCTGAAAGACGTGTGTGCTTGGAATGCTGTGCTTTTCTCCATGCTACATGGAAATAATAATTCAAATTATTATTATTATTGTTATTAGTAGTAGTAGTAGATGTAGTGATAGTAATAGTATTGTCCCAGATCTTTGACTGTGGTAAATTGGCCATTTAAAATTTTTTCCACAGCATTTTTCATAATATTTCACAAGCTCAAGGGGGGGGTTTAAACCCCGTAACCCCCCCTTGCGTACGCCACTGTTCTTGTCAATGTAAAGTGCTTAGTCGAGTTCACAATCAATACATCAATGGTCCTCTCTATCTTTCAGGCTGCCTGCTGTTTCAGACGGCTTCGTTGATTCAGAAAGATGAAACTTCGGCATCCGGATCTCCAGTATCCTTTGGAGGGTCTGTAGTTGACGAGAACATATACGAAAAGAACGCAAATCCAGTCGCATCGCTTTTGGAACACACCAGGAGGAAACGTCAATTTTCCAACCGCTGGCCCACGTGGCCATTCCAAGATAACTTTGGGGGATTCCCAAATAACAACTTCCAGGGTGGCTGGCCGCCTGCGGGCAACCCCAACTTCCCTGGGGGAAGACCCGGACAGGATTCGGACAACGGTCTTGTTTTCCCAGGAGATACAAACACATCTGGAGGAAGACCGAACGGTAACAGTCCAAGACCTACAATTACTAGTACTACTACTACAACAACCACTACTACTAGAAGGCCTTCTACGGGTGATGGAGGTAATGCTGGCTGCAACTGCCCAACAACCTCAGAATACAACCCAGTTTGTGGATCGGACAGCACAACGTACAGCAACCCTGCGAAACTTAGGTGTGCGCAACAGTGTGGTCAGAGTAAGTATTTCTTACGTCTGTCTTTCATGAAAAAAAATCATCTGGACAGGGCTGGACATTAATATTAATGTGTTAACTGCCGTAACTTCTGTTGGCAGTGACAGTGACACCGTCGAATACTTGAGAATATGAAATATGTAGCATTCACTCCCCCCCCCCAAAAAAAGGAAGAAAGGAAAGAACTCTTACCTATATTCCTTTTCCGGAGTAGCGACGCGCAGAGGCGAAAGCTTGTGGGCGGGGCCAGACTAGGTGGGGAAGGGTGCAGAATGCAGAATTTCCCTAGTAGGCTTGCGAGCTGTCATGTTTACTACAGAACTATTGGACAAGTCGAGTCGCCCCTCCGCGCGGTCCCCTCCCCTCCGCGCGTTCATTGGAGGAGGCACACAGCCGCAACGTGCGCTAAGGACGCGTTCGCGTTCTCTTACTCCAGACATTCCGGAAAAGGAATATAGGAAATTCCTAGCCAAAGATTCAGGCCAAGTGGTGTATTACGTGAACTTGGTAAGTAGGTAGGGTGTCTCCCCCAAAATAATCAGAAAAATCAGTGGCGTACACTGAGTCCAAGATCTGGGCTATCTCAGTATGTCACATAGTCGTAGGCTATGAATAGAAATAAATTTACCAACTCATAGGAAATCAGGTTGCCAACTCATAGCAAATCAGGTTGCCAACACCAGAATCACCATCATCATTTCTCTGATATGAATAATTTTATTTACAATTTCTACTCGATTTTCCTCCTGTATTTTACTCTCTAGACTTCAGGCTTCGCAGATAGCCTAGGTAGCCTAGAATATACGCTCCTGAAAAAAAATGTATTATGTATATATGTAATTTTGATGGATTATACGCAATGCTTGAAGTGGAAATTATAGGTACTTCTGGAGGGATGCTTGTATGGTTCATTATGGAAACGATGAAGAGGGTGATGAATATTTTACGCAAACGAGGGGGTTGCCAGGCACTTGTTTGATTTGATTTGTTTTATTTCGCTTTTCTGCCACTTTTGGCTAATCGCGAGGACAGGGTGGCCACTCTAGGACCATGATAAAATTCATGTATAACTCCAGGTTTTCAAGGCGAACTTTCCAAAAATTCAAGGATACAACCAGATGTTTTCTATATTTCATCTTAACCTCTCACCATAGGCGCCGACTCCATGGGGCTTTGGGGGGGGGGTCGAGCCCCCCAATGTTAACGATGTGGGGGCAGAGCCCCCAAATAATTTTGCTTAAGAGGATCTAATGTATTATTTTGCTTCTCTTGTAAAGTTTACTCTGAATTGTGCCACATGAACTTAACTTTAAATACACATTTGAAATGTTCTAGACCATCAACTTTGGGGGGGGGCTATGACCAGAGACAGCAAAACACATGACTTATTACTATATACTAAGTATGTAATTATGAGTATTGTTAAAATTTTTACTAAAAAGAGTTTCAAAAGACGATGTGCATGAACTAGGGTAGTGGATGGGACGTTCGGGCTACAAATGGCTCTAACATGACAAGATCTGTTTGGCGCTCCGTGGTAGCAGATATTAAAAGTCGGGAATATTTTGCTGTTATGGTTGACGAAACTTGTGACATATCCATCCGTGGACAATTAATATTCTGCATTCATGAGATTCCGAACACTGAGGCCAAAACTTAAAAAAGGGAGTGAATGAGTCATTCATTAATTTATTTCTGTGATCAGAGCCCCCCAATAATTTTAACAAGTCGGCGCCCCTGCCTCTCGCTAACAATATAAAGGATCTGTGTGATGCCAACATATTCAAAAATTCAATTAAACGATATATGTATTTTAAACTATTTAATTTATATTTGGAACCTCACATATACTGACTCAAAATAAATCTAAAAACACAATTGATTGATTGATTTCGTGTTTAAAGTACACGAAGACTAATCGGGACTGGAACTACAGTTCAAAGTGGGAACCGAACTACTATGTGTCTTCACCAGGAATCTGACCTGGGACCCCTTGATTACAAGGTGACGATGTTACCACTGCATCATCGGGGAGGCCCTCTCTACAAACACAAGTCACAAATGTTACGGGATAGGCATAGGCTAATAATCTACGAGAAATTGCAGCTTTCTTTTCCTCCTCGGTAAAAATTAAAGCTAAATTGTGAAAAAACTTAACTCAGGTCATTTATAATTATGTATATAAATTCAATGGGATTTGGATTAATAAAAGTTGCAATTTTTCACTTCTACAGAGAGAAATTCACGCACAATTCCCGGAACAAATAATTCACGCAGATTTCCCGGAATTCAAGGAATTCCCGGTGAGTAGCCACCCTGGAAGAGAAGATGAGTGATGGTATGATGAAATTGATGAAGACACACGTAAAAAGAACACCCCGGCCTGGATTCGAATCCGGAACCGCTGGCATCGTAGCACAAAGCACTTCGTTACATAGCTCGGCTGGTTACGTGTTCGAGCAGGTTGGACATGTGTATTTCGTAGAGTGTCTCTCTTCATGAATTATATACAGCTTCATTCAACTTCATCGTTGCCATTAGCTAGAAGTGACAGAGAGGCAACGCTAAAGAGTAAAAATACAATACAAATTCGTAATACACCGTGAAAACTGCATTCTCGCAGGCTAACGGGGCGGTGTTACTTGGGACTCCAGGTTTCATCCATGTGTGTGTGTCTCAATTTCATGTATCATATTTTCATCCTCATCGTCGTGATTATCCAAAAGTGGCAGAAAAAGCGACGTAAAACAAGCACAAAGAGATAGAGGACTTGAAAAATCACGAGAAAAAGAAACAGAGGTTGAGACAAATTTTACCAAAGGTCAAATACATCTCGAAACAAGGTAAATCTATTGCTTTTTGTGTTAATAATGGCGTTTTTTTAATCTTTTCTTATCTGGAAGATAAAAATTCAGGAAAACAACACTACATGGTGAGCAGTTTCCGCTAGATTTCTGAATGTTATCTCTAAACGCGTTGTTTTTGTGTAGATAGCAGTGAATGTTCTTCCTCGAAGTTACGAGAGAAAATAATTTTCCTAAAATGGCTCGGAGAGGTTATTAATACGCATTTACAGTTGTTCCTTTATGTTGTTGTTGTTGCTAAGCAGCAATATACACCATCAGGGTTCCAGAATTATTTTTCCAAACCATTCATAAACGTTTTAACTTGAACTATGTCGACAATACATTTTTTTTATAGAAATATGGAAGCAGTACTTCCAGATACAAGAAACACGATAATTCATATTTCTGTTCACTGACGAACACCCGAATATGTGAAAATCCATATTCACCGCAAATACAGTGGCATACACTAGTATTACCTTGTTAATTGTCCATGACTATTTAGTATTTACATTCACTTGCATTGTATATGTTTTTAATGGATGGTATGCTGGTGCATAAGTTGTCAGCAGCTTGTTTGGCATACATTTCAATTCTTGAAGCTCTCGTTGCGTAAAACAAATAGAATAGATATGATGATGGAGAATTTGCTTAGTAATTCTTGCTACTGTACAACAACAATATTTAAATGTTTACTGGCTTTTTCAGGTTTTTAAATACTCGTGAAATTCACTGACTGTCCTGCACATTTCTCGTATTTTCATGTCGAGTTTATGTGATTCCGACTTCGATGGTTCAGTCCAGGTTACGTTTGGCATGATCATCACATAGAGATACTAATTTTATAACGGATTTGAAAAGTAATAAACATAGTCGCGCTACTAATAATGACAAATATGCTGCTAGAGAAAATGGTGTCGCCATTGAAAATTACCCCACTGTGAAATCTATGCACCAAGTTGTTATAATTATTCTCTCTCTCTCTCTCTCTCTCTCTCTCTCTCTCTCTCTCTCTCTCTCTCTCTCTCTCTCTCGCTCTCTCTCTCTCTCTCTCTCCTTCATTTTAGTTTATTTCCGTTTTTCTTTGCCTTTCCATTTCTATCAAGTTGCAAAGTCAAGTATTTCGTATACATTCTCAATAGTTATCTTCATCTACCACAGTTAGGGGTATATAATCGTACAGAACATCTAAACACGCTATACCATTTCTTACAGTAACATTAATGCACATTTTATTTCTCTTTTCAGATATAATTCTTATCCACTACGGAGCTTGTACCAATGCCACAACGCCAAGGTGAAGTGAAATGGAAGGACATTACTTGAAGTGTATTTAAGTTATAAACGTGTAAACGTCAGTGTGTCAAGACACGCAAATCACAGCCAGCAACCAATGAATAATCAGTACCAGAATAAATAAATACACGTGCCAGTAAACAATTGCAGGTGTGCCAAATATCTGAAATATATGGAAATTTTAAATATATATTCGTTTTTTTTTCATAATGAATGCGTCAATTTTCCCTATTTACCGTGTTTTCCCTTTGAATGTCAACGGGCTTTCTAATGCAAAGTTAATCCATTTCTGACAATTATGGACGTGTGTTTTGGATAAAATTCCCTTTTCAAGAGTTCACAGCGTTGGAATTAGGCGTCAGCAAAAAAAAATTGTTACTGAGAAACGTCATTTGCCTTAATGACCTCTATACGCTGTAAGATGACATGCTGTAAACATGAATGTCCGCAGGATTATTTTTTTTCAGGGTGGGACAAACAAAATATATTCCTGGGGGTATCCGCCCCCTCCCCCTAATAGCGTGGCCCCTCAAAAAACACTCCTTCGGTTTTAGTTCTTGTGTTAAGTCAATGTTATGCACAGATATGCTAATCGGGACTGCACCGGCAGTTTAAAGTGGTATCCTAATCGATGTGCCCCCACCGGGTATCGAATGCGGGACCCTTTGATTACCAGGCAACAATATTACCACTACGCCATGGGAGTATCTCCTTTAGTTTGAAGATATGTTCCTGCAACGCCTTTATAATACGTATTTCACATAAATTACTGTGACTGAAATGAAATTATATTTATGAAATGTATCATATTTAGGTTGACATGTATTTTGCAGGGCCGCGGGCACCACTGCTCCCCTTTCCGCATGTACATGGTTGTATATACAGGGTGTTTCGTAAGTTCGTTTACAACGCTTGGGAGGTGATTGTACGAGTGAAAATAAGGTGGAAAGTTCATGTAACGAAATTCCGGAAACGGCTTTGTTGCCGAGTTATTGACGTTTGAAAACGTGAGAAAATGATTTTCCGAAGTGAATAATGGCAAAACGGGTGGAGAGAAGTCGTCGGTGTTGGGTGGTCCACTGGTACGCTCTTGTCAAAAAATCACGCGGCAATGTTGTGCAATGTCGGCGCAAGGGATTCCCCAAAGGACGCGAACGAAGATGTTGACGGGAGTGGGGTGGGTGTGCGTTCTGCGTGAGCTGATATCGACGAGAATTGACATGTGTTGAATGGCACCAAAAAACAAAGAAAATGTCCTGACCGAAGGGCACCATGACGTAAAAACGAAAAAATGAACTGTCGTAGTTTGCATACCCTGAAGGGCACACAGGGGATGCACCCGTACAAATTGAAGAAAGTGCAAGACCTTTTACCTCGGGACTTTGGCCCACGTGAGGACTTTTGCCAATGGTTTGTTCATAAAATTGAAACTATCCCAAATTTTCAGAATACTATACTATGGACCGATGAGGCTATCTTCACGAAAACTGGTGTGTTCAATAGTAAAAACAGTCATGTGTGGGAACATGAAAATTCACATGCACTGCTAGTGGCACATGATCAGCACAGATTTGTAGTGAATGTGTGGTGCGGGATACTGCATGACCATTTGATTGGACCGTAAATTCTCCCTGTTCGCCTATGTGGACCCACTTATCAAGCATTTCTCAGTGAGGTTTTGCCTGAACTACTAGAGGACGTACCCTTGGCACTGAGACAAAGACTGTGGTTTCAACTTGACCATAGGCGTAGCTACAGGGTGTGAACTAATGGGCTGCTTTATGAAAGAGAATTAAAGACAGATATTTCAATAAGATAGAAAATAAGCGGCAGTTTGTAAGAAGTTGAAAATGTCATTACTTGGTACAAACGTGTGCATTATCGCTGATTAAACGAGTGTCTATAGTTTTTCGATTTTATGATGTCATTGGAGAAAGAAAATATTTACTGCATTCTACTCTGTACTGTATCACCACCCTCGGTTCCTTCGAGAAAACCAAACTCCCGTGAGGAAACCAGGCTGATGTGACCGCGCAGTGGAGCATGCTATAGATAGTCCTATGCGTCTCGAGAATGTTCATTGAAAAATACAGATGTTACAATTAAAACCAGCATGTTTCAAAGGAACCAGATGAAGTTATATATTAACATGAGTTTTATTGCACGTATTGAAACCAAATTGAAAAATATAATAAGGTTAACAAAATCTTTTGGAACCATTCTATCGTTCCATTAATTCATCGAAGTTAAATTAAAGACACATACCAAATACCAATTAGACTTAACGAACTCTACCTTACATGAATAACGCTAGTGTACGTGCAGTGTATCAGATCGGCGTGCTACCCAGAACTCTAGTGCCTCAGCCTTCCTGTTAGCTCTTGAACACTCGAGCTCGTCTTGTGCAGCACCAATCAGATCACGCCTGACGTCATCTCTACTTCTTATATTTAACCCTAGAGTTCGTTAGTGTACACAACATCTTGAAAGACCCGTTTACATAAAAAAGTGGTCTTAACTGTCACAAGCTGCACGTGTGAGAGAGAGCTTGGTCAGAAGCAGGATAGATTGGAAGCCCTGCTCTTGCTATTTGTGGAACAGGAAAAAGCTTACTCTATTGATAAATGAAGTTATTGATGAGATTAAGAACATTGTACCTTTTGACAGACGTCTCTTGTTATAGATGACGTGTATTTTGATGTATTTGTTTGTAACATTTATGAACATTTTGCGTGTGTGTAATTTCTATGCAATTTGATTTTTTCTACTACATATATTCAGAAATTTTCAACACTGTCATTTAGTGAATTTATATTCCTTTACAAACATCAGTGCAGTTAAAGCGCAAAGTGATTGTCTTGCAAAATATGCTATTAAAAAGGTACAAGACCTCATTTTTTCTTTGTGCACACCCAAATATAAGTTCTAGCTACGCCTATGAACTTGACGGTGCAACCCCACATTTCGATCGGAATGTGCGCCATTTCCTCAATACCGTATTCCACAACCAGTGCATTGGCAGGGGAGGGCCTGTGCCATGGCCACCTCGATCGCCTGATATTACGCCCCTGGATTTCTTCCTCTGGGGAGAGATGAAACGCCTCGTTTACGAAACACCTGTCGTGTCAGCCGAGGACCTCGTTGCCCGTATCAATGTAGCTGCAGCATCGATGCAGAAACGCCGGGGTTCTTGGGTCGAACTAGACAATCCTTGATTCGCCGTTGTCGCCTCTGCTTGGAAGTACATGGTGGACACTTTGAAAACCGTCTGTGATGAGGTTCCCTTCACATCTCCATTAAGCATACTGTGTGCCCTTCAGGGTATGCAACCTATGACAGTTCATTTTTTTCGTTTTTACGTCATGGTGCCCTTCGCTCAGGAAATTTTCTTTGTTTTTTGGTGCCATTCAACACATGTCAATTCTCGTCGATATCAGCTCACGCAGAACGCACACCCACCCCACTCCCGTCAACATCTTCGGTCGTGTCCTTTGGGGAATCCCTTGCGCCGACATTGCAGAACATTGCCGCGTGATTTGTTGACAAGAGCGTACCCAATTTCTTAGTGGACCGCCCAACACCGACGACTTCTCTCCACCCGTTTTGCCATTATTCACTTCGGAAAATCATTTTCCCACGTTTTCAAACGTCAATAACTCGGCAACAAGCCATTTCCGGAATTTCGTTACATGAACTTCCCACCTTCTTTTCACTGGTAAACTTACGAAACACCCTGTATTACTTACAGTATATATTTTGTGACTCAAGATGGTATAATGGGCCTCCCCGAAAGCGTAGTTGCGTAACACTGTCTCCTTGAAATCACGCGGTCCGCAGTTCGATCTCGATTAGAACCACAATGCACACAGATTCCACTTTAAACTGAGGGTCCAGTCCCGATTAGCCTATCTGAGCATTAAGTGGACTAAAAATAAACTTGACAAACTTTGGAGAATATGCTGAGACAGACCACATCACACACGAGACAAAACGACACTCTGCCAAGTTTTGACTCGTCTGATTTCGATAACGATCCTAGTTTAAATGGAGCGGGAATGTCTGAAATCTGGAGCTTTTGTCTGTTCCGAAATTATGTGTTAAAAATCTTCAAAATATCCATAAAAATCCTAAAAGAAATAAGGAACATTAAAAATAATAAACAGGAAACAATGTGTGCTGTTCTCAAATGAAATTGCCCACACATGGTCCCCCAAATGAAGACTGTTCTTGCGCCACTGGTTGTTCCCTCAGCGCAGAAACACAAATTAGTGTTACATTCGTAATTAGTCTTGTGGGTGAAGAACAGAGTGAAACCGTCATTCATTTGTTCAGCACTCACCACATCTACGCTGTGCAAATGCAATGTTTACATATTCATTCAAATATTGTAATAGTCATATGGAGACTGCAGTATAAACGAGTGCAAATAGAAGAACAATGTAAATGGTGCGTACAGAAGATAACCGTGTAGTTTATACAGACATTTTTGCTGTAACTGGTTGGCTATATTTGGAAACACTGCTGTAAAATGGACTTTTTTCTTAAACTGATCTTTATCCTCGCTCTATGGAACGGTAAGTCACGTTTTAACAAACCTCTTGTCTTATATTAAGTATATAATGACGTCACGCTTCTGTTGTCTCACTATTTCTTCAAGGCTAAAAAACCCATAATCGTGACAGAAATCACTGAGGAACTTGTAACAAAACAATTAAGAGTTGTTTGCAGACATGCACGCTTTGTTTCAGGTAGCGAAATTAAATAATTCATTATACGTATAACTGGGAAGGGAATATAACGTTAGGTACCTTTTACCGCACACATATAAGACATCATTCATACGTCAATATCATGTGTATTTGGATTTTACGTAACGTGCTACTAGTAGTAACAGTTACTTTTTCGAGAATGGATGACTGTAACGAGTTACTTTTATGTTTTAGGATGGAAGGAAATTTTAAGCCAGATGTTTCCAAAATATTGTGTGCTCATGTTATAGAAATTCAACATCGGATTGCCCTTCAAACATCAGACTTGTTTTATATTTTCTGGTAGCCGCGCGGCAAGATGACACAAGTAAGATTATTGGGTTTTCTTTCGTCAGATTGTTTGTACAGCGCAGGCACCACGCGAATGTGTCTCGAATAGAACCTGTGCAGGGAATGAACAGAACTTTCTGCACAGAAATTCGCTCAAGATGAACTATTATCTTTCTGTGCAGCAATATGATCGGGGCTGTCTACTCGCTGAAAGGATGTACGTACGTGTAATACGAGTATACGACCATGTGTCAAGTATTTATGAAAATGCATTAACGAGACGACCAAACAAGCGGTATAAGTATTTGCAATCACTGTGGTGTTATGCGAACTCTACCAACTACTCTGTGATCAAAAGTATCCGGACACACCGGGAAACGTGTGTTTATCATAGAGGGCGACACAGTACTACCAACTACCGCGTGGAACACATAGTCAGCGAACTCTGTAGTCTGCAGACAGTGTGAGACAGCAGTATGGGATGGTCTGCTCGCAGACTTTCAACGTGGTCAGTTGGTTGGGTGCAACTTGTGTAGGAAGTATGTGTGTGAGATTTCCACCCTCCTAAACATCCCTCTGTCCACTGTTCCCAATGTTATAGTGAAGGGATGTGTACAATCCAAAAGCGTGCAGGCCAACCTCCCACGTTGACCTCCAGAGACCATCGAGTGTTAAAGAGGGTCGTACAGCATTATCGTCAATCATCCATCGCCATCATCACACAGGAATTCCGAACTGCATCAGGATCTACTCCAAGCACCATTATTGTTTGGCGCAAGGTGCGGCAACTTGGTTTCCATGGCCGAGCAGCTGCCCATAAGTCAAACATCACACAGACTAATCCAAAAAGGCCGCCTCGTGTGGTGCAAGGAGCGTCGAAACTGGACCATAGAACAGTGGAAAACCGTTGTGTGGAGTGATGAATCACAGTACACAATGTGGCGATCCGATGGTAGGGTGTGGGTGTGGCGAATGCCTGGTGAACGACATCTACCAGCCTGTATAGTGCCGACAGTGAAATTCGGAGGTGGCGGGGTTACAGTGTGGTCATGTTTCTCCTGGAGGGGGCTTGGCCCCCTTGTTGCTTTACATGGCAATGTCACGGCACAAGCTTACGTTAACATTTTAACAGCTTTCATGCTGCCTACCGTCGAAGACCAGTTCGAGGATGACCATTGTGTCTTTCAACACGACCGAGCACCCGTCCATACTGCAGGGCTTGTGGGGGAGTGGTTTGACAACAACGTTCCACTAATGGACTGGCCTGCGCAGAGTCCTGATTTGAAACCCATAGAACATCTCTGGGGTGTTTTGGAATGCAGACTTCGCGCTAGTCCACACCGATCCACATCAATACCTCTTCTCATTTTGGCGCTCTGCGAGGAATGGGCTGCCATTCCTCAGGAAACCTTCCGGCACCTGATTGAAAGTATGCCTGTGAGAGTGAACGCTGTCATCAAGGCTAAGGGTGGGCCCACACTGTATTGACTGTCAGTGTTTCCAATGGAGGGTTGCCCAAACTTGTACTTTATTTTGAGGTGGGTGTCCGGATACTTCTGATCACATAAGAGTATATCATAAGTGATAGACTGTAACTACAGCGTGGAATATTTATTACATTAATTTGCAAATATCTTAACAAACTCGCCTGGTTTAGTCGCCCGAGAATAGCATCTAAATTCCTATTGATGGTATCGCGTATGGCCCACGAATGTAAAATCTTTGCGCGTAAACTCCCTCAAGCTTGTGACGGCCTTTCCCCTTTCGAGTTGGGTTCATTAGACACATACCTGTTACGCGCAAGAGTGTCTCGTAAACGTGAACCAGAGATTGCTTGCGATGAATGGCGTGATCGAAAAGAATAGGCCTATAGTTCAAATCACAAACCCTGACACCTTCTGTAAACAAAACCACCTGCATGCAGAAAGCATTGCAAACTCATAGAAGTAAAATAATCCACACGAAAATCCAGCGTTGTTACAGGATTCATTACGTAAGGTAAAACAATGGCAAATTTGTAGTATGGAATACCCTGCCGCAAATGATGTCTCACTTTAAACCCAATGCTCTTTCTTTTTTTACTTATTGCTTCACCTTTATGGTTAACTCTTTGCACCAGTAATCATTTCCCATAAATTTGGCTTCTTTCTTTGAATATATTTTACTTGCATTTTTTAGACAAAATGATATAACATGGTAATGTATATTTCTAAGGTTTGATATAGATAGGAGTGTATTTGAAATTTGTTTGTACATTTTATGTAAATTGTATCTTATGTAAATAAAATATATAATGGGCATAAACAGCCATATGCATTGCTGTAAGTCCAATAAATATATTGATGATCAAAACAAGACAAAAAGTTCGTAAATTTATTGCGGTTGGAAACTATGACAAGCATCCTAATAACGATTTTTGTTCCGCCAAATATAGTGCACTTCGTAAAATAACTTGGTGACGTGGCAAGGCAAGATAAGTGTGAACATTTTGAAGTAATATAACTTTCAATGAGCTTAGAGATTTGTGTACATAATGATATTTTATAACATTGGTTATTTTCTAAAAATAATCATGTGAACAGCAAGGAAGTAGTGCAACTTAGTAATATTGCCTGACTTAGCCTTAGAAAAATAACATACCGAGTTCTATGCGTGAGGGAAAGTCTCCGTTTACTCCGAGCTTGTTTTCAAAACACCAGCAAGGACAGCCTTTGAAAAGGGGTGAGAAACAGATTCTACTCAATATTTATGTAACGTTCTGTCAGTAGTATCCTGAGAAACCAGTAAATGAAGTGGTTAAGTTCGTATCCCAGTGCAGTGGTGTGTCAGTGTCTGCAGTTTTAAGGGTTATGAAAGAGAGAATGATCGGGAGAGTAACAATGTATGCGGCTGCATATTCGTCTGATGTTTTGAGAACGGGTTCTCACTTTCAGAGGCTCTTATATAAAATGAATAGGTGCGGCGAACTATGAGTGTAACAGCAGATGATTGCGGTCATGGATCAGCTGACGCGGAGTGATACATCGAATCGGTGAGACCGTTTGTTTACAGAAGGTCTCAGGGATGGTGATTTACAAGGTAACTTAATATACTATAAGGTAGCGCCATCCGAAAATTGCCGATCATGCACGAGCGCGTGACGTCATGTGGGAGGATCGGTTATGCTCGGTGCCCCTTCGGTTATGTTCGTTCGGGGCTTGGCCGAAGCAAACGGCCGCTATCATTTCTATGCGAGTTTCAGAGAGGGAAAGTGTTTCATTACTTAGAGGGGTAAATATTAATTATCATACTTCGGGATGGTATTGAAGTATTCCTTTAATGATTAGTAACATAATTAAAACATGCTACTTTTAAAAGAGGGAAAATTGCACATGCAAACGTATTGTAAAAATTCATGTTTCTGAAACCTGACCGACATATTACAAAGAAGTTTGTCCGTGTTCTCATTAGAATTTCAGATTTCATCATTTCATAAATCGTATTATGATTTTAATAAGAAACGTTGCATGCTAAAGAAGAAGTGCATAGTGAAAGAGTTTCAAAGAAAGAATTGATTGACAGATTTGGTATATTTTTGCTTTTCTGTCTTTTTTAAATATGAAAGGAAAACCCATAAGAGAATCTCTTTCTTTGTTTCCACAAGCCGGCCTCCTTGTCGTAGTGGTTAGCACATCGAACTTCAACGCCAGAGGTTTGGTTTCGAATCCTGGCTTGGACATGGATATATGTGATTGTTCATTCATTTCATCACTCATCCCTGTCTTCGCAAATTAGCCAAAAGTGGCACAAGAAGCGAAGTAAATGAAGCAAATCAATCAATCAATATTTGTATTCACATATACTATCACATTTACTAAATTCTCAATTTTCTCATTAAGGACAAATCAATGTCTTACCCGATTGGATTCGAATCCGGGACTCCTGGCGTTGAAGCGCGATGTGCTAACCACTACGCCAAGGAGATCGACAGAGGCCTCCGAGGTACTACGGGCCTCACAGAACGTCACAGGGATACTATCGCATTATAAATTATGGATATTAGAGATTGGATAATAAATAAATAAATTATATAATATATAATTTGTATATTTAGTTTGCCAAACTAAAAAATAATCCTATTTTGTTCTCACGATGATAAAAATAGAACGCATAATCAAAAATAAATTGGTAACTATAGATTGGCACAGAATTAAATAAGCCGAATTTTGATGTAACTCGTTTTTATGTGGTTCTACTGATTAACTTTTAATTGGAGTCCAAACTTGAATATCCGTAATTTTTAATCCGATAGTAGTCCGGTATAATCTATTTACAACATTTAACACAACGCAGTATAAAAGCCTAATATTTAGTTTTCTGACTGAATAGTTCCTTCTTATTCATTCAGAACGTTGCAATCATTTCAAGGAACATTTCAAATTTTACATAACATCAGAAAGTATTAAAATTATACTGCTATACTTAAAATCTAATTTTTACCATTCTCCATAATGTAACTTTATTTTTGAAATTATCAAGTGAAAGAAGCAATATACAATCTAGATACAATTTTACTCTGCATTTGAAACTTACTCTAAATTCGAAAGAATTCCCAACCTTCTTCATATATTTATTTACTGTACAATAATTTACGTACGAATCAAAGTTCCACATGCAAAAATTTTTTGGAAAGTTTTATGTGGAGGAAGAATGATGAAATAGTTTGTAAGATAGTAGTTTCAGACTTTGAAAACGAAATTCCAGTTTGTAATTTGCAGATATTTTATTATTTCTCTGGTTCAAATTTGGCTGCAAGTTATCGTTGTCATAGTTCTAAAAAGTCTTCTTTCGTATTAAGAACTTTACATACAAACGCGTGCAGAAGACGAGTCAAAGTGTACAAGTACTAATTTAACTAAGTTAACCTACTCGAAATACTTGATGAGTACTAGGAACATCAAACTTAAATGACTTAACCTACTAATTCAAGCCTATAGAAATAGATTTATGATCACATGGTAAATGAAACGCTTTGAGAATATCAATGAAAATATCTTAGTTTAATTAAACAATAAAGGAGAAAAGTTACATGAACTCACAATGATTGACCATTCAACTGTAGAATCATTATTCGTTAAAGGACTTTGTCCGCAGATTTTCCATTTCCATTTCCATGTGTGTCTGAGTTGTATAACCGGAAAATATACTCCAAGGCTGATATGTGACACACATTTGTACATTAACGAAGTAACTTGCATTACACTAATCTTAGATCTTGCTCTTTTTGACAGAAATGTACTACAAAGAAATAATGTAACATCCATTGGTTTATATTGAGTACAAGGGTACAAAATTATTCACAATATATTTGTGAAATACCAAAATTGAACGAAGTTGCAAAAATTTCAATGATGGGTGTAATATTCACTCATGCAATATTTACCATCGTGCATACAACGCTATGTACCTCGAATTGAAGATGTACTAGGTGAATTTCATTTCGAATAGCGTGAAAGTTAGTACACGATCTTCGAAATGCCCATTTCCGACAACGTTTTTCACAATAATGTGAACATACAAATCACAATTCAACATCGGTCTGTGTTAAAGTGTTAAATGAAATTGTTAATAATTATAAATCCGACTTACATAAAATGTACATAACAAATCAGTTAGGCTCACTACGTACTTCACACTAGTTGAACACATTTTCAAGATATTGATGCCTTTTCTTGTGGTAATGTCGGTTAGGTTACGTTTTAGATTTTGAACTTCTTTATTCAGTTAAATCAGGTTGATAGAGGTTGTTTGTAATCTTTAATTTATTTGCTTCATTATGCAGACGTGTGTTTCTCCTTTGTAAACGATTGAATATGTTTTCCAACAACGAACCATTGCTTGCAGTTTGTGCATATACCTTCGTCTATATATTTTCTGCCAGCATAGTCTTAAGCTTGTTTAGGGCACGTCTCCTTATTGCATATCTTTCGTAGCGTACATCTCTGCAAACCTTAGCAACACGTCCTACAAGAGAATCATATTGTAAAGATAAGTGTTTAGGAGAACTACACCATTTCCTCGATTATTTGGTACTAAAGTAATTGGGTGTAATTTTAGCGATGGCACTGCAGTTGGCTTCTTCATGTTCTTTGGTGGAAAATACAGAAATTCTGCTTTCTGATCTCGCACATAGTCTTCTTCACAATAATTGGCACTGCACACTTGCGTTTTTTTACATTTCGTCTACAAGCATAAATCCACTGTTTATTTACGCAATTATCGACTGGAAATCTATGATATTTTATGTCAGTTCCTTTAGTTTCCATAGACACAGCACATACAGCACAATTAGATATGATTGCAGTCTACAAGTACAAAGTACCCCGCACTAAACTTACTGCACATAGCAACGAGCACCGTCAAACCCGATCCTGCCAGATGACGTAATGCATACGTACTTCACATAGCAACGAGCACCCCCTGGGTGATTTAGACCTTAGTCGTGATCGTGGGAGTAGATGCAAATTTTCGAAGTTGTGCACATGCGCAATGAATCATTTCTTTAAAAACGCAGCTTCTGTGAACATTCCTTCCTACAACAGCATACACTAGCCCCTTTAGTGGATTTGCAGAATCCACAAATATGTTCTATTCTAATTATCTGTAGATGTACTCAATGAACTGACGTACTAAACATGTTATGAACACTTATCGCCATTCATCTACAGAGAAGAAACCTGTCATGATGAAGCACATACATATGCAAATAGGCTAGTATCGGAAAGTTTACTAGACTTGAAGGACCTGAATTAACTTATACGTACCCAGATCTAGAAACGGAATTGATTAATTTTTAGTTGTACGTTTACTTACCTTCTGGGAAGTTGCTGCTGCTCGAGTCGAGAACCAGTTTGCTTGATTTCAGGAAAATTTTCGTTCATTCTCTGCAGATTATCAAAACAATATTCTGTCTACACGGAGTTCTACTATAACCACACAATATTAAAATAAAACACACCACATTCTTGCATATAAACGCGAATAAAATTATCCATTTCAACAACTTCTCGCACGACCAGTTCCAAATGCAGCGGTAACAGTGTTGCCGAAACGAAATAACAGGAATTTTACAATGGGATACAGGAAATCCCATTTCTAGAATCAACAAATATGGGCTAGCATTAGGGGTGTAAGGGACGGAAATTTTTAGTCGGGACGGGAAGAATTAGCAACTTTAAGTCGGGAAATTTTCAGTACTAGAAATCTCGAATTCTCCATGCAATTTTCGGTTTAAGTGTTCGTTTTTGCATTTCTGGAATAAAAGCTAACAATTTCCGAGAAGTTTCAGACACTTACAATGCAGAGAACATCGATAACTAACCACTTTTCAATATATGACCATTTGGAATTTCCCGACTGTCGGGATCGGGACGGGATTTTTTTTTCTTCCGGTAGGGTACCGACTTTTCGGCATCCCGCAGACCTCTGTAGGTGGCATGACCATATGAGAACTAAGAACCTAACTTTGAAGGGGAGGGGGCAAAATCAAAAGGTTTTCTTTTCAATAGAAATAGTTATTTTGCTAAATATCTGTTACATTTGCAAAATCATAAAAATACTCACTACTTTGCCCCTCAGGTCCCAGGAGGTTAACAAAAGTATCCTTAACTTTAATAATCATGAAAATCGGGAGGAGGGGCAAGTAGCCTACTCCGCCAAGTTACGCTTATGGGCATGAAAATGCCCACTGGTTGGGATCATATATGTTCTAACCCTCATTTCCACCATGCACACACACACAAAGGAAAAATATACTTCGAACACAGTAAAATATAGCATTGGCCATGGCTACAATAACTGTCATATTCATCATTTACATTCAATGTATAGGGTGGTTCAGAGCTAATGGAAGCATTTGAAAATGTTAGTGGTTGAAGAACTGGATCTGATTCACTGTCAATCACTCTCATAAGTGTCTCTTCATGCTAATATAGGAAAATCGGGACTGGACCTACAATATAAAGTTAGATCTGAGAGACTGTGCAATGTGTCTCCACTGGGATATCGAACCCGGGAACTCTTGATTTTAAACTAACCAGTACAGCATTGATGATTAAGATGCTGGCCTTGTCTCGAATTTGAACTTCACAGCCAGACATTATGACAGGTTTTTCCGTGCATTTTCTACACTGTTCCAAGTAAATACTGGGATTAAAGCATGCTACGATTGCTTCCTTCAATTTCCTAACCTACATGTACTCTCATCTTCCTCATCCCAGCTTACCTAATAGTACATGTAATAATAATAATGAGCAATGCAATAGGTGGTTACTCTTTGGCTGGTGATGTCAGTGCTTGAAGTTCAACTTCTTAGGTTGGATGACGTGTATCCAAGCCTTGGGGATATTAATGTATTGGGGAAGGTACGCTTGTATGATTTATCCCTGCAGTTGAAAGGGGAGAGAGGGGTAATATCGGAGGAAAAGGGAGAAAATTTTCACAAAGCATCGATAGTGATACTTTACACAAAGTTTTTTTATAAGTCTACTCTGTGCTCAGATAGGCTTATCGGTGTGGACCTACAGTTTAAAGTGGGTTTTGAACCAATGTGCAATTTATCTCCAATGGGGATTGGACCTAGGGCCTTCTGATTACAAACATCATCATTAACGGGAGCATCTGGTGGCAGTCCCCCACCACCACTTCAAGCACTGGATGTACAGTCAAAGACACTTCTAGATTGTAACAATCTCGTTGACTTTCAATGGGATTGTTACAACACAGAAGTGTATGGAATACAAATCATATTATACATTATAAAAAAATTGCCCAATATATTTTTAAAAGACATTTAACTCCAAGTTATGCCCAGTTTGTCACAGATTATCTGGATAGGGGTCGCCCCCCAATAATACGCCATTGTGGAGGCAGTAAAAATATACAATAACTCGCTCGAAAATAAAAGCAGATAAATGGGACTTTGTTTTCCGTGATGACGATAAGGGCATATAACTGAAATCACTTGACTACTCATTAATTATTTTTTCTTTTTGTAATGTGGTTCCCGAGATTACAGCAGTTTATTAGTGAACTTGTTAAAACCACATATTAACCCTATGTTATAATTCTGAGGAACCGAAATGTAAGCCATGCACTGTTAATTTAAAGAGCTCACTATAGGTAGATGTTAGAGAATATGTTTATATGTTTGTATGTGTGATTACGAGGGTCACTATTTATTTTGAGCCTTGGCAACACTGATTGAAGTTAGGCGCGATTTGACGTTTGCACGGAATCGTCTGGCATTTTTGACCATAATGTACTTCAAATGTTTTGTCAATAGCTTCATTTGTGTTGTTTATGTTGCCTTGGAGATTGCGCGACAACAATAAACTGGAATTAACTCGTGAACATTTTCGTGCGATGATTTTTTACGATTTTCGACGTGGATTATCAAGACAAGAGTGCATCGATCAACTTACTTCCACATTTGGCGATGAAGCCCCATCCTTTGCCACTGTGAAACGCTGGTATAACGAATTTAATCGTGGCCACCATTCGCTCACCGACGAGATTCGCGAAGGTCGTCCAAAATCAGTTGCTGTTCAAGAAAACATTGATGCTGTGCAAAACCTAATACTGCAAGATCGTCATGTGACATACTGTGAGATTGAGGCAACCATAGGCATTAGTTCCACCAGCATATATAAAATAGTACATGATCATTTAGCTGTGAGAAAGGTATGTTCTCGTTGGATCCCACACAATTTGACAAAAACTCAAAAAGACGCTCGCGTCAATTGGTGCAAACAAATGCTCAATAAATACAATCGTGGTGCTTCAAAAGACGTATATAAGATTGTAACAGGTGACGAATCATGGATATATGCATATGAGCCGGAACGTAAACAGCAGTCGACTGTATGGGTGTTTCAAAATGAACCCAATCCAACAAAAGTTGTTCGCGCTCGAAGCACATCGAAACAAATGGTCGCCTGTTTTTTCGGGAAAACTGGTCATGTGGCAACTGTGCCTTTAGAGGAACGTAGAACGGTCAACTCTGAATGGTACACAACAATTTGTTTGCCAGAGGTCTTAGGTCAAATACGGAAAACAAACAAACGCCGTCGTTTCATTCTTCATCAAGACAATGCCAGCTGTCACACATCTCGTCTAACAACCGACTTTATGAACAGTCAAAAAATCGAATTGATGGGTCATCCGCCCTACAGTCCTGATTTGGCACCCAATGACTTCTTCTTGTTCCCGAATGTCAAGAATAAATTGCGTGGACAACGATTTTCGTCGGCGGAAGACGCCGTTGATGCGTTCAAAAACCATATTATGGAGGTGTCTCAAGAAGATTGGAAAAACTGCTTTGACAAATGGTTCGAACAAATGCAAAAGTGTATTGACCATAAAGGAGAATACTTCGAAAAACAATAAAGCAGTTTTCAAAGCCAAATTCCTGTTTTTTCATTGTTAGGCTCAAAATATAAATAGTGACCCTCGTACTAAGGTATTCTTTAAAAATTATTTATGCTAGCAAGTCTCTTTTAGTGCTTGCATTTGCATTACAGAAATAACATGCATACGATCATGTCCATGCGGTTGTGTACCTCTTGAAGAAACTAGTTGTCAACAAGTGTGTGTGCAAGATGAAGAAGGCTACCTGTCTACATTTGAGAACATGTGTTCCCTACAATGCCGTCTATTGGCTACAGATGAAAGTAAGTTATGTTCCAGTTTTTGTTTACATAATATAAACAATATGAGCTGTAAGGATTCTCTTTCAGACTTGTATGTGTGAGACACTTGTCTCAAATTCAGTATATTGATTCTCTTTTCCATAATGAATTGCATATTTGCATGAAGAAAATAAAAAGCTGTCTTGATGGAATTACGCTGTGTATATATGTTGTTGGTTATTTTTAGGGGTTGTTTTACTCTACAATAGGGATTTCACACCCTCCCTGGAAAATTAATGCCAACCTACAATTACACAGTGTGTCCAAGAAGTCCCCGTCCACCTACATTATAATACATAATACATATTACCCTATAGATATGACATATTTATTATAACATATGTATGCTTATTAATTTGCATTATAACGTGCTTGGAACTTTACATTAAGTTACAGGAGCAGGAATGCCAACCATGAAAATGAATTCATTCCCAAGCAATTGAAATCAAAAATACTGGTCAATTTGCAACACAGTCGCAACAGGATACATGCAAATAGGGGTACAGGGACTTCTTGGACACACTGTATATTTCACACTCATATATAATATCATTTCAGTCACAGTATTTTATCTAATTACTGCAAAGGCATTGCAGGAACAGGACAACTTCAAACTGAAGGAGTGTTTTCTGTGAAGGTAATGCTATTATGAGGGAAAATATACCTGTTTTAACACTCGTGCAAAAATATACCTTACTTGTCCCTCCCTGGAAAAATCCTGCAGACGTCCATGACTAGTCTAATCTGATAAGGATGATAATGATGAATTGATGAACTGCTAAGGGTATCAAGTCTCTATGTAGCATGTAACTTCATCGCAAATGCTGGTTTTAAAGCCATAAATTATGAGGGCTGATCAACAAACATAGTAGCAGCACCCATAGAAACTGCATTAACATATACACTTATGTTTATGGGTGTGTTTGTGGTGCGGACAGGGGTTCCAATACTGAAACTGTTACGCAATGTAATATCAACAGATAAAGGTCATGGTTGAGATGATACCAAGTTGAACTGAATACTGACACAATCAATTGATTATTCTCCTACAGATTGCTACTTATCCATGTCAGAAGCAATCAGAAATTTCTTAAAACTGGATAACTCTGTACAATGAAGAGGGGATATAGCTTCTATTTGCTTCTTAGATCTGTATATTACCTCATTTCTGTTTTAAGAGTTTTTAAATATATCTAATGCAAATATGTATGCAAATTTAAACATATTTCTGCTCTAAAAACTACTTTATCCAATATCTGCAGCTTACTGAAGAAATAATCTGAAAAGTTCTAGTGTTTTCTCCAATAGATATTGAGACTAGGGATTTTTCATTGCCAGTGAATAAATTTTAGTAAAATTCATGTGGGTATTAATATGTCTGACAAATTTACAATTCATGATGGGTTAAAACAAGGAGATGCATTATCTCCATTGCTCTTTAATTTTGCCTTAGAATATGCTGTTAGGAAGGTAAAAGAAACTAAAGAAGGACTAAAATTAAATGATGTGACTCAGTTGTTAGCATATGCAGATGATGTAGACTTACTGGGGGATGATGTGAATACAATTATGAATAATGCTAAAATATTTTTCAAAACTGCTAAAGAGATAGGTTTGGAAGTTAACTTCTTCTTCTTCTTCTTCTTCATGCCCCTCACCGCTTGTATGGTAGCAGTCCTGGCCAACGGTCTGAAAACATTGAGGGCTGGAAATTCGCGCACTAGTATGAACAGCACAATATTTTGTTTCACTTCACTTCACTGTCACTATAACACTGCAATGATGAGGGATGATATCAAAAGCGAAGTTCACACTGTCGAGCAAATCCATAGAGAATCCACATAGTAGAGGGGGAAGGTGATGAAAGTAAAGAGGGCAAGGAGAGAGGAAAAGGAACCTTTTTTCGAAGGAGTCTGTGAAAGAGTGCCTGACGTTGTGTATTCCATTGCGGGCATTGAAAAAATAAATGGGTGGGGGTTTGTTTATGTTCTCCACAGCTACAATTGGGAGAGGGAAGTTTGGAAGTTAACAAAGAGAAAACTAAATATATACTTACAGGCCGAAACCAAGTGTTAGGTAATAATCAAAATCTAATTATTGATAACAACTCGTTTGAACCAGTTTCCAAATTCAAATACTTAGGCGTAATATTAACAAATGAAAATTATATTAAAGAGGAAATAAAAAGTAGGCTTAATTCAGGAAATGCATGTTACTTCTCTCTTCATAAACTTTTGTCTTCTCGTTTAATATCTAAGAAACTAAAAGTTAAAATATACAAAACCGTAATTTTGCCTGTATTATTATATGGATGTGAAACTTGGTCTCTTACATTGAAAGAGGAACATAAATTGAGAGTATTTGAAAATAAGATCCTTAGGAAAATCTTTGGACCTAAAAGGGATGAGGAGACAGGTGAGTGGAGAAGATTACATAATTTAGAACTACATAATTTGTATTCAAGTCCAGATATTATTAGAATAATTAAATCAAGAAGACTTAGGTGGGCAGGCCATGTAGCACGAATGGGAGAGGAGAGAGGAGTTTACAGGATTCTTGTTGGGAAACCTGATGGTAAGAGACCTGTAGGAAGGCCAAAACGAAGATGGAGGGACAACGTTGAGATGGACCTAAGAGTATATAGATATTGCTCAAGATAGGGAAAGATGGAAGGCCTGTGTTGCTGCAGCTATGAACCTTCGGGTTTAAGAAGGCTAGAGAGTTAGTTAGTTAGTGAATAAATTTTACTTCATGTTATCAATTTTTTTTATCATTTTATGACGTTTTCATGATTCCATAATTTTGACTATTTTAACTATGTAATCGGTACCAGAAGAGCAGACTACAAACAGATGCAGGGGGGGGGGGAGTGGGCCATGATTGATATAAATGATACTGTGTGTGTCTGTGTGTGTTTTTAAGTCCATTTTATGCACAGAGGTGCTAATCGGGACTGGATCTACAGTTAAAGTGGGATCTGAACCACTATGTAACTTCACCAGGGATCGAATGTTACCACGACATCAAGGAAGGCATACATAGCACACACAGGACATACATACATACACAATATCTGTGGAACTATATTCTTATGTATAATTTTCCAGGTTTTACCTATTTGTATGATGGGCCATGCGAAAAGGAGGTAGCAGGCTTCGCATCATCTTCAACTTCACCTGATATTTTGAATTTGGACTCATATGATGCATAAAAGTGCCAAGTGTGTAATCCATTGCAAAATGTACAACTTATAAAATAAATCAGTACATAGAAGACAGCATTTGATATAAATAACTATGAGCAAAAATACATCCTGAACCTTATTTACTTGCATTCCTTATGAAGGTCATTCACTCATGTCCAGAATGAAGTAACCAAGTGCAACCCACGTCATGCTATGCTAATTGATATTTTCATATAATTTATAAATTTGTGAATTCAAGGACACTACAAGGAATTCTTGTACATAGAAGACAGCATTTGATATAAATAACTATGAGCAAAAATACATCCTGAACCTTATCTGCCAAAAAATGAAAAATATATTAGTTTCTCTACCAACCAGGCCAGTTTTGGAAAGTTTCCAAGCTTTAAAGCTAACATTACTCTCATTATCAGGAACTGTATTTTGTGAGGGAATGGAGCGGGAGATCTTGGTGTAGGGCAATAAATTGTCTATCACTGCAGGATTCAGTTCAGAATTATGAATATTTTTCTTTTCCCCTATCAATGTCTATTGCCTCCTTAATGATTTATCGTTAGCTTTATGACTTAGCAATTATTTCTTTCAGCTTAAATCAATTACATGATCAGCTAGCCATATTTTTCATTATCTAGAATTTTTTTTATGTGGCAGTGATGATCCGTGCAAGTATAGAGAAAATATTCAGTTTAGTTCCTTCGATTTGGTCACTGGGTTGTGGTCACTTGTGATAGAGGGTGTTGTCATTTGGGCTACAACATGATATTGTATAATTTTGATTGAAAAATGAAAAGATAACATTGTTGAAGGACTGTAATTACTCCACATATGTTTACATTGGTAGGTATTACCTTTCACTAATTATGTCCTTGCCGATCCAGTCTTAAAGATCCTAAAACCTGATTTCTGTGTCGCCATTCATTTAAGACGTGTATAGAATAACATTTATCTAGGTACCTCTCCAGATGAAGATTAAGTATAAGCGAGTGGCTATGAGCTAACGTCACCCAGTTATGATCCCAACACCAAGCTTGCTGTTACTCACAACACCGAGTCCGGTGTTTGATGTGATGGAAGCTACGTTGGTCTAAGTGGTCGAGATGCTGTGGTGGTGGTGTTATGCGCATTGCTAAATACTGTTGACATGTATTAAAGGCCATTGTTTGTTTGAGAATAGCAGCTTAAGTCTAATGGGTACATTGAACTTACCTTGTCCATGCATGTAGAGTCTCAAACCTCCCCCCTTTTGAGGTGTGAGACTCATATCTGCACCAAAAGACATTCCATGCAACATAGTTCTTTTCTGTTTGCGCAATATAATCCATTCTGCAATTATGAACTATGCTTCGTAGTCTTCAACTGTAGATCATTCCTTGGGGTTATTTAACATGCTCCTGAATTTTAATGTGAACTGTGGAAGGTGTACCTGTTGTGCTTGAATAGAATTTGGTTGATAATTTTGGGAAGATTTACAATGACATTAGGATGACCATCTTAGTTTCATCTGTGTTTCTCTGCTTTCAACACTGTCACTGATATTGAGAGAGAGGAACAATATACAATTTATAAATAGATAGCAGGAATCGTTAATGTAGTGATTGCATATAAAAATGGTAAATATATCATGTAAAATTCTTCTTAATGGTGTGCATTGCTCGTCACACTTATACTTCAAAACAAAAAATAACAACTATTACAATTTAACGTAAAGAAGCACTATATTTCTTAAATTTATTATGTTTCACTATTCCATTAGTATTTTTCAAGTCATGTGACATGTTTGCCACAAGGAACAATGGTTAGCTTTTACATATGTTAACAATATATCCACATAACAATTAGTAACAATTAAAAATTGTTGGATTTTAGAATTTGAATTATGAAAGGCTAAAGAATGTTAAATTATGATATAGTTTACTACATCAACTTGCATATCTCTCCCATTGTTATCATCAAATTTTAAATGTAATTTATTTAACAATTTGGTTTTCTTCCTATGGTCATGCCATTGAGCCGAAAAAAGAAAAAAACACAATTTTAACAAAGAATGGTTAGTATTTTTTTCCTATTTTTGTTAATTAGGATTATGAGGATGAATGAAGATTGATGAAATTGATGAAGAGGCCAAGGCCAGGACTTGAATCTGGAATCTTTGGTGGCGATATAAGTCAACCACTCAACGTACGTTGCCACTAGGGATCATTACTGAATTCTTTACTATTTCAGTAGCAAATGAACTATTAATAATGAACAATACTCTTCATTTTTATAGTACTCTGTTAATTCAATTCACAACATGTACACAGAAAAAGAGACAAAATGTTTTACTACAATCAATTTATTGATTATATAAATAACAATGATCAGCATTTATCTTCCTCTGAAAGTTGAGTTATAAACTCTACAATAGTTCGCGTAGGTCTTCCAGACATGCCTTTCCCTAAGTATGGCACTTCCTTAGTATTGTACATCACACTTGCTATGTCCAGATGGAGCCACTGTTTTGTTTTAACAAATTCCTGAAACAACATAACAATATATATTACAAAAATATAGAGAACTGGAGATTTTTCTTATATTCTTTGTTTTGTTTTGTGATATATGTACTCATTGGCAGATTAAACTAAGTGCCCCTCCCAAAAGGGATGATTAAGTACAATTATAAGTATTATAGCATTATATTACAATGAATAAAAAAAATGTTCATGTAATCCTTTTCCACATATTAAAAGACACAAACATACACAGCAATCGATACGTACTAGATTTACTACTACACACATAAATAAGTCAACACTGCAAATCATATCCAGGGCTTATTGGTTACAATGCAATAGTTAACTACTGGACAGAAAGCAAGAGCATTCTAGATCAAATATTTCCCATCCTTGTGGTAGTTTTGCCGAGGAAATGAATTATTGAGTTTGTCTCTATCTGTAATCATTGTTAATACAAACATATTACAATGGTGCGTTTTACTCACTATCAATTCAAATAAAAATATATAAATAACTTATGTGAGTGAGTAGGAATGTTTCAGAAAGATGTTTCGGAAGTCTGTACTACTTCCTTCATCAGGTACTAAAAAACTTTAGGTGCCAAACATGGTACCGCATTGTTAAATCGTAAGTTGAGGATTCAGGTTGAGGATAGAAAAGGTAAAAAACTTACGGTGACATCATAAAAACTCCGATGTGAGTCTTCGCTGGTTAAAAATCCCTATGTTAAAAACAAAAATCACAACTAAAACCAATAAAAATCAAAGACCTATTACAGTCCCCTAGTTACTTCCGTCAGTGTTCGGTAGCACACATGTTGTTTTTAACATAGGGATTTTTAACCAGCGAAGACTTACATCGGAGTTTTTATGTCGTCACCATAAGTTTTTTACCTTCTCTATCCTCAACCTGAATCCTCAACTTACAATTTAACAACGCGGTACCATGTTTGGCACCTACAGTTTTTTTAGTACCTGATGAAGGAAGTAGTACAGACTTCCGAAACGTCGTTCTGAAACGTTTCTAGTTATTTATATATTTTTATAATTGTTAATACAAATAACGTAGAGTTACTACTTCCTTTTTATTTATTTAGTTTATTTTACTTCACTTCTCTGCAATCTTTGGCTAATAGCAAATATGAGGATGAATGATAAGATGGTAGATGAAGCGATAATCACAAACATCTAGGGATGACCCAACACGAGCCCTACAAAGAATTATTACTGGCTGTGAGTCCAGACACCAGAGCCTTGATAGTCTGCAAAATGCAGTTAAGGTGTAATATGAGGAGGGAAGGTTGACATTTGGGTATCTTGAGAAAGGGTCAACCTTTACACCTCAGAACTACTTTAGTTCTCATAAATCTACTAATGCTACTGCCATGTAATCAAAGCATATAGTGGTTAACATTCCACTTCATGTATAGATTCTGCTGATTGCTTCAAGCATCACCTTCATTCAATTCTATCAAGAACTACAAGGTGTACAACTTTGCTTCCGCTGTTTTCTGACAGGTGGCAACAACAGGAAGTAGCGCTCGAAAGAAGCAGATCGCAGACATCACGCAGTTAGCTTGGACCTCTGTCAAGATAACCCCATTCAAACATTAGTCGAGTGGTGTGTGCATCGTGAAGTTGTTCGTGATTGAAAATGTCAGTGTACGAGCCAAATTCTTGCCATTTGCGGGAGGTTCTACTTTTTTGTTTCAATATGAAGAAAACTGCGGCTGAGGCTCATCGAATGCTCTCCACTACGTATGGCGAGGACGCTATAAGTGAGAGAACTTGTCGTGAGTGGTTTCAACGCTTCAAGAACGGTGACTTTAACGTCGAAGACCGGCATAGTGGTGGAAGACAGAAAGTTTTCGAAGATGCAGAATTGGAGACATTGCTGAGTGAAGACTCGCGTCAAACTCAAGAAGAATTGGCATGGGTATGATTCAGAAAGAAGGAACTTGGGTCCCGTATGAGCTGAAACCAAGAGACGTTGAACGGCGTTTGTGTGTTTGTGAACAGTTGCTTCAGAGGCAAAAACGGAAGGGATTTCTGCCTCGGACTGTGACCGGGGACGAAAAATGGGTTCCTTATGATAACCCAAAACACAAAAAATCATGGGGATATTCCGGCCATGCTTCCATGTCGACGGCCAAACCGAATATTCATGGCTCCAAGATCATGCTCTGCATTTGGTGGGACCAGCTCGGCATCGTGTACTATGAGCTGTTAAAACCAACTGAAACAATCACAGGTGCTCGTTATCGAACGCAATTAATGCGTTTGAGCCGAGCATTGAAGGACAAACGGCCGCAATACAGCGAGAGGCACGACAAAGTGATTTTGCAGAATGACAACGCACGACCCCACGTTGCCAAAGTGGTGAAAACGTACTTGGAAACATTAAGATGGGATGTCCTACCCCACCTGCCTTATTCTCCAGACATCGCTTCCTCTGATTATCACCTGTTTAGATCAATGGCTCATGAACTGGCTGACCAACACTTCCGATCTTATGAAGAAGTCAAAAAGTGGATCGATTCGTGGATCGCATCCAAAGATGAACAATTTTTTAGACGTGGCATTCGTACGCTGCCCGAAAGATGGGAGAAAGTAGTGGCCAGCGATGGACAATACTTTGAATAATGCCTGGGTAAGAAATGTTTTTCATTACAGCATCATATTTTTGGGGAAAAACGGCGGAAGAAAAGTTGTACACCTTGTACTTATCTATTACCAGCTTAACAATGCAAATGCATTTTATAATTATACAAATTATTTTTTTAGAATAGCAGAAACTTACCCTAAGAAAAGCTCCACCTAAGCTGCAGCCTGCTCTGGCACTTTTAGGACTGTTCGTTAAATCTGCTAAATGAGCATCTGAAAACAAAAACAAGGTGTGTTTGGCATATGACTAATAATCACTAAATACACTGCATGCAGAGGCATCTCGTGAATGCATGCGGCGGTGCATGCTGCGCATGCGTCAATTGTGGGAAAAAGGACAGCTTGCTCTGCGACGACATTGATGAGCATTTCTACATTCTAATATCTTCTTATAGGAGAAGTATTTATTTTACACGAGAGCACTGAACTAAGCTTATATTACATTTCTTTCACTGAAGATTTCACATGCATCAATTGTGGGAAAGAATTATTACTTTCTTTCACTTCAAATCCAAGAAATGTAATACGAGGATCACTATTTATATTTTGAGCCTAACAATGAAAAAACAGGAATTTGGCATTGAAAACTGCTTTATTGTTTTTCAAAGTATTCTCCTTTATGGTCAATACACTTTTGCATTCGTTCGAACCATTTGTCAAAGCAGTTTTTCCAATCTTCTTGAGACACCTCCATAATATGGTTTTTGAACGCATCAACGGCATCTTCCGCCCACGAAAATAGTTTTCCACGCAATTTATTCTTGACATTCGGGAACAAGAAGAAGTCATTGGGTGCCAAATCAGGACTGTACGGCGGATGACCCGTCAATTCGATTTTTTGACTGTTCAGAAAGTCGGTTGTTAGACGAGATGTGTGACAGCTGGCATTGTCTTGACAAAGAATGATCCGATGGCGTTTGTTTGTTTTCCGTATTTGACCGAAGACCTCTGGCAAACAAATTGTTGTGTACCATTCAGAGTTGACCGTTCTACGTTCCTCTAAAGGCACAGTTGCCACATGACCAGTTTTCCCGAAAAAACAGGCGACCATTTGTTTCGATGTGCTTCGAGGGCGAACAACTTTTGTTGGATTGGGTTCATCTTGAAACACCCATACAGTCAACTGCTGTTTACGTTCCGGCTCATATGCATATATCCATGATTCATCACCTGTTACAATCTTATATACGTCTTTTGAAGCACCACGATTGTATTTATTGAGCATTTGTTTGCACCAATTGACGCGAGCGTCTTTTTGAGTTTTTGTCAAATTGTGTGGGATCCAACGAGAACATACCTTTCTCACAGCTAAATGATCATGTAATATTTTATATATGCTGGTGGAACTAATGCCTATGGTTGCCTCATTCTCACAGTATGTCACATGACGATCTTGCAGTATTAGGTTTTGCACAGCATCAATGTTTTCTTGAACAACAACTGATTTTGGACGACCTTCGCAAATCTCGTCGGTGAGCGAATAGCGGCCACGATTAAATTCGTTATACCAGCGTTTCACAGTGGCAAAGGATGGGGCTTCATCGCCAAATGTGGAAGTAAGTTGATCGATGCACTCTTGTCTTGATAATCCAAGTCGAAAATCGTAAAAAATCATCACACAAAAATGTTCACGAGTTAATTCCATTTTATTGTTGTCGCGCAATCTCCAAGGCAACATAAACAACACAAATGAAGCTATTGACAAAACATTTGAAGTACATTATGGTCAATAATGCCAGACGATTCCGTGCAAAGGTCAAATCGTGCCTAACTTCAATCAGTGTTGCCAAGGATCAAAATATAAATAGTGACCCTCGTATAAGCTTAGTTCAGCACTCTTGTGTAAAATAAATACTTCTCCTATATGAAGAAATTAGAACGTAGAAATGCTCACGAATGTCGTCGCAGAGCAAGCTGTCCATTTCCCCACAATTGACGCATGCGCAGCATTCACCGCATGCGTTCACGAGACGCCTCTGACTGCATGACAATAGTTCACTTTGGCACCAGCAGTCAGTCAAACTGGAACACTCTTAAGATACTCTGTAATTCTCTGAGCTGTGAATATATTTTTATTTGTCTCATATAATGTGAAGCACTATAAAATTCAAAATATATATTGTTGTTTATTAAGAAACAAAGAAATAGATCAAAATGCATAGCAAAAATAGTAATGGAAGATTAGTGACCTGGCACTTGCACCATACCAAGTACTTTTAAATCAAAAAGGTACAACAAGGAGCATCAGGGAAGGGGGGACAAAGGGGCTATTGTCCCTCACCTATAAAATGAATTTCCACCTAAAATTATATATTGCACATATATATATAATTAGTAGCAGTATTTTCGGAGAAAATGCTTTACTTGCCCCCTGGCCCCTTACACAATAAATTCCTTGCTTGCCACTTGAAAAAAATCCTGCAGACATCCATGGGTAAGGGTCGATATGTGTATGCATGGTGTGAAAAATTAATGTGTCAAATCTCATTAATTCATAATGTATGGTTTTACACAAACATGCTTTTATATCATAGTACCTACAATTACTAGAGGCACATATTTTTGGCAAATAAAAGAGCAACATTTCGATATAAAAACAGAGTCAATTTCAGCTTCAAAAGCGGTAAATAAAATATAATTTTGCTGTTATAGCAGTATATAAAATTACATTTTGGTTTTAAAAATGTGAATATAATCCAAAATTTGATATAAAACTGCACTTACTACACAAAATAAACATATCCCTTCTAATAACACTTTTATGTCGTTACCAGAATATTAAGTTTATTTGTGTATAAAGGTGTCCATTTTTGCTTCTCAAATGTTTACAGCAGAATTAACCAATTTTCTGTGAATTGCATAACTCTGAGGATAATTCAGATCTCTGAAAGTGTCGCGTCGGTAAATAAACTTTAAATTTCGTGTTTAAGAGTGTATTTTGCAGCTCATTTCGCATTATTTTGTGACAAAACAGTTTGGGAAAATGCACCTCACACCTTCCAGAAACATGAAAAATCAACATTACAATGTGTTATTTCACATTTCATGTTTTCGTCACAAACGAAATATGCATGCCTCTAACAATTACACATTGTTAATGTTACTACTTCAGATATGATAGGTAAAGTAGTGGCATTATCTATCCTACATTTCAAGTTCTAAATAGGTAGAGAAACCAATTCAATTCACCTAGTCTGTGTTTGTGTGGAGAAAGGGGGTGGGGGTTCATAGTTGTGTCGCTAACAAAGATTCTAACTAACCTACATGCATATTTGACACTAATGAAAGCTGGAGTATTGTAAAGAACATGCTATAAGAGACCATTAATAAACAATGCAGTCAAGTTCTTCTCATACTCGTACAATGTAATTATGTACTAGCATCACCATGCTGTTTCAAATCTACAGCATGTAACAAAAGTCTGGGAACACTTTAAAAAAAAATATTGTAGCCAAACGAGTAGCATTACAAAGTAACAAAGTACATCATTTCAAAGAGTAAATTTGTAAGTTTTTTCTCATTCCAGGCATTTCGTGTAGTTCCATATATCGTCGCTAGGTGGTGTCATAATCAAGATAGCGCTTTCTGGAGCTGGTTTTTGTCTTTAGGATATAACTTTTGCACTAACTGTAGTCTGTACGGTTTCA
The DNA here is from genome assembly GCF_977018435.1 of Lepisma saccharinum. Taxonomy (NCBI): domain Eukaryota; kingdom Metazoa; phylum Arthropoda; class Insecta; order Zygentoma; family Lepismatidae; genus Lepisma; species Lepisma saccharinum. Next base: position 13,792,666 of record NC_139249.1, read on the forward strand.
TGTTTCATTTTTTACGCAAAACACGCCACACAGTCATTGTTGACATTTCCAACTCACGTGAAGCTCTGCGTATAGGTTTTCTCGGACTCCTTGTGAAAGATTCTCTCACTCGCTCAATGTCATTTTTCACTCACACCTGGCCGACCACTTGTCTTCTTGACACACGAACACCCAGTTTCAACAAACTTTACATGCCAATTGTAGATTGCGTTCCTGGTTGGTGCTGCTTTCCCGTACTTCATCCTAAATTTTCGTTGGACATCCGTTGCAGTCTTTGCTTTGTCAAATTCTAGCACACAGAAAGCCTTCTCAGCTACAGAAAGTGCCATCTTGATTATGACACCACCTAGGGACGATACATGGAACTACACGTAACACCTGCAATGAGAAAAAACTTACAACTTTACTCTTTGAAATGATGCATTTTGTCACTTTGTAATGCTATTCGTTTGGCTACAATAATTTTTTGAAGATGTTCCCGGACTTTTGCATTTTAAGAGATAAAGCAACTGCATTCACTTACCTTTCACTGCTTTTGAATAAATTTTCCAAAGAGGCAATCTCCACATTCTATCTCCTGTTGCAATTCCTGCCCTTTCTACTCCTTGCCACAAATCGTCAGCATTTGTGACAACTGCAGTGGCGCTGCCTCCTAACGCAACCATAGCTGCACCTGTTTAAAATTGAGCAAAATATTCAGAACAACATTCTCAGAACTATAATTTGGACATTATTCTATTCCCTAAGACAATATAACATCATGGAAGGTCTGTCTATGCAGTGCAAATTTCACAACCTTGCTCCTACAGAATCATATTGTAAAATTCTTTATGCTCTTTCACTGAAATGTACACTACCTGGGAGAGGATAAGGGGTCATCTTCAGTTTAGCTGACCCACAAGAAATCATCAGATGTGAAACAAAACAGAGTTGGTGATTGATTGAATGATGGAGATAATGAAGAATTTAAGAAAGGTAATGAAAAGCAGGAGAAATTACAAAATTTGTACACTAACTTGGGTAACTTTTTAATAGGGATGGGGCGATATGAAATTTTGGCCGATACGATAAAGTACCGATATAAAATTTACTGATACTGATAACCGATATTTTACCGATTCAATATAAAATTAGAAATGGTCCTTGAAGAACCTGAAAGCTTCATTGACCTCCTTAATAAATGTGTTTCAAGGTGACTGCAGTGCAAAAGAAATTGCATATTTAGACATTTACTTTTTTAGAAAGTAGGGCATGGAGATTATCCATAAAAATTACAACAAAATGGCAGAATTTTGCACTAAATTATCGGATACGTGGGTTGTAAATTTAAAAGTGGCAACACTGTCAGGAAGAGGTGATAACACTGTGCATGTTCTATCAGGCAGTGAGCTTTGTCAGTTGGGGCCCATGTCGATGTGTGGAGTACCAAAAGTGGTCAGTGCAGCGAGTGCTGTTGTGTGTGCGGGAGGTTGAAATGAACACCATTTTGTGGACTGCTCTAAAGCATGTTTGTTTACAAGGTAGAACAGCAATTGTGGATCCAAATACAGGTGGCCTGTGGCAAAAATGTACGAGAATGTCATCAAGACTTGCATGAAGCCTGCAGCAACAATACCTAGCCATATCGGATGGTTGTTCAAAGGGTAAGTGCATTTCTTGAGGAGGTTGGGATGTGTCAGTAAGAAGATGAGGAAAATTGCATCATACTGGGTTCTCTATATTGTCACCATTGTGTAACATTGTGTACAATCGCTGTTCTCCCTGTGTAAACATGCTTTAGGGCAGTCCACAAAATGGGGTAATTTCAACCTCGCGCACACACAACAGTACTCGCTGCACTGACCACTTTTGGCACTCCACACATCGACATGGACTTCAAATAACAATGCTCACTGGCTGATAGCACATGCATGGTGTTGTCACCTTTTCCTGACAGTGTTGCCGCTTTTAAATTTACAACCCACATATTTATCGATATATCGGATCGGTAAAATAATCAGTAATTTTACCAATAAACCAATATGCCTATATTGGCCGATACCGATAGAGTACCGATTAATCGGTCCCATCCCTACTTTTTATACAACAATTTATACATGGTGTTCAGAAATTACTGGTTGATTTTGTAAGTCCATATTTTCACTAAGAGTGAACAGAAATACATCATACTACAAGCATTCGAAAGAGGAATATTTTGAGTTTGACACAACCTTAAATGCATTCAAAGAGCACCCCATGTTTGGCAGGACAGGTGTCCAAGTGGTACTTCCATTCTAGCCCATTCTAGTCAAACCTTGTCAAGCATGTCTTGTGTGATTTTTCCGATGGCGATGCCGATTCACCTTCACAATTCTGGCAATGTCTGTGGAAGTAGAGGAACGTGAACATGGTCTTTGATAAAACCCCACAGGCAGAAATAGCACATTGGGTCCCATCAGAAACATCACACATGCAAATTCGACAATTTGAGAAAAATCGTTGTTTCACGATCACGGATTTTTATATAAAAATAATTATATTTACCCACTCTGATTTTGATTAACTGCGAAGATGAGAATGAGAGATGAAATTGATGAAGGGCCACTCACAAAGAACATCCACGTCCAGGTCACCTTCCAACTTAGGACCTCTGGTGCTGTGCTAAACACTCTGCTGTGGAGGTCGGTACTTCTAGGTTCTATCAATCCCTCTGAAACTCAACAGGGCCGTTACAACCCAGAAGGGTCTGTGGCTGTGCAATATGTGTACAATCAACAAACTTCTTCTTATACCACTTGACATTTTTATGTTATGGCCAGTTGGTCCTTACTTTTGAAATGTGCCTTGTATTTCATCATATCTGTACCAATATTGTTTGTGAAAGTGACAATCAAATCATTATTATTTTAATATTCACATTATGTCATGTGTAAATCTATGATTTTAAATCAAAAACACTGATTAATTTGATACAGTTCAAATGAGCAGCAGTACCTAATTAACACTACTTGAAACAATGATTCTAATTCTAAGTTTGTTGATGTCACAGGGCAATCAAGAAGGCAGTGACATCTCAGCGGAAACCAACCCTGGACAACAGTGTGGTCCTTAGAAGGGCCGATTCTTCACCACCCAAACCAGCCGAACATGAGGATGTGGTCTCTTCACCACACAGCCCCCCTGCTAGCAGCAACACAGGAGAACGTCCACTACAACAGTTTTACCTTTTATTGGGCACACCTCTGGGAAATTAAATAGAATTCTCGCAAGACACGGAGTAAAGACCATCCACAGACCACCACTCAAGAGCAAGGCTCCTCTCCGCTCAGTCAAGGATAACCTGGAGCTACGGATTCCAGGAGTATACCGTATTCCTTGCGAGTGTGGGACACCATACATAGAAAAACAGGACGTACCATTGAACGACGACACAACAAACATCAACACAACATCAGATTATTCCAACCTGAAAAGTCTGGATTTGCAGAACACAGCATCACAGAGGGACACAGGGTTTTATTTTCAGACATCAAAATAATAGCTAAATGTGCTGGTTACTGGGACCGACAAGTAAAAGAAGCCATAGCCATATCACGAGAAAGCACCAATCTCAACAGGGACGTGGGACTCCAGCTCAGTCACGCCTGAAACCCACTTCTCCGTAAATCACGACACCAGCCAATTGTCATATATTTAACCCTACACTGGTCTCCATTTCTATATTCCCTGGTGAGTGAGTGAGTGAGTGAGTGAGTGAGTGAGTGAGTGAGTGAGTGAGTGAGTGAGTGAGTGAGTGAGTGAGTGAGTGAGTGAGTGAGTGAGTGAGTGAGTGAGTGAGTGAGTGAGTGAGTGAGTGAGTGAGTGAGTGTGAGTGAGTGATGTGCTCCAAATGTTGGAAGTCAACATTGACTTAACCTGGCTGGTAACCCGAGAACACTTGTTCGAATAAATGGACTTACCAGTTAAAGTAGCAATGTCCATAATTATCTTCGGCTTGCTTGCTTCAGCATAGCACAAAGCATCGGCCAGAATAAGTCTTCCTTCTGCATCCGTGTTGTCTATCTGGATAGTCTTCCCGTTCATTGCGGTCACAACATCGGTTTGTTTGTTTGCTCGTCCGCTTGGTAGATTTTCACACAGGGGAATGTAGCCTGTAAAATGCTGGAAATTTTAAATCTCAAATGGGGACAAAAAATATGTGGAGGTAAAATCCTAAAACTCAAATAATACTAGAATACAGTCACTGATGCGCTACTGTTAATGTATACAGTGGAACCTCTGTTTTTTGTTTTTTAGGGTATTAAGATGAAAAAACTTAAAAATGGAGGAAAATTTACAATCTGGGGAAATTTTATATTTTGCTCCATTGATTGATTGGTTTACTTTATTTTACTTAGATTTTTGTGCCACTATTGGCTTTGCGAAGATGGGGATGAGTGATGCTATGATGAAATTAATGAATGGACACTCACAAACATTAATTCAAACCTGGGACCCCTTGCATCGTAGCACGATGTGCTAACCACTCTGCCATGGGGACAGGATATTTTGTTCTATTGAAATAGCATGAAGAATCACTGTACAATGCAGGAAATCTAGGAATGTAAAATCAAGGTTCTACTGTATTTGTCAAAAATAATATTTGAACAATAGGGAATTTCACGCATGCGTCTTTAAAATTTCATTTCTCTAACCTTTTCTTCTTTTTTTAAACATCTAATATCATGCCTTTCCAACAGTGACATGGTAATCGTTAAATAATAAAAAAAGTGGATGAAGGTACAACCAGGGTTGTTAAAAGTCCAGGAACTCATAAATTCTAATGGATTCTATTTGGTTCCGTAACAGGATGGGAATCTTTCTTCTCCCACAATTTAAATTAGATCCAAGTTGTGTTTTGTTTAATTGAAAAATAGGTTCCTGGATTGTATTTAAATTGAGTCAGAACAAACGTTCCTCGACCATATTTAAGTTGAGCCGGAGAAAAGGTTCCTGGAGCGTATTTAAATTCAGCTGGAAAAAAGGTTCCTGGACCGAATTGAAATGCTTTACAGATAAAAAGGTTCTTTACGGTCCAGAACCCATTTACGCTTTCTGATTTTCTCTCCTGGACCAGAATTGAATTTATTTAAAATTCCTGGACCTCTAACAACCCTGATTTAAACAATCAATTTTTGTTCTAACCTACCCCAGTTTTGGGTGCCTTAAAATGCTACAACTAGACAAATGCTATTAAAAGTTTGAACATAAATCCTGTATTAACGGATTGTCAACGTAATACTGATTTTATACTTTCTGGCTTTTAAGCCCAGAGCCTGCTCTTCATCTTTTCAAGTAGCTCCCCAGTTGTCCTCATGATGCTGTCAACACTGAAACTTTGGGGACTCCCACTGAGAATCAAACCAGGGACCATTTGCACCAAAGGCAAGAGTTTTAACTATTTATCTGCATTGAAGCCCAATTAAAACTACAAATCATGAAACGAATTCTGGTTCACATGGAAAGCAAAAGGATGAAACATACAGTTGGAAATGCACATTTTGGTTCATAATGTTGACAGCTGATACTAAGAAAAATATTCACGTATAATAAAATAAAACTTACATGTTAAGTGGACCTTGATTTATGTATTGTGACACTTGGTTTTTGTACTAAACACCCTGAGGATAAGAAGTAGGAAAACGTGCGCAAAATTAAGGGCCAAGGATGTTTAGGATAGTACTCACACAACGCAGACACAATCGTATGGTTCAATCGCTTCATCCTCTCTTGTTTCACGAGTTCGATTAGCCTAGGTGATGAACCTTGTACATTAAAATTGGAGAGAAATTATTATATGTTTATCCACATAGACTATGTTCACAGAAAAAGGTGGACTTGTTTTAATTTCACTGTCTTAATTTATAGCAGTAATCTCCAAAAAGCAAAACAAAAATAATGAACACTAACAGAGCGAAATAATGCTTCTATCGTATGGGCAAATTAGTGCTTCTCTTATTTTAGCGAAAGGTGAGTTCCTGCAAAAGAAAAGACAATTGTAAATAACACTCTTACTTGCTAACAATTAACGAGCATCCTTTAGTGGCAAGGCCACAGGTATTAGGAATTCCTGAATTACTGTTGACGAAAATAGACCAACTATCATAACAATTAAAACAACGATTTATTCAATCAAATCAGACAAGTCAACTTTAACATACTTCAAATTTATGCCTGCGTAAATATTTGGCTACAATATTTTATGCGATTACAATTCGATGTTTGACTTTCTTAAGTCTTCGTGTAAAAGTTCATACGTGCTTTCATGCACGTGCCGTGCATATATTACAATGAACAAAAATTATATATACACAACATTCTATGCGAACGTAAGCGCATTCTGCATTTTAACATTCGATCCACATTTAATTTTGACAGTGTCCACAAATGCATTTAACATTTATTTCATTCAACATTCAATTTAATAGCAATTCTTACGTAAGACTCACGAGAATACTTATATATACATTCCTTGTAATTACATTACATTTTATCTACCAATGAATGCTAACATTCCTAACTAATGCTACTGTGGAGGAAAAAGTGAAGCATCTACTACGTAGGTCAAAGGACAGGTTATCAAAGATCGTTCAACGAAAGATTTGCTTTCGGTAACACTTTACTATAGGATTGACGGATTTCTTACTTTTTACAGGAGAAAGTACTTACGCAAATCATTTTCTTCAGCGTTGTGGAAGTTCGTGAATGTAGTTTTGATCCATTTTAATGCGAATGCATGTTGTTTTCTGCGAAAATCTCCGTCCGACATGCTGTTTCTGCTGCCGCCATTTGCTTTCTGCACGAGAGCACAATGTTCCATGTGTTAGATGACGTAAACCCCATAGTCAGTGTTTCAAACTAACAGTGTTTTCACTATAACATGATGTGTCGAGTATTTTTAATTTTTTTTTAACTATGCTTGCCTTGCCTAGCCTAACCTAACCTAGCCTTACGGAAAATGGTTTGTGGGGCTAACGTGAATGGTTTTTGGGGCTAACGTCAATGGTTTGTGGGGCTAACATGAATGATTTGTGGGGCTAACGTGAATGGCTTGTGAGGCTAACGTCAATGGTTTGCAAGGTATTAGCATAATTTCAAATCCGGGCACGAAAGTAGGTATTTTCCGGTGAACAAGGTTGCAACACTGCATAAATCGACAAAACACTATCACAACGCGTGATGAACCAGTATTCTATCGCCATAATGTGTGTTACAGAATCGAAATAACGAGTCACAGTAAGTACTCGTAAATGGAAGAAATAGACATTATTTTCGTTAGAAATTCATTATTTCACCTAATAAAATGTTCCGCATTCCAGAATAGTACGTTAGCAATGTAAAAAAGTGCGAAATAAATTATTTATTGGTGTCACCTTTATAGTAAAGTAGTACCTTGCTTTCTAAATACTCAATCTATTCGCGTGCATACAGGGAATTAGTTTTCCTCGTAAATTTAAATCCATTCTTCTTTACAACGATGATAATAGTTTCATTGTTCTGTTTTCTGATATTCACCTTGGTGCCGAGTGTGGGTAGGGAAAGCGATGCAAAAAACAGCAAGCGAGTCTTTTTTTAAGATTTAGCCACCAGGAGGCAGCAATAACAAAGATATCCAATTTGCCTGCCATCTGGCGGTGATACCAAGAACTTGTTCAAAATACGGGAGATGCTTCACATTACAACTGTACGGAAAGGTGTATTTTTATAAATAACACCCTTCCGTTACAGTATTAACAAATTGTGACTGAATCATTGTGATACGTTATTACTCCTATTTTTGTAAGAAAAAATGTTAATTATGTTTCAGCAGATATTTTCTTTGGTGTCAGACTGCATCATTTTAATGTATTGTTTACTAGACTACAGAAATGTGTTATAGTGTACGCAACAGATACACACCTCGAACAGAAATAGGCAGCTTCAACTCAGCCACTGCCCTCAATGCTCCCACAACACAAGCTGCACCGCCCATGTCTCCACGCATGTTTTCCATTGAAGATGCAGACTTTAAATTTATACCACCACTATCGAAGGTCACACCTTTACCTGAAAAGAAAAGTATGAATTACTTTACTCAAAGCTAAATGGTATTCTTTGAATCTAAATTCTGAATTTTAAGTTTATTTTCTTTAACTTTCTTTAATTCAAATTAAGTCTTTCTTGCCTCATAAGAAAGCAACGTAACAAAGGTACAAGAGAGCCGTCTGGAACTTGCTCAATTGTGGTGAAATGTAGTATAGAAGATATGCAGAAAATGGGGTTGCAAATGCCAAAAAAACAAGAAGAAAATAGTCAAAAGTTTTCACCACCAGGCTGAAATGTAGCACTGAAACATGTTTCAATGCAAACATCATGATGCTACATCAAATGTGAGCAGTCAGTGCTGGAAAAGCAGTCAGCCCCTTGATCGTCATGCCTTTAGGGAAGAACAAGGATGTTTGGAAACCACTGTCCTCATGCAAGAGTATGACCTGCTTCGTGTTAACTTTTGCGATGATTAGGGCTCGGAAGTTAAGGAAAAATCCTTTTTCTTCCTAGTGTCCGAAGACAAGGCCCAACATAATATATGTTTATTTTGGGTCACTGTAGGCCAGAAAAAGGTGGGTTTTATTTGTCCTTTTTTGCCTTTTTCGGCGTTTTTTTGGCTTATTGGTCCTTTTCTAGCCTATTTTTAGGTCTTAACGGCTTTTTTTGCAACTTCAACTTCTTTCGACTAGGTTTCTACTGCCCATTCTCAATTCGAATCATGAACAAGATCCTTTAACCGTACCTTGTCTGGAAGGTCGTGCTGTAAGTGGCAACTTTTTCTTGTTTTGAAGCTTGCAGCACGGTGTATATGACCAGGCAGCACACGCCTGCAAAGATATCAAGGGGGCTGGGGAGGTTAAAACTGAAGTTCTTAATTAATTTGGATCACATTTATACGTCCTTTTTTCCGTTTTTAGGTCCTTTTTTTGATATTTTTAGGTATTTTTATAGGTCTTTTTTGGGCAATTTATAGGTCTTCAACTTCCGAGCCCTAGAGATGATCATGTTATCTCCAGAGGTTTTCCAGATGCTTGGCCATCCATTCTCTGGACTTGAACCCATGCGATTTGTGGCTGTGGAGATTTCTGAAAAATCGTGTTTATCATGTGTAAGGGTTCTGTCAGAACTGAAAGCCAGCATACGAGGGTCACTATTTATATTTTGAGCCTTGGCAACACTGATTGAAGTTAGGCGCGATTTGACGTTTGCACGGAATCATCTGGCATTATTGACCATAACGTACTTCAAATGTTTTGTCAATAGCTTCATTTGTGTTGTTTATGTTGCCTTGGAGATTGCGCGACAACAATAAAATGGAATTAACTCGTGAACATTTTCGTGCGATGATGTTTTATGATTTTCGACGTGGATTATCAAGACAAGAGTGCATCGATCAACTTACTTCCACATTTGGCGATGAAGCCCCATCCTTTGCCACTGTGAAACGCTGGTATAACAAATTTAATCGTGGCCGCCATTCTCTCACCAACGAGATTCGCGAAGGTCGTCCAAAATCAGTTGTTGTTCAAGAAAACACTGATGCTGTGCAAAACCTAATACTGCAAGATCGTCATGTGACAACCATAGGCATTAGTTCCACCAGCATACATAAAATATTACATGATCATTTAGCTGTGAGAAAGGTATGTTCTCGTTGGATCCCACACAATTTGACAAAAACTCAAAAAGACGCTCGCGTCAATTGGTGCAAACAAATGCTCAATAAATACAATCGTGGTGCTTCAAAAGACGTATATAAGATTGTAACAGGTGACGAATCATGGATATATGCATGTGAGCCGGAACGTAAACAACAGTCGACTGTATGGGTGTTTCAAGATGAACCCAATCCAACAAAAGTTGTTCGCGTTCGAAGCACATCGAAACAAATGGTCGCCTGTTTTTTCGGGAAAACTGGTCATGTGGCAACTGTGCCTTTAGAGGAACGTAGAAAGGTCAACTCTGAATGGTACACAACAATTTGTTTGCCAGAGGTCTTCGGTCAAATACGGAAAACAAACAAACGCCGTCGGATCATTCTTCATCAAGACAATGCCAGCTGTCACACATCTCGTCTAACAACCGACTTTATGAACAGTCAAAAAATCGAATTGATAGGTCATCCACCGTACAGTCCTGATTTGACACCCAATGACTTCTTCTTGTTCCCGAATGTCAAGAATAAATTGTGTGGACAACGATTTTCGTCGGCGGAAGACACCGTTGATGCGTTCAAAAACCATATTATGGAGGTGTCTCAAGAAGATTGGAAAAACTGCTTTGACAAATGGTTCGAACGAATGCAAAAGTGTATTGACCATAAAGGAGAATACTTTGAAAAACAATAAAGCAGTTTTCAATGCCAAATTCCTGTTTTTTCATTGTTAGGCTCAAAATATAAATAGTGACCCTCGTAATATGGCATGTCACTATCATTCCCAGGAAAATGCTTTGACTAACCAATGATCATGCTGTCTTATGCTTCAAACAAGTGAATCATGTTGACGGCACACATACTGAACACTGCTGTACTGATATCAACTAAAGAGTTCTGCATGTTCGACTTCTGGTTGTCCTTGTTTTAGCATGACATTTCCACCTGGTGGAAAACATTTGCACTATTCTTTTTCATCAACATTCAGTTGGAGTGCATAGCCTTCATATCGCATTTCACTGCAATCTGTTGCTATTGAACGAGCTAGAGGGTTGTGAGTGGGGATACTTTAATTCTAACCATCTTGTACAGTGGGATCCACTAGTATTGCTTGGCAAATTGTCCATGACTATTTTCATTAATTTTTCTCTTACATCCTGTGTGTTTTTAAGTTATGGATTTTTGTGCATGCTGGTGCAGAAGTTGTCAACAGCTTGTTTTGAGTTTTCTTTTAATTCTAGAGGCTCTTATTGAGTCAAATAAAGTACACAAACATGGTGATGGACAATTTGCACAGTAATACTCATGGATCCCACTGTACATTACTACTGTCTCAGAAAGTGGTCTAAAATAATTTTTTACCATGTTGAGAGCCATACTGATAACTAAAAACATAAAGCTACCTACTGCACATTGCAACATGACATGTATGCATATTGGGAGGGTAGGGTGCAGCAATTTGTAAAGATGATGTGATCAGCACCATGCTCTGGTTGCCTTTGCCTCCCTCCTTCCGAAAGACATACATTACACAGACATGGTTGAAAAAATTCCAACCTCAAAATCGAACCTGGGTCTCCCACGTGGCAGTCAGGTGGCCTACTGACTGGACACCGGACTCTATACTAATAACTCAGATTTTAAAAACACTAGATCTGTTGGGATATCATCCCAGAGCATTCAGAGAACACAGGATACAAGCAGAAGCCTGCATTCCATTGGTCGACCTTCCGGTGACATGTGTTGCTTGTCACCTCAGTATGAAAACTCCCCCAATAAGTATTTCAGAAAATTGAACAAAGCATCTCTGATAAAGGCAAGGCCGCTGTAGAGCGACTGCTCCATTCATTTTGCTGCCATGAGTCGCAAATAATGTTAAATTATGATACAATCTTACCTACAAGAGCTAAAGCTGGTTCTGGACCTCTACCTCCATGATACGCAAGCTCTAGAAAAATTGGCGGTTCACTTGATCCTTTGGCTACGCTCAGGAAAGCTCCCATTTTTTTACTCTCAGCCCACGACTCGTCTCGCACCTCAACTTGAACACCAAGCTTCCCTAAGACATCAATGGTGTTCTGAAAGAAATCGGAAAGCAAGATTTTTATGGAGGTACAGCACATGCAAAACATTACAAAGAAAACTACAAATAGGTGAAAGGAAGAATCCTTCATTTGAAACATTAGCATTTTGTTGTAAACAAAACTATGGACACATTGGAACTGACAGTATTGCAAGAAAAATACAGAACAACTTATCCCAAAGCTATTTCTCAGGCAAATACCATCAAAGCTTGGTATGATTGATTTGTTGAGACAGATTGTGTGCCACATTGACTTCCAATGGGATTGTTACAACCCAGAAGTGTCCATGACTGTACAAAGGCTATGGATATCTGCAGTGATAAAATGAAGCCACGTTGAACTTTCGTGAACATTGTGAAAAAAATAGTTGTGAAAGAAACAATGTTATTCTGAAATTTTGAGTGCGGATATAAATTACGGAAGATTATTAGATAATCGGTAACCAATTGAGAATACCCCCCCCCCCCCCATGCAGTGGTCGGAAGTAGCGCGCTACTGTAGCTAGCTACAAAATTTGCAGCTGTAGCAGCACTACATTTTGAAAATTGTAGCTGTCGCGAAGCTACAATATTCCTGTAGTTGTAGCGAAATTTTTGCTACAGCTACATATCTTCTGAGCATTTTGAGGTAAATTTTGAATGTGGAAACAGCGTAAAAAAAATCGACAATAACACATACTTTTGCAGGAGGTTCACAGAGACAAAGTCTACATATTTCATGGAAATACGGATAATCTAGATATATAAATATCTTGATATCGCAGATTATAGATATCTGTGTCATTTATTTCATTAGTAACTGAATAATACTTTTTTATTATTTAAAATTTTGGGTGCGGCAGCACTTAGGCTATTTTCCACCCGTCACTTTATACGGGGTCCAGCCCCTTACCTGAACTAAGATGTAACTAATAACATAACTGTAACGTTGGAAGACTAGAATATTCTGACTTAGGTTATCAGAACTAAAATATACATAACTGTAATGTCGTGTCGTAACTAAAATATTCTGACTGGTTAAAAGCTGAGGCTGGAAAGAAGTACTCAGCACGCATAAAAACAAGACACAGGACAACACACAAATTATACTGGCCAGGGCCAGATGCCAGAGCCTCGTTTGTCTGCAAAATGCAGTCCAGGGTGTACTATGCGGAAGTGAGATTGACAAATGGTTGTACTACGTGGAAGGTCACCCCTTACACCCCCTGAATAATACTAATATCCAGATAACTAACTGATATATATTGATATATTCCGGCTAACATCTACATATTTTTAACTACATCACTATTTTGGGGCACAAACATGCCTCGTTTGTGGCACCTCTGAAAAAAAAATGCCTCCTTTATGCCACCCCCGGAACAAATCCTGTGGATATCCATGGTGTAAGAAACAGAACAATGTCATTAATTACTGTGTAAAACACAACTTGCAGTGTTAAAGCGAGTGATCCATTTTCCACTACAGTGACAAAGCAATAGTGCCAGCAATCAATGGCTCAGTGTGTTAACAGCATTAATCATTGTCAGTTTATAGGATCTCACAAGCAATAAATTATTGTTACAAGAACGATAGACATACACTTTCTGGAATTACAATTATTTTCGTCATGTTTGTTCACAAATTTTAAAATTACAATATGTTCAGAATGCTCAGAATGTTACTTTTCTCTTCATAAACTTTTGTCTTCTCGTTTAAGATCTAAGAAACTGAAAGTTAAAATATACAGAACAGTAATTTTGTCTGTATTATTAAATGGATGCGAAACTTGGTTCCTTACATTGAAAGAGGAACATAAATTGAGAGTATTTAAAAATAAGATCGTTAAGAAAATCTTTGGACCTAAAAGGGATGAGGAGACAGGTGAGTGGAGAAGGTTACATAATTTAGAATTACGTAATTTGTATTCATGTCCAGATATTATTAGAATGATTAAATCAAGAAGACTTAGGTGGGCAGGCCATGTGGCATGAATGGGAGAGGAAAGAGGAGTTTACAGGATTCTTGTTGGGAAACCTGATGGTAAGAGACCAGTAGGAAGGCCAAGACGAAGATGGAGGGACAACGTCGAGATGGACCTAAGGGAAATCGGTAGGGATGGAAAAGGGTATATAGATCTTGCTCAGGATAGGGACAGGTGGAAGGCTTGTGTTGCTGCAGCCATGAACCTTTGGGTTTAAGGAGGCTAGAGAGTTAGTTAGAACGCTCAGGTTTACATGTAAGTTTCCTCAATATATTTTATGAGATTGTAAAAAGTACATACGAGTTATTGACTTTCCTGCAAAAATTACGATTTTCTTTTGTTATTCCAAATTTACATATTTTTTCTACTTTTACGTCCCTTTTCTGTAGCATTCGCTAATTATGACAATGAGGATGAATGGATTGTTTACTAATTATCTTATCTAGAGTCGCTTTTTGCCATTTTTGACTAATTGTAGATAAGCTAATCGAGACTGTATTTGAATCACAATGTGTCTCCACCGGGTATCGAACCTGGGGCCCTTTGATTACAAGGTGACGAAAATTCCACTGTGTCTTCAGGGAAGCATTCCAAACAGGAAAACTTACTTAAAGCATTGCTCCATTTGTACATACCATAGAAGCGTTTCCCAGCTATCCCCAATGTCAGAGCAAACATCAAACCTCTCCCAACTAACATTCCATTTAAGGCTAAGAAGATAAAATTGATAAATATCACACTTTTATGTTATTCCCCTTTTGTGCAACATATTATAGTAAATTTCAATACATATGATAAACTCCAATTAATTTTTAAAAAGTAATCAGTGACAAACATTTTTGAGAACATGCACACGTGTAAGACCTCCTTTCATTAATCTTCCACGTGGGCAGCAGTAATATTTTAATAAATATTATAATTACAAAGCATAGTTTACTCTCCAATTATTGCTCCTTCTTCCATTATTTCATTATTTAAACCTGCACAAATGGTAAAACTACCGCATACATTGTCTCTCCGTAGACATAGTAAAATGGGCTCTCGAAGAGCAGACGACAAAACAGCCAAGGACCAGTCACGTATCAACATGGTGGATCGTGTTTTGAGTGCCCCACCGGCCTCGGAACTTTGGATGTCTCGTTTTTTACCTTAAATTGAACAGGCAGAAACATGAGTACATGTGGGGGTCATGTTTCTATGGCGTAGTTTCTAAAATTGGTGTACATAAACTTTTATTGGAAATGTCAGTTACAGAAGAATTATTTTATCTTAATTATGGATATCAGTCAATCAGAAAATCTGGTTATCCATCATGTTCACAACAATTAGCCTCCTCGAAAGAGTCAGTGCGATATATTTTTCGTTCAAAATATTGCCTTCATATCAGTCTATTAAAAAATTAAATATTTATTCTCAAGAAAAAATATGTTGATATGTAAACATAAATAATCCTAACAAATTTTAATTGTATATACTTATAATCATTAATTTGGGTAAGTACCTAATTGCAATAGTCATATATCAAATTTGAATTGATATGTCACTCACATAGGTACGTTATTCTCAAACACTACAGTAAAAATAAGTAACTGAGATAACACTGCTATCAAAATTATCGAATGACTGAAATCATAATAATAAATCACAGAATCTATTTTCCAGTAAGTACAACTATTATACTAGGGGCTTCTCTTGAATATCCATGTGGTTGTTTTAAGTTTTTCATGCAGAAGTAGCGCAAAAGTAGCAAAGTAGAGAGTAGCGAACAGGAGTAGCATAGCGAGCTACTTTTTGTTAAATGTAGGTGTAGCTGTAGTGAAGCTACATTTTGGAAGAGTAGATGTAGCTGTAGCGAAGCTACAAAGGCTGTCGCAGAGAAGGTGAGACAGATTTTTTCCTGGCTTGGCAACACTGCCTATGGTTTCCGCACTAGTCACGTCATGTAGGATGACTCATTCTGTTTCCGTATCAAGTTATAACATGTTGCGAAACCACGTTAGTGAGCAGCTGTGTTGATTTACATGGAACGTGTTTCGTTTGCATCTCCAGGCTTTTTATGTATAACATTGCTTTTCGCGATGAGTCATGATGGGCAACATGCCATAAAATTGTGTTGGCGTTTAGGGAAAAGTGCTGCGGAAACATATGCAATGTTTCAACAGGCATATGCCGATCAAGAGAGACTGAGAAGAGCCACAGTGTACCGATGGCACAAGTTGTTCGAAGATGGGCGCGAATCAGGCACTTTGTTTCCTGGACAAAGACCGTCCGTGATTAACGAGACACTTATGAATTCTGTTGCAGCAATTATTTGTGATGATAGGCGTTTCAGGATTACGTGACGAAGAGAAAAATAGAAATACGTGGTCGTCATTTCTTGACGAACAAAGAAGTGATCACCGCAGCGCAAGTTTTCTTCAGTTTGCTACCTGACGACGAATTTTCAAAAACATTCACAAAGTGGCAGGAGCGTATGGATGCTTGCTTAGTTGTCAATGGTGCCTATTTTGAAAAAGAAATACGTCTACTCGATATGGCTGATTCTGAATAAAAATTTTGTGGTTTGTAATTTTTTGTTTCATTTTTAATGATTCTTGGAGGGGTCCATGTACATGCTTGTCTTTTAACTGCTACGCAGTCACAACTTTTTGACCTATTGCGCTCATTTTGGTCTCAATCGGCAGGTAATTAACCAAATTTTCATCCTAGTACATTTGCTAGCCAATGGAGGTCGCTGTTTTCCTATACAGGAATTAGTCTCATCTTCTCTGCGACAGCCTTTGTACATTTAAAATGCGTTCTGATCACTGCCCACATGCTGAAAATAAATACATTCTAAAAAAAATTGTGTGGGTATTATACATGTCATCAGAGGTTATAAAGGTATTGTGTGTGAGGGGAGATACTGAGAAAAGAACAAAATGTGTGAAATGTGAATGCCCTGCAAAACACACAGCTTAATAACATCACAATTCTTTGATAGTTCCAATACTAAAGTATCCTGTGCTATGTATACCATAAGCAATATACTAGCAGTCACATTGGTCAACTAGTCTCTTGTTGGCTAGATATGTGACACGAGATGCCAATGATGATTTTACTTGTCATTGTAAAGATAGGTATTTATACTAATTATACCAAAGAGGAACAGATGTTTCAAGTGTTATTTTCCAAAGTTCATAAAGTGATGACTCCCTTTTTCCAAGTTCTCCAGTCATATCAATTTAAAGAATGACATTTATAAAATTAGGGCTTTCATATAAAGCAGTTGTGTTAGAATTGTCTAACACATGGCTCTGATTAAGAACTGCATGATAATTTTTGATTGTTGATTGACTGATTTGGTTTAATTTACTTAACTATTCTGCCAATTTTGGCTAATCGCAAAGATGGAAATGAGTGATGATATGATGAAATTGATGAATGGACACGCATAGGCAGGCTGGGATTTGAACGCAGGACCCATGATGTCACAGCAAAATGTGCTAACTAGTCTGTCACGGAGGCAGGCGATAATTTTCGATTGTGTTTCATGAAATCACACACAACTTAGCAGCACTCCGTACCACTGTAAGTCTCCTGTTGACTGCAAGAGCATGTCACATATTCAATTAATCAATTGAATGAAGCCGAGTGGAGTAGAATGACATCTGGCAGCCTAGATTTAAAACTTAATACAGTGCTAGTGTTGCATTACAATGCTACTTTGGATAACTCATTTGGGTAACTATCAGAATAAGTTCAAAAAATTATTTACGAGTAGTGTACATTGGATTTGGTTACATTTCCTGCTCTATCACATCACTATCAGAAACATATACACAAATATACTGACCTGAGCAAATGCAGTTGGTGTCATGAAATTAGCAGGAGTTTCCATCAAACAACGGGCAAAATTCTGTGCTTTAGCTTTGATTAGGCCTTGCTCCCAAGCTACCCTAGGTAAGAGGAAATCTTGTTTTTAAATCATGTAAGTTACTAGTTTCAGAGTGGTTCCATTACTGTTACCATTTGGATTAATTTACTGCAACAGCTATTTGTGGAGTCACAAAAATACCATTCAACACTTTCGTAGAGTCTAATAATCCTACAAGTAACGTACGAGGTCTGGCAAAAAAAAAAAAAAAAAAAATGAGACTGGCAACCCTGTCGGAAGTATACATGCAGGAGTGGAGAGCATGGGAAATAAACCTTGAAGCTTCAAGAAGTTGACGACAGAACCCTGGGTCGCTGTCACTCATAGTCTGTGAACAGTGCTTTAAGGTGGAGGTCCGTAATCGTGTTGCCATAAAAAGGCAAATGCCCTGTCACGGCAACAACAGAAGAAAATGTGGCAAAAATTACTGACATTTTTCGGAACGATTGCCAGGTCAGGATTCGAATGATAGCAGACATAGTGGGCATCGATAGAGTCGGTGGACACTCGCTTGGTGATTTCTTCAATTTCAGCAGGAATTGAGGCTAATGCGCTGCTCAAGTTTCATATATGCCATTCTATGGTAACACAATTGCGGACTTCCACCTTCAAGCACTGCTCACAGACTAACTACGAGTGACAGTGAAGCAGGGTTCTGTCGTCAGCTTCTTGAAGCTTCAAGGTTTATATCCCGCGCTCCCCACTCCTGCACGTATACTTCCGACAGGGTTGGCAGTCTCGTTTTTCTTTAGCCAGACCTCATAAAATTCGAAGTTTCCATTGATTTTTCACTAATATTGTGTGAAAAAAAACTATACTTTGCGATTCTATAGCAGGTATTTTAACATTCTTATGTACTATTTTAATATTTTAAAGCAAAACTCTGGAACCCACTAATATTAAATGTTACATTGAAGCACCAGCATCAGTAACGGCAAAATAGATGCGAGTATCGGTGTCAGTATTGATATAGGCTGAAAATGGTATCAGTTCATCCCTAATATTAGTGCATTATAATGTACACAAATTGAAACAGATTACTGTTAACACTCTCACACCTTTCAGAGATTGGCAGTTTGTATAAACTGAGCATATACTAATATTTTCCTTACTAATTAATTATTTTGATCAATTATTGCTGATATTAGTATCATAAACTTTCATGTTTAAAATATACGAAGTAAAAGAGAAAGGAGGTTAAGAATGCTTTGAAGATGGCTAAATCTAGACTGCTGTAAATTGAAAAACCTCATATTACCCCTTGTTATTTTTGCAGAACAGTTTCAACAACTTCTTCACAACTTATGTACTTATCTGGGTTTTATGAAAAATGTAAAGTGTCACACCAGTGCCAAAACCACGAATGTTTAAATTTTGGCTTCAAATATTGCAGTTTGACTATTTTTGTTCATAGATTGCCATGCTAACTTATTTGAGTTATTAATAGCCATACGTGGGTACACATTTTCCAATGACAACATTTATCCAAATATAAAACCTGTTCTTTTTTCTAGGAGCTTGAATATTAAAATGCTTTTTTGTTAAATTAAGATTTAGTACATTCCTGGTTTTGGCATGGGTGCAACGAAATGTTTCGTAACTCCAACTAACAGAACGAAAGTGTAATTCTACAATAAAAAGATGCAACTAGATTTGCTTACCCGTCACTGCCTTCTGAAAGACATAGCTCTGGCATTACTTTATGTTTGTCTTTGCTCTTTAGTTCTTGAAATGACCAAAGACTCAGCACAGCTCCTTCTGCTGCTGCTTCTGCATCATCGCACCCATCCAGCACCACTTTTGTGATTTTCAAGTCCTGCAGCTGCCTGCAGCCAGCTGAAATCGCATTAAATATGCAAATAAAACTTCTAATTTTATATTCATACACACAGCATTTTAAAATGATGTAAACGATTTAAACTCATTTTATTTCATTCAAAAGTTGTCAAAATATTTCACACATATGTAATGTAACTGTCCAAGTTTAAGTGCCAATGGTTATCATGAAGTTAATTCGCAAATGCTCAATGTGAGCACCCTTCACTACTCTGCACATGTCAATACGGTAATGACACGTTTCAGCATGTTCTCATCAATTGGTCACACCGCAGCACTTATCTGATAGTTCTTTGCTTGTGGATCTTTATGAAATAGTGCCGCACACTCACGACTGACCTACTCTTGCAAAATGCTTTCCCCTCACCACTGGCAGTCATTTCACAACTGGCCAGCCTGACACCTGGCAGCAGAATTTAGAATTACTGGGACCATTAAAAAAAAAAAACAACTTAAGGATGTTCTCAAATGTATTTCACAGGATATTCAATCAGCGATTATGTTGTATTGCTCATGGAACATGTTTCTATCATTAAGATCATTTTGAAATATGCTGTATATTTCTTATGGAATACTGATATCCTATAAAATAAATAATAATTATAATAAATAAATAAAACTAACAAAATAGTAAAAATGTTTGTTTCCATGATTCTGAGTGAACAGTGGCATCCGGGGTTCAGAAATTAAACTAGGAAGGGAGTATGGGTGATGCAATCAGTTGCTTACTATGTAATCCTGCCCCTGCATTGCCAAAATATGAAGTATTCTTCAACCCATCACCGTCACCTTTATTTGGTGCAAGCGTTAGAGGAAAACTGTACACAAAGAAAGCAGATTTAATATTTATCGTTGTGCATTGTTAAATTTTTGACAATGAAGCAAAGGTGCAAAGACGAATGTCTCTAGTAACTGAGAGGAGTAAAAAAATGACTGTGCCCCTTAGTTTGTGAGTTCGCCAAGGTCTTTCTTTTCTTGGTACCACCTTACCTCATCTTTCTCTCAAATAAGAACAATGGGTTGATGTCACAAGCAAGCGATACAGAATTTTGATGTAAGCCACAGTGTAGAAGGATATTTCTAACCCAGCTGGCACTGCCAGATGCAAAGATATTATAGTTTATATTTTTGACATACTTCAAAATTTCACTGAGATGAGTACATGACAGTATGGTAACCAATGATTACATTTAAAAAAGAAATATATGACTGTTTCTTATTTACATATCTATTT
This sequence comes from Lepisma saccharinum, assembly GCF_977018435.1. Lineage (NCBI taxonomy): Eukaryota > Metazoa > Arthropoda > Insecta > Zygentoma > Lepismatidae > Lepisma > Lepisma saccharinum. The sequence continues at coordinate 13,813,398 of NC_139249.1, forward strand.
TTAAACAAATAAACTTGTAATATTACATTTAACACAGAATTAAACTAGACATATCTGATTTCTCCATAATCTAGCACCCCTCTAAAAGGAAATGCATGTAAAAGCCTATTGTATTTACAAACAGATGTTTTATATATATATAATTACCAAACATAAGATTTAGATTTGAATTAAATGTTCAACCTGCTTGAACTTTATTTTCATTTATTATTTATTCATATGCTTATTGTTGATTCTTTAAAATTTGAAACCAAATTTGAATCTTTTAATTTCATCCATAACATTTTCCTTCTTTCAACTTACCTGCTACAGCTGTTCGAATATTTTCTTTCTTTTCGTCCACATTTTCTTCCCTATTAAAACCTACACTGTGGTCCCCCAGATTAACAACAGCTATCGATGGGAAGTTCTCATGTGCAGAGAAGAGCACACGGGCTTCGCCCTTCTTCGGAAGAGCTCCACTACTATACATAAAAAGAAAAGAACAAAATCTAAGATGTATTCTTACCAAAGCAAATTTGAAAATAACAAAAATTGAATAATATAAATACTCCAGTACTATGAAAATATTATTTTTTATGCTAATTATGAAAACCAGGTTGTGTAATTAAAATTAAATGATGGATTAAAAATGTAGCTGAGGCACTGTAGTTTTTTTATTAACAATATTTCTTTCAAGACATGAACATTAGTGCAAGGATAAGACTTCATTTAATCTGTAGGTTTATATAATAACTTTTATACCTTTATGTATATGGATGATATTCAGCAAACAACTTCCTCCACAATTCATTGCGCAAAATCATGTTCTGCCACCATATTTCAGGGGATCAGATCCTGCTTTCAAAACATACCGGGTAAGCATTGTGCGTATGATCTTTGGCAAATAAATTCAAGATATGATTATTACGATCATATGTGGAATGTGTATTTATAAAATACAGTTTACTCTAGGACCTAACTATTAATTTTTAGAGCCTAATTTCATACTATTAGGCTGTCAATAAATAACGAGGCAGAGGATATTACACCACAACTATGGTAGTTAGAAATGGGTCGACGGGCCCGAAATGGAGGTCCATGTGTGACGAAACTCATTCGCACACATTTTCCTGCTAGATGGCATTACGTGTCTGGTAAGGTATGTGCAAAGGCTGCTAACCGAGGAGCGGCCGTGCCCAGTCATTCCATGTTTGACTACAATGCGTAATGGAGGCATCCGAAGAGGAGCAGCATGCTGTTGTGCACTTCTTGACAGCGGAAGGTGTAGGGGGTCGTGAAATCCATAAAGGAATGGAAAGGATATATGGGGGCACTGTATGTCCTGGGCAAGAGTGGAACAAACACTCTCGTGAAGGACAACACGCGGAGTGAAGCACCGAAGTGTGTCGCAGACCAGCAGTTGTGCAGGTGGATGAGCTCATCAAGACACTGGTTTCCCTGCAATGCGTTATGTGTGTGGCCTAACTCTCCGGCGAAGTTCCGTAAAGTCCTGAGCCACCCCCCTATAGTCCAGATCTGTCCCCGTGTGACTTCCACATCTTTGGTGAGCTCAAAAAAACACTGCAGGAACAACGGTTTCAATCAGACGATGACTTCAATGAGTACGTGCGTAATTGATTCCAACAGCAACTAAAGGAGTTCTACGAGCATGCCATTATGCGACTGGTGTCATAATGGGATAAATGCCTAAACAGTGGCAGACAATACTTCTGAATTCATTAAATTCGAACCCGGGTTTGTGTCCTGGTCGAGCCTGCATTTTTCGCTAACAGTTCTACGTAATACATCTCCTGTGTGTGCCTAATTTAATGAAGTAACATCTCTACGCTGGGAGGAAAGAGGCAACATCAATGTCTACTGTGTTTCTAAGGCAACAGATCCTGTTGCGGTAGCACTGACAGAGACGATTCCACACAGGTAAAACAGCGGAAGCGAAAAATCAGGCAAAGCCAGGCCCGCTCGGTGGCTCAGTAGTAGAGCAATGGCACAGAATTCCAGAGACCCGGGTTCGAGTCCTGGCCGAGCCTGCATTTTTCGCTAACAGTTCTATGTAATACTTCTGAGGTTAGTTACATAAGTACTGTGAAATATCCTCTGACTTGTTATTTATTGACTCAGCCTCATATTAAAGCCTACTTTAGGCACCTAAAAGTTAATTTTTATGAGACTAAAATTCTAATTCTACTCATAAATCAAAAGTATCACTATCTCTTTCTCTCCATTGTTACAGTGTTCCATTCCTAATACCCTATAAAATAATTATCAATAGATAATGCAGAATATAAAACTATTTGGCACGTGAAGGGGGGGGGGATAGCCTCCTACAAATATGATTTTACATTTCTTAGAGCCACGGAACAAAGTGAATGTGACTTAGTAAGGGCAATACTATTAAAACAAAAAAATGAATAGACTTAGTATTGCCGTTACTGAGTCACATTCACACTGTTCCTTTGTGTACATGAGAGAAATCAATTTATTTTGCTTTTGCACTACTAAGATACAGTTCTAAGGTTTTCACACTGAAAATTCTGGGGAAAAAAATATTTTTACATAGCCGAGTTATGCATGCAGGATCTTTTAACTTCCATAAAAAGTTGTGCTAATTGTTCTTCTTGTATGTACGCATTGCTTGCATTGTAGAATTATTTTCCTGTAGTTTACGGTTATTACAAGCATAAGAAAACAGTTTTTCGTTGCGATGTTTCAGGAGAACACACGCTCCCTTCATCAGACATTTATTTTCATTTTGACTAAAGATACAGCGTGTGTTCTCCTGAAACGTCACAATGAAAAACTGTTTTCTTATGCTTGTAATAACCGTAAACTACAGGAAAATAGTTGTGCCAACAGTAGTTAGCATCTGTCTTCAAAATAGTATAGGTACAATGGGATGTAAAAATATTGTCGGCAAAGTGTTCGCATCCTGTTTTGTTAAATAATGGATTTTGTTGCATCCTGGTGCAGACATCAGAAGCTTCTTGAATCTCTCATTACATAAAAAAGAGTGAATAAACATGGTGGTGGACAATTTGCTTGGTAACACTTATGTATTCCACTCGACTAGGTAAAACAGTGGAGATGGGCGATGAAATGTGCGCGCGTGCACGCACGCACGCACACGCACACGCACACACACACACACACACACACACACACACACACACACACACACACTGGATTTTCAAATTCAGAGCATCACACTTTGTAAATGTAATATGGAGTCTTAATCAATTCAGTTTTGTTCCCTTGCATTTTACATTAACATGCAATTGAGGTGGTCCAATTGGTAGGGCACATGGCCGTATTTAGAGGGGGGTTTCTAGGGTTCAAACCCACCTCCCGAAACTTCTGACATGTTGGATTAATGGAAGTTCAGAAACCAAAATCTGTAACTAATTTTCAATTTTTTTTCGAAGCATCACAAAAATACAAGGAGACAATGTTGAAACGATCAAGCTAGAATTTTCATACAATTGGAATTCTGAAACTTGAATGAAACGGAATTTATTCTCAGAATCGCAGCCCACCTGCAACCTCTCCATTTTCACTTCTGCTGTCCTCTTTCCAGTGTAGTTCCTGCGGTACTATACCGTCACAATGAATATAGACTGAAAATTCCCTATCCGTAAAAGTCGAAAATCCTCCTTGATAGGAGTTCAAACCTAGAATCTCCAGTTTCGTAGTGCATGACGTTAGTGATTGAGGTTACAATCCATGCACCAGGCAAAGTTTAAAAAAATGTAACTGGTTCCACACTTTTCAAAATTCCAAAAATTGAGTTTTAAGGTCAAACAACAAAACTTTATGGCTAAAATTTCCATCTAACTTTTACAGCTTTTTCTTGAAAGTATCTAAAATTTATTTACAAAGTATAATAATTGTGCATTTCAGTACACACTATATGAAACGTAAAGGAAGAAAACAAAAGAGACACCTTGTACTGGATATTCACTCATCTTCTGGATTGAGTAAACCCCCTCAAGGATATAACAATGTTAATAATAATAATTAGAATTATTATTAGAAAAAATAGTTTTATTATTATATTTTAATTATTATTGTATATTTATTGTTATTATTTCTATTATTCAAATTTCTGGCAACGCCCATGGGAACAATTATGAATGACCCCCCCCCCCCGAAAATGTTTCCTGCCTACGGCCATGGTAGGGCATCCAATTGTCATGAGGGAGATCTAGGCTTTCCCGATAGTGCTGTGGTAGTGTCGTTGCCTTGTAATCAAGGGGGTTCGATTCCTGGTGGAGGCACATAGTGGTTGGGATCAAACTTTAAACTGTAGGTCCAATCCCAATTAGCCTTATTGTGCATAAAGTGGACTTAAAACACCAAATCAATCAACCAACCATGAGGGAGATCTGGGTTCGATTCCTGGGCTGGGAACTATTCAAGCAATGTCCCTGCATGCAAGGCTCTGAGGATCACCCAGCCTCTAATGAATGGGGTACCTGGAGGCACAAATAGGGGGTAAAGGCAGCCAGAGCATGGTTGTGATCAGATCACATCCACAAATGCCAGAAGTTGTGAATGCATGGGATCCTATCACCACATCCCTCACACCTTCGAAGCATGTTGCTATGTGCACGGGGTAGCAATATTTTTCACGCATGCAGAGTTGTATATACACTCCTTAAAATTCGAGCCTAAGGGCCTCAGTGAAACCAAAAAAAGTTTTGACTCACGTAGTAGCTTAGTTCTGAATCACACCACCGCTAGTGCTAGCAACAGTTGTACCAAAATGGCTGACTTCACTGGTTTCCAGCAAGTGTTTGCAGAGTTTGCAAATTCACTTCCAGCAAGACGGTGCACCGTCCGGGATTTCCTCAGTAACCGCTTTCCAAATCAGTGGATAGGTCGAGGTGGGCCAATTGCCACCTCGTTCACCAGACCTGACACCTCTTGATTTTTACTTCTGGGAATTTATCAATGTTAAAGTTTTCAGACCACCCCTACCTGTTACACTCGCTCATCTCAGAGCAAGAATCTATGCTGCAGTTGAGAAGTTACACCTGACATGCTGCAGCAGGTTTGGCTAGAAATTGACTTCAGATGGGATGTCTGCCAAATTACCAATGACAGTCACATTGAACCTTACGAACTTATAGGGTAAAAACTTGATGTATTTTGCTACAAAATGACACCAAAACCAGCTCTGTAAGTAGTGTGAATAAACTTATATATAATTACAAAGTTGTCAAGTCCTTTATGAAACACCCTGTACTGCCTAATGCAAATATACATGTATTGCCAAGATGTAAAACTACTGATTTATCTGTGAGAAGTCGCTAGGTAGGAAACTACGCAAGGGAGGACTTTATCCACACAAATATAGAGCTTGTGAGCACCTGATCATTTTTATTACTATAACCCATGCTTCAAAAAATGACAAATGAGTAGGTCTCTAATGTATATTATTGTAATAAAAACTATGACAGAATGAACTGACAAAGAGGAAATACATGATCAATGATAAAGATTATTTAACACCCAACTTTTAGATGACAGCAACTATGCCACACGATTAACCCTAAATTATCCAAGAGTGGGGGGATTGTCAGGCCCACTCTCTCTTTTTTTCACCCCAATTTTTCAACTGTTAATATTTTTATAAAAAATTGTTCCCTAGGTTGTTCCCAATATTTCTGTATTACTTTTGATTAAAAAAATCCTAAAGATAACGTAAATAGGGGCAAAATCCACATGTGTGTCTATCAGGCACTTTCAGATGGGCCTGTGTGTGTTCCAACATGACACTCATGATTGAAAAAGTGTACAATTGGATGGTAATGGTGGCATTTTTTGTAATTATTTTAATGACTATGTAATTATAAATGTATATACACAAAAAAAGTACTGACGTGACATGAATATGTTTTTTCCAGGTTTAGTGAATCCTAAAATGTGTGTGATACTCTCATTCTTATTTTTTATTAATGATGATAATTTTTGTAACTCATAATTAATGTATAAGTACACCTGTATGAAGAACAAAGGGAGCAGTGATTCAAAAACAAAATGATGTCTTGTATTTTAGTGACAAAAAGAAAGTGTGGCCCCCCTTCAGATAAAGAAGTTTCTCCTACAGCATGAGTAAGCTAGGGTTTACAGTGTAGTTCCTGTTAGGGGTGGTAAAGGGGAAATCATAAAATAAGGATGAGTCTGGCGAGAACTGACAAATTAGATATGTGTCAATAATTTTACAGGGAGAAAATTATACGATAAAGTACAAATACAACTGGCTTTATTGAACTCTCTAAAGCAGGCTGATAAACTTCAACACAACAACAACAATCAAATTGCTGCTTCTTCCAGATCATAAAGTTACACTTACGTACAGGGCTATTAAAATGAATAATTGAATCTAATCATCGCTCCATAGAAGCAAACTGTCCGAGGTATTTCACATGTAATATCACTACTGTGGTGTTACGTCCACTTGCTTTACTTTTTTTACACATGGGTCCAATATGGTGTGCGTTTACAGAAACCTTTACAAAAAACACCAAATTAATCATTTCAATTTGCATGAGAAACATGTACAACCATAAATACACAAATATACATTAACATATGTACATTGAAAGCATTACACAGCTGATACCGAACATTTTTCTGCAACACTATCTCTTGCTCCTTTTTCTTCATTATATTTTCCATCATCATATATTTGCTACACAACTCTCTTTATCAAACAACACTTTGAGCAAATGTAACCAAAAATGCATTACTGTGCAATGCAAAAATATTATTTTTTTCCATTTGTTGGATGAACCAGCATCCTACTGCTAACACCATACAAAACTATACATTTCCATTTTGGTTAACTGCAAAAAACCATCCAATAGGCATTATTTTGCTTAATGCCCTTTCATCAAAATATACTTTATCGGATAAGCTTCAAGAAGCATCTCATCCATTTCATTGGTAATCATCACTTCTGACATCATAATAAGCAAGGCCAATCAAGTACAATGGTAGATCCTATTAGACTGAATTCTATAAATAACAGAAACTAAAAGCAATGCAATGTTAAAAAATAAATTAAAAAGCCAGTTCAAATTTTCAAATACAGGGGAAGAGGACTACAAAATAATCTCCAGATCCAAATAGTTCATATTTTACGATCAAGACAGCAACGTTGTTTAGTTTCCAGTTCAAAACAATATTTTAAATGGAGGTTAACAGTTCGTATCTCATAAATTTAATACTACAATGAAAATGAACGAGTGCTGAAAAAAAAATAGCATCTATGGAATATCCTACATTACATTAACAGCACTGCTGCAAAGTTTGAAGGGAGCACTTATGATTGAGCATCCAGTATATAATCATGCAAAACTGTGGGAAAATGTAAAATAGTTTAACATTTCGCTATGCTGGGACCATGAGAATTGAATATATAAGGCACGTCCAGAAAATAGAACCCTTCTTGGTAATAAAAGAAGAATGAAAGAAGTTAGTTGAACAAAAACTTTTCACTCTGAAATACCTTCAGGTAATTTTTCTACATACGTGCCCATGGAACAGAGGCACTTATCGTACAGGGAGACAATTTTTTGTGTACTCTCATCACATACAATTTATTGTACGATATTTACAATAAGTACTAGAAGTTGTCACCATTGTAAGATTCACACAAATGAATACCGTGTATCATGTTTTTAAACTCTTCTTAACATTTGCTGTGAAATAGCATCAACACAGTTTTGAATATTTGCTTACAATTCCGGAATAGTGTGGCGATGTGTTGCGTAGGCAGCATCCTTGACGTTACCCCACAAAAAAAAAAGTCAGGTAGTGAAAAAACTGGAGATAGAGCTGGCCACAACTCCTAAGAGATTACTTGTCCATGAAAACAGTATACATATATGCCATTACTTTGTTGGCAGTATGGGCTGTAGCACTATCCTATTGAAATCACGTATGCTGTAACCTGTCTGCCTGTGGGTAACTCTCACACCATCTGTATCGGTCACTGTTCGCTGTCATTAAAAAAATGTTATGAAGATGCGACTGCATGACATTGAACAATAGACACCAAGGTTCTGTGATGAGTGGAGAGGTGTCTTGTGCAGCTGATGAGGTTTTCACGTTGAGCAAAAACACAAGTCTACAGCAACAATTTTGCCTAATCAGCTGTTTGTGCAGTTTACAGCCTCAACTAATGCAGTTTTCATTGTTACTCACCACCTAACAAGCAAAAATTTAGTAAAAATAATAAACTACATTCCCCCATAAGGTTGCATCTCTTTTTGACCACCCTGTATTTATGCTACCAATCCACCAGTCAAGATGAATCAGAAAATCAAGAACCCTGCCAAGTGTAAAATGAGAGTTGAAATTTGTGAAATCACGGAGGTTTATGGTGAAGAAAGTTGAAGGGGGCATAAAGAGATCATGGTGACTGCATTTCTCAATGGACTGGTGACAGAGGTGGTTCACTAGGGTATACACAAACTTTTCCCCCCGGTATGATAGGTGCCTCAATGCCAAGAGTGCTTATGTAGAAAAATAGTTCAAGGCATGTGCTTTTAGAGCAAAAAGGGTTTGTTCAACTAGCTTCTTTCAGTTGTTTTTTCTTTTATTACCAAACAGGTACTACTTTCTGGATGTGCCTCGTGTAATCCAGGAAAACGTAAAATCAAGGTTTCACTGTATTAACACTACAGCAGCAAACAACCATCATGCTTATAATTTAACACAATACAAATTACCAAACATTGGTTCCTACAATTCACCACAACAATTTTAGTTCATATTTTCTCCATAAGCAAGAGCGAATATTCCAATTAATTAACATGCATAAGAATGAAGAATGTTACGTTAGTCAAATATTTTGTAAATGCATAGATTCCAAGTGGCTTACATTTGTACATCACAACTTTCCCGACAGTATTCACAGTTACAAAATTGGCACATTTGAATTACAGCCCTGATAACAAGTAGTAGTCTAAACATCACTAGTATGAAAAGTCACATACAATGTTAAGAAATTGTTCTATCTAAAATCAATCAGGATCATTGGTTCTGTAAACTACGAACATAATTTTCACATATTTTACATACAATACTTCTTGGTAACTAACATCGTTGAAGTAAAGAATCATTCAATAATTGATCTCTATGGCTTACATTTATTTATGTAATGAAATTGTAATCTACAATTCCTATTTGAAAGTAATTTCCTGTTGGGTACAAGAACAGCAGTAACTTTTTTACATATACATGTTTCGAAACTACACTAGAAAATTAAAAATGATAAATACACACTTAAGCTTGGCACTTCTTTCCCAAATAGAAGTTAAATCTTGAAAAAGTACTGATGTATTTCTAGTTGTGTTCCCAAACAAACTAATATTTCATGTCGTAACAAGAAGTCAGTTTTCATCCTGGGGCATGGAGGCATCATTTCCATTCGTTATTTCATCACTGGCCATCACTGTGAGTGCACAGATGCTAGTGAATGTGATGGATTAAACGAATGATTGGGACAAAATGTAGTGCAGCAAGTGATGACTACTAGCACGTGACTTGTGTAGACAAGTAGGCATGTACAAATATCATTTTCAGTAATAATAACAACATAAAACTATTCTGTTTTTTTAAATTTCTTGTATGTGCTAATTAGCAAAGCTAACGAGAATGGTAGGAAAGCCTTGGGACAGCTGTGCCTATTGAAAACATAGTGCCATCTAGCAAAAAGAAAAAGTTGAAATTATGAACATCTGTGATGCGATGGAATCATAGGATCTGAGACGAAATTATGAATGTGCTGTTTTTGTACATTCAGAAACAAACTGAAACATTGACATAGGACTAAGTTTCCTATCATTCACTACCCCAGCGTGAATACTTTTATTTATTACTGAAGGTTTTAAAATGAGTAACACAAGTTAAGTCCAACTCATGTCGTCGCCCCTGAATGTTTGAGTTCAATTCCTGGTCAGAGCATGGATACCGCTTTGTTTCTCTTCTATTTCATCTCATCATCGTTCATTTTCATTATTATGATTAATCCAAAGAGATAGGAAAGAAATATTAAAGGAATATTGCCTGCTTTCATGAAACATGCTGCATAGTGTGAAAGCAGACTTAAGAAATTAACTACAAATAGTAATTTCTTACATAATGTTTGGTGTTTCCACATTGTGAATTTGGATGTTTTCCACCTAAGGCCCACTGCTTTCATTAAGGATGCGACATCTGAGACAGAGATGGTAGTGTGTGTGTTTAAAATTAATGAGAAAAACATCCATTTGCAATGCGGACTCACCAAACATTGCACATGAAATACTAGAACTGGGTTTACCACATCCATCATTAAAATAGTAAATTACAACACGAATACAATGAGTTGAACAATTATCAGCTACAAAGTGTACCCTACATGAAACACAAGTTCCTGACAATTAGCTAACCGTTGTTTCATATCAAACATTTCATTAAGCACAAAGTAGAGTAAAAACTAGTCTCTAGTTACAGATGGGCACACACTATTAAATAAACGCATGGGGAACTGTACCAAGATATTTGTGTTAGTAAAAGGGGCAATTATGACCATCAAGAGTGCATTTTGTAATTTCTACAACTGTAACATTGCTGATGCTAATTACAATTATCTACTCAAGAATACACATTGAACATGGTTTCTTTTCACTAAAAGAATGCCATGATCATAGACCAGCTAAGATCTTTTAGTGAACTAGAAACAATCAAATTAAGTACTTATTACTTTGCATTCAATTAAGAATATCAGAAAATCTAATATTACTCAATCTCATATGTTTGGGCACAGGAACATCCAATGTATCGAAGAGTAAGAAGAAAACAGGGTAGACCAAAAAAAAAAAAATGGCAATAATATATCTGAATAGAAGAGGTGACATACTGAACAGATCTTAAATTGCCAGCTGTCGCTTAAGAACCAACGCAAACCAGGTGGATTTCAATTGGATCGCAAGTGGTCGGCATTGTCACCCTAACCTAGATTTCAAGACAAGGAAATGCTACTACTCCCTCATGCGTGTTTCGGGTAATAAGACAAAACTGTTTTCTTCTAGTGTTCTATTAACTTCAGTGAGTACTGCCAACTATTGCTGAGAACACCAGAAAAAGTTTCTTGCAGATAATTTAGTACTTGCTTTTAGTGTATTAATCCTCTCGTATAGTTTCCCATACGTCCTCACAATGCTGAGTAAACATGGATCCCCACACACTGAAGAAACAGTCCACCACTAGCGCATTGGCAAAAAGAGAGTACTAATAAATTCGCTCCACGGGAGTCCATTAACCTATTCACTTAAAAATTTACACCACTAACAGTTCCCTTGGACTGGACACTAAATTTTGCATTGGCCAAGAAAAATGTGTAATATTTCAAAATGAATTTGCAGGTGTTACACCTCAAAAGATTCAGAGATATGAAAAGGAACTACTACTTGCATATTGTAGAAAAGACATGCTTTGTATGGTTTTTATTCTAAGAAGTTGAGATATGCATGAGAAATAGTAAAATGTACCTAGTTCTTTATCTTTAGGGGTATTTGTACTCTTAAAAGGTCTTCCTCGGTTTTCACAAAGAACAACACTTAGTAATATGCAATATTTGTGTGAAAACATGTTCAGAGGGTGAACGAAAAGACAAGCACACTGTTTGTATGAGCCAGGAAAGGTACAGTGAGCACCGTCCCTAATAGATGCAAGCATGCAACATGGACATGTCAAATGATGCAAATACCCAACTGAATGATGAGGGGACATGTCATGTTAAAACAGGTGAATGGGTTACAAGATCGCACTTTGTGATTACAATTTTCCACTCTCCACAACGTAACAATCTTGTAGCCTTACCATAAGGGTTAGGCTTCAACTGTATTCAATAAAAATAAAACTGATTTGGGTACTATCGTGTAGACTTACATACAAATATATTAATAAATGTAGAAATGAAGATACAATGACAATACAAGAACTATGCAATTTCTAACTACAGAATCTCATCAGAGTAATGGAAATATATGATGTTATGTAACCAATTAAGAGTATGATTTCAATGACAATTGACAGCTATGACAACTAGAACAGAAAAATGGAGACAGATATCTACCATTCAGCCAACATCTCCATTATCTCAATCCTTAATAGTAACACAGAGGGAACCCAGGCATCTGAATATTAAAAATATTTACTACTAATGTTATCACCTTCTTCACTTTGGCAATATAATAGTGATGCATTTACAAGTATAACTGAAAATCAGTTATGGAAAACTTAACCCCACCCCCTCTTTTGACTTTTTTCACTTCAGTTTTTAAAACCTGTTTTCTTCTTGTTTCAGTTCTTAACTTTTCTCTCTTCTAAACTTCAGTCTTAAAAACAACCCCCCCCCCCCCCGCCTCTGCCAAAATAAAACTCTTTTCAGTTTCACTTATCCAATCATTTCAGCAGCATTAACATCCCAAGGAACAATAGTATTTATACATGCAAGAATTACATATATATGAATTTTGTTCATGTAAAGAATATTTACAAAACCTTGTTCTTCATGTGAATAAAAACACATTGCCTCATCATCAGCCATGACATAATGCATTTTAACATCAACCACAACTCCAAACAAATGCAATGTAATGGGGTTTAAAAGATCTCACTGAATTTATTTTAAAGAACCTTCAGGTCAAGTTTCACAACAATGAACTAAATTAACACATGACAAATCAATTCCAGCTATTAAATTAAAGCAATATTAGACTCAATGCATACTGTATGAAGATACAGGCTGTAAAAAGCCTACATTATGGGATGAGAAGTTTATAATTAAACTGCACACAAAGTTAGCAAAAATTGACACTACAAAATAAACCTAGGACTCCATGATAAAAAGGTTGCACCAAATATAACAATGAAAAATAGTTATATTTATCACAATTAATTTCCGTATTACATTCAAAAATTGCCATTGTTTGGGCATACATAAAACATTCAGATCATTGTTACATAACTAGTAATCACATATTAACCCTTTCAGCATATTGCATTGTGATACAAATTCTATTCCTGGAACCACAGGTACAAGAATTTTTGACAACTTGTTGGGCCCTGTCAACCTACGCACCACCCCTCGTGTAACTTTCTGTGCCGACACATCATCTTGTGTTTCACTGACTGTGTGTCTCGGGAGTTGATGGCTGCTATCACTAGTATAAATACAGATTGGGAATCTCAACAAGAATGTCAATAATATAGAATCAGATGTGATTATTCATAAAGCTTTTCTGTGTACCCTGATCCCTATGTTATATAAAACATCATATCTTTTCAGCACATTTCTTTTTCTTTATATCCTATGCATTCTAAATTCCAAAAGCATCATCTTCCCTTGACAAGATGTCAGAGATTGTCAGCCATCTAGTGTGGAAAATTCAGTTGATTTAGGAATGGCAGGAAGAAAAGAAGTTGTTTCAGGTAAAAAACACCCAGATGCCAACACCAGTCCCAGTTTTAAGTATACAATTTCATATTTTTTTTAAACATGTTTCTAAATAAAGTGTTGATTTAATGAAACTGGATTGACTTTATAAAATACTAACATTTAGTATGTGCATGCAATATTGGTGCTTTTATAGTTTAATAGTTTCCTTTTGAAATAAAGGGAAGACTTATAGTTCCATACCATTTATGTTAAGGCCATCACAAAGTAAACATCTCTAGAATGTTGTGCAGATATCAGTAGGCAACCAATTGTCTACAGCAACGACAGGGGCATTTTTTATATTAAAATATCATTACTTTCACTTTTTTCTTACTAATCATACTTCACAAAAGAAGTAACTTACTACAAAATAAATAATGAAATTATGTAATGTATGAACACTGAAAAATCAGAAATTATTTCTACATGATCAAGTCAAATTGGGCATAGCAATGTCATGTGAAGCTAACAGAACCTTCTGTAGGAATTTCCAGCTGTTCTTATAGTATGAGGTTAAGTCGTGTTAGACAATATTTTAATTACTTCTGAGGGCGTAAGTCATGACAACTAAATTTTTTCTCAAAGTTAAACGGTGGTACCACAATATGATAGTATGTCCTGGAGAACATGAGACACATAGTATGTGCACACATAGTTAGATAGCAGTATGATGACTGGTTACTGTAGAGAGAGCAGTGGTAATTCTTTGTTGAGACAACTGCTGTTCCATGGCATGAATAGAATTTGTGTATCAGAATCGCCATTCTTGAAAAGTCATGAGAATGCCACAGGAAGCTGTTGGAGCCTGTGGAGAAAAGTGTCCTGTCGTAGTACGCACCTCTTCTATTCAGTAATGCTCCTACGCTTTCAGACACATGTGGCACAATATTATCTTTAAGGATGTTTTGCTAGCTTTCCTATGCTAGGACTTGTACAGCGGGATTGATAAGTATTACCGTGCTAATTGTCCATCACCATGTTTGTGCACTTTGACCCAGTAAGAGCTGCAAGAATTAAAAGAAAACTCAAAACAAGCTGTTGACAACTTCTGCATCATACATAAAAATCCACATAGGACGTAACAGAAAAGTCATGGACAATTTGCACGGTAATATTCATGGATCCCACTGTACACATGATCTGCATTGTTTGAATATTCCACATTACCATACAATGCCCTCTTCCTTTTGTATATTTTGGATTTTTGTGCCGGTCCCAAATTCTCATAAAAAAATTGTTGCCATGACTAATGCCATATATTTGATAATTATTAGAAGGAAAACAATTACCATACCATGGAAATCTAGGTAAAATACATCAAGTTTTGAGGTCCAAAAATATGATGAAAACAACTTAAAAGACAAAACCCTTATTTTGCAATATTGATTTGCAATACAAAGAAACAATTATGCTGATTTCATTCACGATGACTAACTTTTACTAAATGTTTTTCAATCGTGCCACAATACAGAGACAATGGCTATAATATACTCCATAACTTCTCTCTAGACAATCAACCTGGTGGCTCAAGTATTGAAAGAAGGTTATTCATAAAGTATACTGGAATAAAGTAAGTACTTGCTATGTAAGTAGCATACTTCAACCAACAGTTAAAAACCCAAGTTTTTCACTTGGTTGCAGGGATAACTTGAAGGTTGTCACACTTCTCTACCTACAGCACTGCAAATTAAGCTTTTTGTTTGGGGGGGGGGGGGGGGGATTGATTCTCACTCAGTGGTGTATTTGCGATTTCATTACTAGGAGTAGGTTTTTGGGGGTGTGCGAATTTCTTTGTCACCAGTTAGTAAACTAAACTATTGCCTTGCAGTTCTAAGTACCTTTGATAAGAACATTAGTCGTAACCCAGGTCAATAAATCTTATAACACTTTCAAGCAATTTCCACTATAGGAACACTTAGTATATTCTAAGACAACCAAAAGTCATACATAAAAAGAGCTATCGAACTTGTAACAATGAAAACTTGACCAAATTTCTATTGCCAAGTTCAAAATTAATGTACAGGGTAGTCCAAATGTCTTGTCACCCCTACATAAATATGTAATAACAACAGAATTCAATACAGCATAAGGTATTCTAATAAACAGAAACATTTGATGGATTCACTGTCACCAGGACGGATGTTTACGCAACCACAATGTCAGTATGAGCACTATCATTTTCGTGAAATGTAAATACACAACTTCACTGAAACTTAAGTGGAATGACTTGACATTTGGACCACTCTATACATCTAAACTACCTGCAAGTTTCTCGTTAACATTTTAATACATGTAAAATTACAGTATTATGCCATGAAAACTCAAGTGGAAAAGAGCCTGCTGTTGCCTCAGCTCGGTAAGGTTGGTCAGTTTCAGAATGGTGTCCTTTAGGGGTGTGCGGGATCCCGAAAAGTCGGGATCGGGAAAAAAATGTCCCATCCCGATCCAGACTTTGGGAAATTACTTCCAGACTTTTTGTGATCCCGATCGGGAAATACCGAACGTAAATTTTAAAAAGTTGTTAATTCTATGTTTTCTGCATTGTAAGTGTCTCAAACTTATCGCAAATTGTTAGTTTTTATTCCAGAAATGCAGAAACAATCACTTAAGGTAAAAATAACTTGTAGAGTTCAAGATTTCCAGAGCTTCGGGAAATTTCGAACATTTTCAGTCCCGAATGTTGGGATTTAAAAAATTTCCAGCCCCGACCCAAAATTTTCTGTCCAGCACACCTATAGTGTCCTTCGTTAATCCACAAGGATGCATCCCTTTTGGGCAAACTTTGATGACTAAGCCATGGATATGAATGATTTCTCAATTGTGTTTGTAACGTAGTTAAGAAATGGTATACTATATGCTTTCCCGTTTTGACAATATCACAAATGAGAGGTATTATGCATGCATACTCCCAGCTTATAGCTGGTTTGGGGTCTTCAACAAACATAAAGACTTTACAATCAGAAATTTTTAAGTTCAATCATTGGTAGGGTGGAAATTTCAGGATTGTCTCAAATAAAACTGTAGGCCCAACTTGAATTAGCTTCTGCACATAAACATAAAACTTTTCGCACACCAGGCAATGAATATTGCTACACGATACCAGATTACCCCTACCAGTAAATATCTGTATACATTAACAAATACATTTTCTGACACAAAAGACTAAGTTTCATTTGAAGGGCTCGGGTGTAAAACCTGGTGACATTTTTATTATTCCAGAGTTCATTAAGGGAAAAGGTTATTAGAAGCTATTCTGTCGATAAATTGTTTTCGTGTTGTGTTTACCAATTTCAGAATGCTTCATTGAGTCCAATGCAAATTGTATGACATGGCAATTTCACTCGAAAATTGAAGGTTGGCACATTTTACTTTGTAACTCAAAAAATACCAAAATGTCACCATGTTTTACACCAGAGACCTTAATTTAATTTACAATGCCTCAGATAATGGAATCGAAAACAACAATAAATGGGTAGTATTACTGCTGTAATGACAAGTACTGAATAATTCTCATCAAAATCGAAGAAAGTAAACCAAAATGAAAGAAAATATGCCGCCAGGTATCATGTGTGTACATACTCTCAGGTCATATATCATATGAATAAAAATGAGCACCTACACGTTTATCAAACTTTTTGGAGCACGTAGTTCATTCAGTATGAACAGACACACTCTCCTCACATAGAGCATCCACTCCCCTCATAAGCAGATGCTCACATTTTGATGTAAATAAAAGTTCCCAGAAATGGGGCAGGTACTCATATTTGCATAAGTGTATTTGCATATATGCAGTCATGATAACATCAGGTTAATATAGCTATAAGAAGTCACGTGGTTGAAAAGTATTCATATGAAAAAGGAGTCTTTATCTAATTTAGGCTCTTTGTTATGGTGTAGGTCTGAAAACAGTACTTTCATGCAAATGCATGCTTCAGTATCCATGGGTCAGTCTACAGTGACTGAAAATCAAGAGAACAGTTCTATCACCAATAGGGAAATTTGCAGAAATATGTTTTAACAAGATCATCTACAAAAATTGGAATGGATAAAATGTGATGCAAAACCCAAAGGAAAAGTGGTGTTTGCATTATGCCAATGTCACTGAAACAACAGATGATACATTGTATTTAATTAGAGATTTGTAATAAAAAACAATGCATAATGGGCATTACTGCTGTTGTAGCGAAAACTACTGAATAATTCATATCAAAATCAAAGAAAGTAATCAAAAAGGAAACTAAAGAGTACTGTACGTTATATGTGATGTATGTCTGTGCAACAAAGCAATTATTTTCGACTCATATCAGTGTTTTCACTTCCTTTATCTTCTACTTTCAAACGAAATCACTTTCATTTACTCCTAGACTTTATTACAGTTCAATAATTTCATTCCCATGTTCTTTCTTTGCATAAAAGACAGACAATAAAATTCACAGACCATCTACTTCCTACTGAAAAGGAAGACTACATAGCAAATTCACGTAGGAAGACAACATTAGCAAGTTCTAATTTGTCATACAAAGAAGCTACCTTCAGTTTACATCACTTGCATTAAACTATGGTTTGTAAGTACACACACAAAAAAATGGTTTCATGATGTTATAGAACTTTATTTAATGGAAAGGTATACTGTCTCACATCCAGGATAGCATGGTGATACCAATCACCTTGTAATCAAGGGGTTCCAAGTTCAATCCCCACATGGCTTCAGAGCTCATGTTAAACTGCAGGTCCAGTCCTGATTAACCTATCTGTGCATAAAGTGAACTCAGCACAAATTTCACTGTACAAAATGTTAACTGTTCCCAAAATGCAACCAATTCTGTTGTTTGTACTTGCAAACAATAGCTGAATACAAGGAACTGGAAGCAATACACATTTACGAGAAGAATTACACCATCTCTCTCCAGAATTATATTTACACATTAAAACAACATATCAAAAAACTAAACACCCTGTGGTAACATGGAATGACATGGGTAAACAGCTACCAATTGTTACATTGGAATGTCTTTTATACTTATGTAGTAAAGAAGATAACAAACATCATGAATTACTTTCTGATGTCCATACATTGTAATGAACAATATTTATGGTACATGAGGCAAAAGAAAGAAAAAAAAAACTTGAATGCTTGCCGCTATTAACAACTTGGTAGAAAAGTCGTCTAGCTTTAATTCATTCTTTTCATTTGTTCACGAGGTCAGTCTCTTGACAAATACTGGAAGGTGTCAATGAACTAACTGAGCAAAAATTACGAACACTGCATTACATACACGATTACTTGACAACATATAAATGTTTGCACAGGTACTTCTCATTAACATATTCCCAAAAAACAACTCGCACTTGTTACATTATGTACATCAAAACCATCAAAATTTCTATTAAAAGGAACTCTTACAGAACAGCCACAATAATAGTCAAGCCAAAACCTAAGTCTTAAACATGGCAGCAAACAAATTACCTTACTGTGGTTTTACACTAACTCTAAGATTTTAATGATGCCTTGGCTGTTAGCAGCAACTACAACATTTGATCCTAATCTCCAACACACAGCGGAAACAAATTCATTTACATCATCTTCTTTTCTCTCTTTTTCCAGAACACTTCTCACGGCATCAAACTTAAAGCTGAACAACTGCTTTGTCAATCCTTTATAATAAATGTACAGGGCATTGTTTTCGGAACCACAAGCAATGTAATCACCGTCAGTTGCCAAACCCACAAAGTTCTTCTCGTTAATATGGCCAACAAAGGAACGTAAACAATGTGGATTGTTGATGTTCCAAAGCTTCAACTGACTATCTGTGGAAGCCGAGACGATTTCTTCCCTATTCAAGAATTTTACATACGACACGGCTTTCCTGTGACCTTTGAAAACTGACAATGCTTCTTTCATGTTCCTCAAATCGTAATAGTGAACGCAGTGATCAGCGGAACCGAATGCCAAGTGGCATGAACTTTTCGGATTGAATTTCACGCAACACACATTAGCTTTTGCTTCCAGTGAAGCAACGGAATGGTCTATTTTGAGTGACCAGAGCTTAACTCTCGAGTCGTCTGATCCTGACGCGATGAGACGAGTGTCTACATGGTTAAAATCAACGCTCCAACATCGTTTCTCGTGTTCCTGGAAAGTCTTTAACCGCTGGCCAGTCGATGCATCCCAGACCGTGACTGTGCCTTCATAGTCGCTGCTCGCCAGTGTTGATTTGTGGTAGGAATTCCAACTCACGCAACTGATTTTAGAATTGGATATCATTTCAATGCACGGATAGTGAATATCGACCGTATCGCGAATCACTGCACCGTACTCAAACACTTTAATTCTCTTTGTTACTCCCGCAATGGCAAAGAACTCATTGTCCTTGTCGAATTCTATGCTGGACACGATCGTCGAGTTGTTAAATATATCACTCGAATAATTTAAAGTCGCAAGCGGCCTGAGGGTATTATATCTTGAAAACTTTACTAGATTTTCTCTGAATAAATTCAAGCCTGGCGAATCAGTTTTCTCGCCACCACCGAACATCAGCTCCTTTGCTCGAGACGTGAAATAACACTGCACAAAATCATCAAAATGAGCATGCATTCGCTTCTTCCTAGCCATGAAAGTCGCACAGTCGCTCTTCTGTCTGTTCTGGCCATGGCTGCCGTTGAAACCATCGCTACCAGCTCCTTGTTCTTCCGTAGCGACTAAAGTATCAATGGTGTCGGTCACCAACAGTTCTTTTGCAGAGGCCAAGGTCTCGGCAGACACGTCCAGCTTTGGACACTTGCTCTTCACGTTTTTCAGAATGCCTTCTACTTCTTCCATGTCCTTCTTGATGAGTGCCACCTCTTTGGTCAACTGAACCAGCTGCTGTTCCTTTTGCTGGAACAGGTGCTTTAAAAATTCATACAAAAGCTTGTTCTGCGCCACGCAAGATTCTGCTTCCAGTAGCTGCTTTCTCTGCGTCAAAACTTCAAGGATAACATTCACATCCGTTAACGACAGATGTTGAGATTCGCTCGCCACGTACTGCCTCAAGCCATCCTCGTGCCCACCGTCACCCTCGTCGCTCCTGCCCAATTCGCTAGCTCCAAGCTTTGTTTTGTACTTGGAAACCAATTCGTTAAGAAGAAAATTGGGGAAAATTTGATCCTCGCCACCTATAACATAGTTACACTTTGGACACCTGTTGTTAGTTTCAAGGTTCTTCGCGATGCACTGATAGCAAAAAGTGTGGCCGCAGCGAGTTATATGCGCTTCTTCGATCAAGTCGAAACAGATGGGGCAGAGGTAATCGTTATTTTTGTCCTCGAAAGAATCTCCGATGCCGTTGAAAACGGTGGGATGCTGTCGCTTGGCAGGCCGGGAACGAGACTGAGATGAAGAGGCCTGGGACGAACTTCGAGAGGCCATAGCAGATTTATTAGATAGTGGCTTGGAGGTGACTAGCCTTCACTGAACACATGCTGACCTGAAACAACAAAAATAATGCCTTAGCTACAAAAATGAAGCTGCAACATGCTTCGACCACGATCTAGGTAACCCATGGATAGGCCCAGAAACAAAAAACCTACAATATACTGTCTGCCTTAGCATTATAGCAATTGTTTCAGGTCAACTGTCCACACCCTTGCATGGAAGTAACTATAATAAATGTGTGTGTTTATGTATACTCATGTTCACATAAAGTGGCATATAAATCAACTGTTCAACCACATAAAATGTGTAAAACTATTGGTGATGTATTTATTTGTTAGCAAAACTGCAATTAACCTGTGATTTATTACTTTCAAAAACAACCCATAGTAATAAAAAAGCAGCTCAAAATTTCTAAACATTTTGGCCTCTTTTTGAATACCACATGAACCTACAAGATAGCATCACAGCAGAGAAATGATACTAAGCAAACATACGGCCACTACTGCAAGTTAAAAAGTAAATAAGAAAAAAATACAATATCTGTTCATGTCACTACAAAGCTGAATTTTCATACAGCACTTTATGTTTAACTAATCAAAACAAACCTTTCATCATGTGAGAAACACACGAGTGTGTTTACCCTATGCAAGTTCTTATTGGAACAATCTTCTAGCATGGGTTAATAAGTAGGACAATTAGATTTCAGGTTAAAAGAAATTTAGTTATGCGTGCACTATCTAAAACATGAAATAACCAGGAATTTTTCAGAGAAAAGTACTGCTTATTCTAACAAAAGAATACAATTTTTAGAGACCATCTTTTTAAAATCGTCAAGTCAAAGACATGCTCCTCAGCATATTTCAGAAATACAGAGATTGTAACTTAATGAATCTGGCTGCACTCCCTTACAACTTTAAGGAGAGAAGCCCAAAACTGTTATATACATTCACGATGTATGTGTTTAGATACTCCACCAAAAAAAAAAAGCTATAGTTATCAACCATCAAAGAACTTTCCAGTAGTGCTACAGGGGGTCAAGTGTACCAAATTCAATTCATTCATTTGCCTCATTAATTAATGAATCAAGGAACAAATAAAATCATCAGTAAGAATTTGTCCAAAGCATTGAGGATAATCTTGCAGATTGCAATAGTGTATTCATAGCTATTTGCAATAGTTCATTTTTGTTATACACATAATTTCTAACTTTGAGTTGATGCTACTTGGAAGAATTTTGAGTGTATGCACAGAAAGCTTAATTGGGACTGGAGTTACAGTTTAGAGTGGAATCCAAACCAATATGTGCACCCACTGAGTGTCAAACCTAGAAACTCTTGATTACAAGTAAATTACAATACTGCTGTGTGATCAGGGAGGTCCAGATGCCACTTCCAACACTAACCGATTCCCAACACCATTGATACCTGAACAATGAAACTATTTTTACCACTATTCACAATATATTTCCGGGTTCACTTCATGCACAGATAAGGGATGACACTTTTTCTAGACACCC
This sequence comes from Lepisma saccharinum, assembly GCF_977018435.1. NCBI lineage: Eukaryota > Metazoa > Arthropoda > Insecta > Zygentoma > Lepismatidae > Lepisma > Lepisma saccharinum. The sequence continues at coordinate 13,835,823 of NC_139249.1, forward strand.
AAATGTCAATCTCACTTCTATGCAGTACACCCTGGACTGCATTTTACAAACTAACGAGGCTCTCGAATCTGGACCCATGGGATTTCAACAGATTTTAACTATGTTTGTATTTTTGGTTGGAAACACAGAAGTTTGGAAACACTGCATACCCAATGAACATCGAGAAAACACAAGCACGCGCGATGATCTACGAAGGTGTACGTGCCATATTGTGTCTTACGTAATGTGAAAAATTGGAATTACCTTAAAAAAAAAAAACGTGAATACACCTTAAAGAATGTTCTGCAAAGCAGATAGGTAAGTACGAATGTTAAAAATGACTAAACAAATAGGGTGACCAGACACATACATGTAAAAAAGAGGACAGGGAGCATGGTGAAAAAGGAGGACAAAGTCATAAAAAAGAGGACACCGCAAAAAATGACAACTTCATTTGCCATTACTCATAATTTAATCAATACATGAAACTACCAACACTTCACTCACAGATAATTATGAAGATTTTCTCAGTAATTTCCTCTTAGTTTAAGTAACGAAAACAATATCCTAATCTATTATTTAACACATGACAATCACAACTAAGAATATCTATAGTTTGAAGCACAGAATTTTACCCTTTCTACAAATCTTGGATAGTAGAATGCAATATATCACCGTAAGTGAATGCAAATGTAACAAGTACGCTTCGCTTCAACATATTTCATATCATTACTCATCCTCATCTTCATGATTAGCCAAAAGTGGCAGAAAAGCGAATTAAAATAAACCATATCAGTCAATCAAAAAGGAACTGTTCAAATCTCAGATTGCTAAGCAACAAGTATTTACAGATTTCTAAAAAATCTGCCCGGATGCTGGACAGACACCTAAAACGGATGACATGTCCGGATGAAATAGGATGTCTGGTCACCCTAAAAATAAAGAAGTTACATGTGTTTGTGGAATAGTAAACTTTTACCAAAATATTTATGTTGAAGAAAACAACTTTAAAATTACTAGTGGGAAAGCTTGCTTCCCATGGACAATGTATTTTCTATTGACAAGCGATTCTAAGTATCGTAAATTAGTGGGAAATAATGTAGAAGTAAATCGGAACCTTAGTAGAATGCATTTAGGGACTTTATTTTAATGCTAAGAGAACTAAACCTGAACTGCCTAACCTAACCACGAAAGTATATAAGTATTGAACAAAAACCTAAGTAATCGCTAAAACTCTGCAGTATGTGTTAACAGACGTAAATCGAAATCAAACTATGTAAAAATTGCATTTGTAGCATGATGAAATCACAATAAAACAAAAGGAACTTGGGCCAAAGAAATTATAAAACAATCAGAACTCTTACCGGAATTTGCTCATTTTGTTATGCAGTGACATCCCAAAACACTTACCCACATGAATGTTAGTTTTAGCTATGTCCATATTGGCACAAGAATTTTGAGGTGGTTTACAGAAAAAGTGATTAAAGAAAGAATTTGTAAATATGAGATATGCAATAACTTACTCTTGGAGCTGCTGCAGTAACTTTCCATTGGTTTCGTTGTTGTATTTTTGCGTAGCGAATGTGAGTTTGATTTCATTATTTTCATCTGAGTATACTCCAAGGACAAGACCTTTCTGAAAAAAAAATAATAATAATTGGAATTTCAGTTAGAGAAAAATGAAAAGGAAAATGCATTTAGCAATATATTGCTAGCATGAATACACGAAGACAATAATTTTGGAGAAATTTGGCTCTGAAAAAGCACTTGTTGCCAGTGAAGAGCATTGCACACCTTGAGTATCTTCTTAGATGTCTTAACTAAAGCAGCCTGCCTTTCTCTGGGTATTGTCCAGTGACATGGCATGGATTTTCTGGAAGTGTTGCCTATCAAGTGTTGCCTATCAATGCCAATTAGTATAGAGGCATGCAGCATAGTCAAACATAAAAATTTAGAATGTTTGGCCAGCTATGACTTAAGGCTCAATAAATATCAATATACACAACTGAATGTAATTCAACAAAATGACAGTTCTAGAAGAGGGATTCTATTTTGTGTCAGATTTCTAATATGCAGACTCGTAATGGTAGATTTTTTCTAGATTCTAATTAGCACTAATAATAAAAAAACATGATATATCAACAGTAAAACTGTCCTTTACTGGCAAAATTCTATGAATTTCTCATGATCTTTTGTAAGCTACAAAATATTTTGTTTTCCAGTTAGTTTTATTTTATCATTACTCCGGTAACAGTTCGTTACATCGGAGACACATTTCTTCATTTTTACAGAAGAAACTACTTATGGAAATGAGTTTCTCCAAGCTTTCCAACATTCGTGGAGGTATTTTCTTTCATCGTGGAATCTATTTGACCAGCAAATCATACATTTTTCAAGAGAAATATCCCACCGACTCACAATTGACATGTTTCCCGTACATGAACTGCATGTTCCGCACGTTCGATGACGTAACCAACTGTCAGTGTTTCAAACTACCTTTTTTTTTCTATACTTGCCTAACCAAACCTAACCTTATGGAAATGGTTCGTGGAGCTATCCGTGAATGGTTCGTGCGGCTATCCGTCAGCAGTTACCCATGCATAATGTATAATTTCCACCGGTAACGAACACGATAGTAGGTATTTTTCGGTGAAGGATGTTGAAACACTGCATACCCACAACGTGAGTCAAGATGTGCCCGCCATATTGTGTGTTCCGGAAGCGAAGAAAGGAATTTAAAAAATCAGTCTGTATGTGAAAAATTGTGTTTGTTTTCGTGTAAAAAGCATAATGGTACCTTGAACTATGTTCCGCAATACACAATCGGTAAGTACGAACCATGCGAAACACAAAATATCAGATTTAAATGTGTCTCCGACATAACAAACTGTTACCATTACTCCAAAGGGTGTAAAATTCCTAAGGATTATTGTGGCAGTTGTGGTGCACATACCATAAACATCTGATAAACTGGCAGAGAATTCTTCAATTTCTGTTGGTGCATGTGAAACACGTGAATCAGATCTATACATGAGCAAGAAGCGACACTTCAATCTGGGGATGGATTTGGCGATTTTTGCCTCCATGATATGGATATTTTATTGTGTTTTGTATCACCTCATTCTTGTGACTAGCTTTTTCAAAAGGTATAAAGAAGTGACATTTTAAAAAAACACACACAAGTTGAATCAATCATGGATTTCTTCAGTTGCCATTGCTCAAGAAAGTTCCTAATTGTACACATGCATTTTTAACATGATTTCATGTCTGTACATATGTACTCTACCATCATAATAATAATAATCCGTGGCGCAACAACCCTTGGACTATCTCCCGACTGCCAGTCTCCCTCCACAATCATACCTAGAGGTGTGAAGTTCTTCAACCGATAATGGGGTGACATGGCGTCAGCACGTCAAACCCCCAGTCCTTATAGGAGATATTTGAGACCGGATTACGCTACTCACTCATAGCTCCCCAATTTCCTCACGATGGTGGGTTGCCACCAGTCCTATAAACAGGCCGAAAAATTTCCAGAGACTGAACCCGGGATCGAACCCATGCCATCCCACAGTCGCCATCCAAAGCAAGGTGCCTTAGTCTGCACGGCCACGGAGAAGGACACTCTACCATCATACTGATTATTTATTTACTGAGTGTTTCATGGAGAATTTGCACTACATTCTGGAACAGTGTAGTGTGTGGTGTATTGTCACATGGGCATGCTAAGTAATCAAATGAACGTTTAAAGCAGCAGACAGGCATTGTTGAATCTTCGGAATATGAACATCACTATTAATCTACTTAGTTGAACATAATTTTCTTGCACCTGCACTATAGTGTGTCAAAAAGTGCAGTGAACCAGACGGGGGTAATGTGTACTTCTTTGTGAGCAGCCATTCATGTATCAGAATCTTAGATACAGACTGCTGCTGCCATCTGCATATGGCACGAAGGGGTTTTCTGCTTGACACTTGTTAGTGCATGATGAGCTATTTTGTTTCCAGCTTTCATAGTTGGTTACATAGGTTCGACGGTAACGCTCTTTGCACTGCAATAATATTGCTAAATGTTCTTGTGGTTCAAGATTATGGCTCTTAGCATCAAAAGAACATTCCTAAATGCTTTAAACAGCTGATCACATGTTCAAGTAGAATAATACATCCATGCCTTATCTAGGGTCCAACTGAGCACATTATGTTGACCCCCCTTTATGGAAGTCACCCTATTATTATTGGTATTGTGTAATCGGTAATTAAAATCCCTTCCCACCAACAATTCATACATGTTCGAATTAGTCTCTGTACCCTATAGTTTCCTTATTGTGCTGCTGTTTCTTTTTTGCCATCATCGTTAACTCCTCACTCAGTTCTGGCACCTTGGGAGTCCGGAAAGGTACGGGTCCCTCGGGAAATGAATGCCAGTCGAAAATTACATAATTAATATACCATATGTAATTAATTTCGATTGCAACTCAATGAATTAATTTGATAGGAGACCGATAACGGCAAATAAAAATTTACTTCAGGTTCGTGTTCGTCACAGGATTTGCAAAACTTCACACTGAAGCAACTTCTGGAGGAGAAAGAAAAACATACTTTTGAAAGAAAATAATGCCTCATTTGCCCCACACTGAATAAATTCCGCGCCCAGTTTTGTTGGATGCGCTTGGTATATGTATTCGAAATGGTAAATTTAGATTTTAATCCTCCAATCCCGGTTTTTAGCTAATCTGAACATAACAAGCAGTTCTTACAGAAATAAGGAGAAGTATATTGTAATACAAATTTTCTTGTATACCTTATCAGAATCTGAGTTCACTGCGACGGAATATTGCCTTCTAGAACAGAATAAAGCAACAGTTCTTAATCTTCCTCCAGTTCTTAATCTTCCTCGTACAGCAGCCTGTAGAAGAGCAGCCATCATTCTCTGCTGCTGTCCTTTCACGAGCGACCCATTCCGAAGATCCCGAAGTTGACCGAATGGCGGAAGATCAGACAGGTCTCACGATTAATCCCGCGATGCACAAGCCTAGCATTACAAGAAATACCATTCATTTTCGATATACATGTGATAAATATATAGGAATAATTCGTAAGCTGCTTAATTAATTTCAATCTTACTCAAAATTGAATATTTATATTTTGCCACAACATTTCTCTGTCATAATTCATACGATCGGGGACAATTAGTAGCAATATCTGAAAGTAATGAAAGCACAGAAAATATGGCAGTCTGTTTGTATGTGTGTTTACCTGTAATCGTTCCTGTGGCATAAAAATTGAAACTATTATTAATTGTAACTTAATGTGAGTATTCTCTTCGTACTTGATAAACTGTAAGAAATGTCTGCAAGTGATATCTTAAATCTGTTGCAGTAATGAACTAGAATGCATTGACAATTTCCATTCATGTACTAATACGTACTAACTGGTTTCTTACAATTGTGTACTTTATGTACTGTCACAATTCTTTGTGAATATATATTTTGATTGTTGTATGGATTATGTACGAAATCACTAACAAACAGTAATGTGCGTAGCGTGCAAGTTAAAATTTCACATGGAATCAACTCGAGTAGCTGCTTTTGAGTAAAAAATGGCCCAAGTTCAGATCGTGTAATTCCGATATCATCGTGACGCATACGCGTTTTGTACATGAGTAGATTTTTCTTTAACCTTCTAGCGGGCGCGTTCATAATCGTGTCACCAGCGGGCGCGTGACGCATTTTTTACGTCATTTAGTATCATTCATTACGAGCAAGAATTTTTATAATATAAACGAAAATGTTTTTGGGTCTACATTTATTTATATCATATCTGAGGTTAACATAAATGAAACATATTGAAATACAAGTTAGAATGCTGAAATTTTTTTTAAAAAAAAAAACAGTACGTAACTTATTACATATTTATAGCGCACCACGCTTTTCATCAGCAGGCGCCTGTCGTACTTTTTACGACAGATATTCCTGCTGAAAACCTAAATATTACAAGTTTATGTACAAATACTTTACATTCCAAGTTCAAGAGGGACCGAGTCGAGTAAAAATTCTCTACGTCATATGAAAATTATGGGCAGACTATGGCAATATCCTGTGTACACACTCCCGCCTCCCCCATCCCTCACCGCGCACGCACACACTCACACACACTCACTCACTATATCTCGTATAAACTAAGTAAAATAAACCAAATAATAAGAACTTACTTTCACATTTTCGGATATGTCCTTCTCCTCAAAACATCCTGGGAACGAGCCTTGCTACCAAAGTTGGTCAAGTCGCGATTAGCCTTTCTGTGCACTCAAAAGCGGACTCAAAATCAATCAATCTATTCTATTAACTTGAGGATACGCTGAATTTCGCTAACGTCTACGTTTTGTCGACTCATTTTCAACAATGACCTGACGAAATAATTACAGAACAGGAGCAGGCACGCAGCGCAAACTTTACGACACGGTGTTTTGATCTGAAATAAACAACAATTGACAGAGTATAACATATGGATTAGTAACAATGACTGCTAATATGCAACACAAAATACCTCTTTGAGGAATACATAAAAAGCACAGGTCGATGAATTCAAAGGAAACACAAGAAAATTAAAGAAAATTGCTTTTGGCATAAATTTTGCGCAGGCACGCCCGCTCGAAGGTTAAAAGTGTGTAAGTACATACTGAACAGGTTTTCTGATGGCTTACCAGAACAGTTTTTGAACTTTTGCAGCAAGATGAGGGATACATTTAGAATACCAGAAATGGTTTTGGAAGTAAGTTTCAATTTCAGGGAAACCGATATACATGTTTGACAATGTTGTTTTCGCATGTGTATGTGTAAGAGATTAAATGCTTCACGCTAGGCACCATGCTAAGGCCACAGATGCACTTTATTTCATAGTAACACATCTCCGCGAGCTAAAGGAACTGAAAATGTTCACAAACAACATAATTATCACAAACTGTGCGAAATGTTTCACTTTCTCGAGGGAGTACAGTGGATTAAGGGTATAAATTATTCGGTACTACTTTACTATACCAGAGACACCTATCAATGATTTATTTCGCAATTTTTTATATTGCTAACGTACTATTCTGCATTGCTGAACATTTCTTTAGGTGAAATAATGAATTTGTAACGAAAATAATGTCTATTTCTTACATTAACGAGTACTTACTGTTGTTCCTTATTTCCCACAAACCATCCACGGGTACCCCCAAAAACAATTGACGTTAGCCCAAAAATTCACGATAGCCCCACGAACCATCACGGGGACAAGGTATGCCTACTAGGTTAGGTTAGGTTCCATTAGCAATCCTTTCGTTCAATTTAGCATATACGGACAACATCGGTTTTTCTCGATGAAAGAAAATACACGGAATTCTTTTAATTTTAACCTTTCACGTCCTGCATTCCACTTCTTTCTTCAAGATTCCGTGTCAAATTACAAATTCCACGGCATCTTCCACATCCGGCAACAACTTCACGATGCACCCTCGACATGTCATCTTGTAGCAGCAGTAATAGCGCGTATTGTGCTCTCATGCAGAAAGCAAATGGCAGCAGCAGCAATAGTGCGTCGGAAATAGATTTTCGTAGAAAACCACATGCATTCGCATTAAAATGGATCAAAACTACATTCCCGAACATCAACAATGCCACAGAAAATGATTTGCATAAGTACTTTCTCCTGTAAATTTGAAGAAATCAGTCTCTGGTATAGTAAAGTGTTACCAATTATTGTATGCAAAATGTGGGCTGAGGGTGAATGTGTCATGCTACTGCCACTAATAGTGTCACATTTTTCTCAGTTTATTGGCAAGTATGTTCTAAAGTGTATAGTTGATACTTCAGTGTTTGTATTACTTTGTAATTTGTTTTTATGTATTTTGTAGGTATTACAGGAACAAGTAGATAGGCAAATCAAATATGGCGGCAGTTCAGAATACACCCGTATCTGAAATAATGCGAAGTAAGGAAGCTGTGGATGATGAACCAAAGAAAAAGTCGCGCGAAGACTGGAGGAAAGCAAAAGAACTTGAAGAAGCTAGGAAGGTATGAACAGTTGATCAATTCAGTTCTGAAATTTTTGTCAAATAAAATGCAATGTAAAACATGCAGAAAGGATAGCTCAGACTTTGCTGAGTCCTAGATTCCCTTTCTTTCTGATTCTAAACTGCTTTGCATGAAACAATAGGGAGATACTTGTAAAGAAAAAGAAAACACTCAGAACCATCCTGTCAGATTTCTTTATTAAAGAGGTAAATATTAGAGATGCCCAAATCCGAATATCAGATATTCTGGTATCCAGATAATTCAGTTAATGTGAACAATCCAGTTTATCTGATGTTCGGATTATCCGAAATGTTCAGATATCCGAATCCGGACAGTTTTATCATTTATCCATTTTACGGGTGATCCACGTATTCTTTTATTTGCCATTTTCCTCTTTCAATGTACTGATTTTCTCTGTTAAAATTTTGATATTAGTATGTGTCAGTATAGTAATTAGCAGTTCAGAAAAAAATGCATCATATGCTGATATTAGCGTTAGTTTCGTAAAGGTAACGATAAACAGTGTGTTGAATATTTAAAAATGGCTTGTATCTGTGTTGTCTAAATTTGCAATTTTGTTTTAGGCTGGTACGGCTCCAGCAGCTGTAGATGAGGAAGGAAAAGACATAAACCCTCACATTCCGCAGTACATTGCATCAGCCCCTTGGTACTTTGGAGCCAGAGGACCAACCCTTAAGCATCAACGTCCACAGCCCGAGAAACAGAAACAGTTTACCACTACCGATGAGTGGTACAAGAGAGGAGTCAATGTTGTAAGTATATATATTTATATATGTCACTTCCAAATCAATTCCATCGTAGTAGTTGCAATTAGACAAAAGTTGCAGGGAAGCAAAGTAACACAGAATATCATGTACTTCCAAATTAAATATCTCATCAGACAATTATATAGCCAACTCCTAATTATTACAAAACATTAAAGTAGGTTAGAGATCGTATCTGTAAAGGTTGATTTATTCTTTCGTTGTAAGTAATCTAAAGATGTAGACAAGCAACATAACACCATAAATTCTGAGTGTTGCAGTTTTAACCACTGCATTAAATCTTTAATTACCAACGTTTCGAAGGTTGATTCTTCCTACATCTTCAGGGTAGGGTGTTAATCTAATAAATCATAGTTCAGTCCCTGGACACATGATGTGTTTTGCGACAGTGTCTATTATGGAGAGTGAATAATTGTTGTCTTGGATGATTTTTCTCAGTGGCCAAGGTTCCGCCTCGTCTGCTGGTCACAAATATCTGTTGTACATGAAAGTTCCAGGGAGTGTAATCAGTGACCCAGGCTCCACCTCGTGTGATGGTCACGTCAAGACCTGTTATTTTATGTAAATTGCCATAAAGTAACACCAGATACTCTCTCTAATGCCGAGCTGTGGCAATATGTCATAAAGAGTATTTTCACATAGAACGTGACTTTTGGAACGTACTGTGACTCAGGTAATGTTCAGAGATACATGTCTTGAGTGCTACATGAGACTTGAGGTATGTTTAGTAATTAGTAAAGTTTATTTTGATTCTAGGGAAGGACAGTACTCAAGATAATGTGCATTTTTTTTTCATGAATTTTATAGTGTGCATATTTTTTTGTATTTTTTTCATGAATTTGGATAACATCATTCTTTTCTCAAATCTAGTGCTTGAAAATAAGTTTTACAAAGGGAAAATGTCCTCCAAGGGCCTTCTGAGTTTACTTTTCACAGAAGAGTGCTAATGGAATGGGGTTGAAGGGAGGGGAATTCAGGGAGAAGAGTCAACAAAGCTATAATCTTATAGCCTAATCTGTACTGAACAAAATGAGGTATAATTTCTAACTATAGAATTCATAGTCTCCAAGATATTAAATTTTATTTAAAAAATTGCCCAATTTTCAATTTCCTTCTGAAAACATGCTCGCTGTTGGCACAAACAACGGAATAATCAGCCTCTGCATTTAAGGGTTAAGCATAGTGCATAGTGAAAAGTCATTAAAATTCACTATTTTTAATTACACAAGTAGGTGAACACAGAGCTGATGAAAACTACATACTGAAAGATAAAAGATATATGTACCAAGTAGTAGTTGATGGATCTCATTGCTTCTTTTTATTTACAGACCCACATTGCAACCAAGTATAGGAAGGGTGCATGCGAGAACTGCGGGGCATTGACTCACAAGAAAAAGGATTGCATGGAACGACCTCGGAAAGTTGGAGCCAAGTTTACTGGTAAGTAGTAAATTTGAAATTTGCTATTCGTGTGATTTGGTTAAAGATAAACATACTTGAGGATGGGAATGTTGACAACATATATAGAGATAGTATGCTCTATGGAAGGACTGTGTCTCCCACCTCTGGAATGTGATTACCTCGTGACAAAATGTAGGAAAAGCAGCATGCAGTACTTGAAAGAAAGGAGGTTGAATCGTGCGACTTCAGTTTGGCAATTCTCTGTTCAGAAAATATTGTTTACATAACAGTGTGCAGTGGGACTCATTGGAACCACCAACATCTCATACCATTAGCAGTCAGTTGCAGTAATTAGAGTATGTGTGATTAAAACACTCACAATTTGAGTAACATAATTTTCTATATTACCGTAATTTGAGTTCTCTCTAAGCCGAATAATTGGCATCCTTGCCTTTGGTGCAGGCGATGCTGGGTTTCATTCCCTGTGGGAGCTCCAAAATTGCTATAAGGTTGAGCTAATGTAGGGTGTCTACTGGTCATGAAAGTCAAAAAATTATACTTGTGGTGAAGAATTTTTGCTATCACAATGACTGATTGGTTGATTTAGTTTGTTTTACTTCACTTTTCTGCCCCTTTGGATAATCTCGAAGATGAGATGGATGAATGGACAATCACAAATATATATGGTGGGGTCTCCCCAATGGTGCAGGTAGCGTCGCCACCTTGTAATCAAGGGGTCCCAGGTTCGATACCCGGTGGAGGCACATAGTGGTTCGTATTCCACTTTAAAACTGTAGGTCCAGTCCCGATTAGCCTTATTGTGCACAAAGTGGACTTAAAACATCAACTCAAACAAATATATATGGACGGCAATATGAGCCCGACATAAGATTATACTGGCTGTGAGTCCAGATTTCAGCACCTCGCTGGTTTTCCCAATGCAGTCCAGGATGCATTAATAGATACAGCAAGTCTATTTCTCTTGATAAATACGACTTCAGTTTTCATTTTAGGTGGCCTTTTGGTAGGGGGTTCATTACATAAATATTTATTCTCTTAGTTGCTAATTTACAACTTTACCTAAGTAGGGGTCGAATAAATGAAGGTTAAGAAAAATGCTCTTAACAATTACCATCGATACCTGATGCTTGAAAATTGCAATAATTAAAAGTTGGTTCAAATTTTGATTAATATTAGTTTGTAAGTAAGTATTCCACTCCAGTTTACTAAGAGTTTTACTTTAATATCTTGATGAATTACATCAGTGTGTTAAATTACATATTATGTAATCACAAAGTTTTTTTTACACCAAAACTGGTACAAAAAAAAAGTTGTGCAATTTCCCAGATAATGTGACTTCACGAAACTCTCGCATATTTCCCACCCTGGGAAAAAAGCAAAATGCAGGAAAAGTATCAGCAAATAAATTTCAACTGATAGTTTGAGATACTGATGCCACTGGTATTGAGTGGTTCCGATGCATCAACATCAGTATCTGCTCAGCCCTAGTTTGATTAATATGATTTGGTTTATTTTACTTTGCTTTTCTGCCACTTTTGACTAATTGCGAAGATGAGGACGAGTGGTAAAATTGATGAAGGGACACTGACAATGAACACCCATGTCCAGGCTGGGATTCGAACCCAGAACTTCTGGCATTGTAGCATGCTGTGATAACCACTCCTCCACGGAGGCCATCTATCAGGCTTAGTTTATTGCTAAGTATAAAAAGAGCCATTAGCCAAGGTCAGACTCATCCAACCTCCGTGGGGGAGTGGTTTTCACGGCATCCAGGGTATGAATCCTGGCCTGGGTGAGTGTCCCTTCATCATATCATCACTTATCCTCATCTTCACAATTAGCCAGAAGTGGCAGAAAAGTGAAGTTAATCAATCGACCAAGGTTACAGTATCTTTTAATTTATTTGCATGTACAGTGGAAGCAAAATTGTATGCTTTTCAGGAGATCGCGATGAAGAAAAAATGCAGACTTGAGGAACATAAAAGCAGGTTCCCACCATAATTGACTAAGAATTTAACGGATATACTAATCACACCAATGATTGCCAATTATATTTATTTATTTCATTGAAACAGGAGCAAATATTGCCCCAGATGAATTCATGCAGCTTCAGCTCTCAATGGACTACGATGGAAAGAGGGACAGGTGGAACGGTTACGATCCAGAGGAGCACAAGGCCATAATCGAAGAGTACCAAAAGATAGAGGAAGCCAAGAGGCAACTTAAAGCAGAGAAGTTGAAAGAAGGAGTCACAGGTGGTGATTCATTGGTAAGTAATACTTGTGGTGTTTGCATCAGTGGATGTTCCTTTTTTATATATATATCCAGTGGTTTCATTACCAATACTTCGAATGTGGGATTTGTTCTGGATGTATACTGACATTTGATCCTTAAAAACTGTTGATAGCAACACTTCAGTGCAGGGTTGTTAAAGATCCAGAGACCAGTTCTATTGGATTCTATAACAGGTCCGGAACCTTTTTTCTCCCACAGTTTAAATTTGGTTCAAGTTACATATTGTTTCATTTATGCTTGCTGATTTTCTCTCCTGGACCGGCATTGCATTTATTTACAATTCCAACCCTGCTTCAGTGCTTCTTCCTTGCAGTGGCAGTAATTGACCCATCCATGATAATATGGAAACCGCACAATGCCTGTAATTTTGTTACCAGAATCATTTATCTATTAGCCTTGTAATCAAGGGGTCCCAGGTTCGATACCCGGTGGAGGCACATAGTGGTTCGGATCCCACTTTAAACTGTAGGTCCAGTCCCAATTAGCCTTACTGTGCATAAAGTGGACTTTAAACACCAACTCAATCATTTATCTATTAGGATGTAATGGACGAATTTCTGGTAAGGCACCCAAAATTCAGCCTCACTTCCACGTACTGCACTCCAGTAACTGCTACTTACAGGCCAACGAGGCTCTGCCATTTGGACTCATGGCTAGGATAATCCTTTGTGGGGTTGTGTTGTCCTGTGTGCCGAGTGCCCATTTAGAGTCTCAGCTTTTAAACTAGGAGGGGATTTTAGTCCTCGGAGACTATAGTTTTTAGTTCTTGTTAAGTTATGAATGAATAATATAGTTTTTAAAAAAATGAGAAAGGAAGTTTGAACAGACATAATTAATTAACTCTGATAAACTTACTTTTAATTTTTCCGCATAATTTTTTTCTCGCGATCTATTTCACCACCTGTCTGGTGGCTTCGTCAGGCGTGAACTGTCGGGAACTGCAGAAAGTGAAAGGACTGCCTCAAATAGCGCCGCCACGAGCACAAGCGGAAGAAGAAGGAAGCACGCCGCCCGCAGCAAGACAGTTCATGCCTGACGAAGCCACCAGATGGGTAGCGAAATTGATCGCGAGAAAATATTTACGCGGAAAAATGAAACGTAAGTTTATCAGAGTTAATTACCTATCTCCGCGTAACCGCCAAACAGATATCTTTAGATACAATGATACATATTTTCTTTTCTTGTTAGGGATCTGTTTTCAACTTTTTTTTTAGTTAAGTTGCTTATTCCCGTATTGTGTGAATGGTAAAAACAGCCTTTGCACTGATACACACATATCAATCTTGTATCTATATTTGTACTTTTCTTATTGTGGCCACGGTGGTTCAGTCGGTAACACGTCTGACTACCATGCTCAAGGTCCCGGGTTCGATCCCCGGCCGGTTCAAATCCGGGAACTTTTCTAACGGTGGAAGCGGCCCCGGTGCCCACCCAGCGTCGAATAACATGGGTACCTGGGGGAAACCCTGGGGGGTAAAGGCGGTCAGGGGCGTGATGCTGATCACATCATCCCCACTCACGACCGGATCAAGAAAGTGTGAGGCGTTACCCCAACACACCCTATACGCCTTCATGACGTGGTGCTATGCACAGGGGAGCACTTTACCTTTCTTTTTTTTTACCTTTACCTTATTTTTCAGCTCTTTCCTGAAACTGAAAACCTTGATGTGGATTGCCAGATAATTACTGAGCATCTAGACACAAAAGATAGTTAATGTGAAACAACAAACCTCACAGTACCATATGTGTGCATTTCATTTTTCTGTCAATTTTGTAATCTTGCTCGTATGAGGTCCACAGTCTGAGATGATGGCAGGAGCCTACCTGTTCATGTTACGTCTGTCAAGTCATGACATGTTCTCATCCCCGTGGGAAGCCTCCCCGATAGCATAGTGGTTGTGTCATCGCCTTCTAATCAAGGGGTCCCGGGTTCAATACCCAGTGGAGGCACATAGTTGTTCGGATCCCACTTTAAACTGTAGGTCCAGTCCTGATTAGCTATACTGTGCATTAAGTGGACTTAAATCACCAACTCAAGAAATGTACTATCTCCAGATATAAACAAATTTAGGTTTTTTTCCATGACAGTTGTTTTTCTCTATGGTATCGTCTGGTAGTTGCATGCAACCAGCATTGATATTTTGAGGTTATCTCCAGCGTTTGGCAGCTGAAAGTTTACACGTCAATTATATGTCAAACGTGAAATACACCACTCCTGATTGGGCACACAACATTGGATTATCGGTGAACAGTTTGTATGTTTGTTTTTAGTGAACTTTTTGTTACATTACACCTCAGAATATATTTTTTTTGTCTTCTAACCTTTCAGTCTGACGAGGTAGAACTAGATGATGATGAAGATAAGTATGTAGATGAAGTTGACATGCCTGGAACAAAAGTGGACAGCAAGCAGCGAATCACAGTGAGGAATCTTCGTATCCGTGAAGATACAGCAAAGTACTTGAGGAATTTGGATCCGAACTCCGCATATTACGATCCAAAGACCAGGTCAATGAGGGATAACCCAAATAAAAACACAGGAGACAACCCACATGAGTAAGTGCCTGAATTCAGATCCATAGGTTTAACTTTGTATGAATTTACTGCTTTTTCTCTATTCTTTGAGTTTTTGAAGTCTCAAGAGTATATGGTAAGAGCTGTATGCTTAAGAAACCAAATCTAATGAGAAAACTAAGATGAAATCCAGTTTTAGCATGTACTTACTGTTTGCTCAAGCTTTCACCACATCATGTTGCTTTTTCTTACAACTAGTTGCCAGCCTTAGAATGGAAACAGTGACAGGACACTCGGTGCACTCTCTTTTATGATCAGTTTCAACTGATCTTTCCCATGTTTTAACTTTGACTATTCTTGGCTTAACTCCTAAAGAAGCCACATGATGTGGTCCACACCTGTTCCTCACCACTGTTCCATTTTATATGTCTTACAAATATTCATGAGATTTTTTAAAGTAGAAAGATTTATTAATACACTTAAGCTAAGTACTCTAGTTACATTCCTGCAAAACTACCATATTGTTTACTCATGTATAATGCTCACTTTTTCCAAAAAAAAAAAAAAAAAAATTCGGACAGCCAATATGAATCCACGCATGTTTTCACTATATCACTGCATATAACACACATACAGGAAAACCTCGTTAATACGAAGTTCAAGGGACCAAAAAATGTCAACTTCGTATTAAACGACTTCGAGTTATCCAAACTTTTCAAGATGGTGCCTGTTTTCAGGTGTAAATAAAGTAGAGTATAAATTCCCCCCACAAAGGATGTTTTATACTTGGTGATAGCTCAGAATATATATATATGTACTATATAATAATATTGTACGTTTTAAAGAAAGTGTAAAAAATGTTACACAAAATGAGAACAAGGAGCTTAACGCGGACACAAAGATTCCAAGGAGACGGTTAACACCATTTATCCTGCCTAGTTATACAACCGGTTATGCACGGGATGCATGTTGTGACAAAAAGTCTTTTAACAAACGATATTTTCTTTTAATTGTGCAAAGTCGTTGCTCTTCCACGAAATTCTTACAATTTTAGTTCATAAGAAACCCGTTTGCACGGAGATCTAGGGAAAGGAAAACAATCTCGTTTACTGCAAGAAGTGAAACTCGGAAGAATCTTGACGGTAGTCACTGGCGCAAGCAAGAGACGGGAGATAATCGGACAGAATGAATATTGGATTTTATGTGCGTTCACTAGAACATTGTCCGTTACAGGATTAACTGGTAAGAGAAGATTCTGTTGGGAGAGAACACAACCTTTCCCTGGCAAAAAACAAAAAAATCGGGGCTGTAAATTTCGTTCTGGTTCGGCTGTTAAAAAGACATCGTAAAAAAGTCACGTATTCTTTGCTTCAGTTAACTTCATAATCGCCTCCCCCCCTCCCCCTTTGCAGGGATCAGTTTAAACTCTTCCTCAACTTGCATTGTAATCCACTCTGAAAAGGTAAACACATAACTTGCGATCTGTTTGCACGGAATGTGTATCCTAGAACACGTGCCGCACTCGATAATCACTCTGGTTTGGATCCCACTTCAAACTGTATATTTAATCCAGCTTAGCTCATTAGCATAAAATGAACTAAAAACAAGCTTTACGAAACTTGCGTATTTTCAGATTAATCGACAATTTATTGTAGGTTTCAGGAGTATTCTGGAGGTCAAACACTCGCTCCGCGAAAACTTTTCCTCTCGTATTCCTACATTGAGCATTGCGGGGTTTTTTTGTTGTTTTTTTTAACAGCAGCACGCTAATGGTTCTGAAGAAAAGTGGGGATTATATGGCTTTGCGAGATTCAAAACAATGACGCTTATTCCTTCGCACTGGATGAGTCATTGCAGTTACCGGCAAGCGAGAGCTTTCCAGACGCTAGACTAAACACTGGCGCCAGCTGCAGCGTAAACACAATGAGACCGGCTGGAAGTTAGAGCAGCAGGTGGCAGAAGGGAAATCATGGGCATTTTAAAGTTGTCGAAGATCCAACTTTTATCAGCAGTGTGGAAAAAAAATTATCCTTGTTTTACCTTTTACCATGCAACAGAATAATACGGGCAATATTTCCTATCCAGACAGCTGCATTCAAATAAGAAAGAGGGACCTGAATTCTGCAATTATCGCATTACCATGCACACCAGTGGCGGATAATGAGCTGTTGTAGGAGAAGGAAGGGGGTCACTTTTCTTTTACTTATCATGCTGTTTTTGTTTGTTTTGAAGAAGGTATTCAGAACTGTTTGCTTTTTTTTAGACGCCAAAGGGAGCCAGTGTGCGCACACGAGCAAGAAAATTGTGGCCGAAACAATTAGCAACGGACCCCCCCCCCCCCCCCCCCCCGTTTGCTGATAGCAAAAGGGGAGAAGTCACGAAGACAACAAAACACTGTTTTGGCAAATTTTATGACCGGCACAGTTGGGAAACGTATGAAACGGGAAACTGGAGTTGCAACAAGATCAACATCAACTTTTGCGCAGGCCCGTAGCCAGGAATTCTTTGTAGGGGAGGGGGGGCGAAGTCAATCCTAGAGGGGGCAAAATTAGGCCCATTTTAATTCTCCGCCCTCAAAATTAGACCCAGTTTAATTCTCCTCCCTCAAAATTAGGCCCATTTTAATTCTTCCCCTCAAAGTTAGGTCCAGTTTAATTCTCCTCTCTCAAAATTAAGCTTAGTTTAGTTCTGACCCCTCAAAATTAGGCCCAGTTTAATTCTGCCCCTCAAAATTAGGCCCATTTTAATTCTCCGCCCTCAAAATTAGATTCAGTTTAATTCTGCTCCCTCAAAATTAGACCCAGTTTAATTCTGCCCCTCAAAATTAGGCCCATTTTAATTCTCCGCCCTCAAAATTAAACCCAGTTTAATTCTCTGCCCTCAAAATTAGGCCCATTTTAATTCTCCACCCTCAAAATTAGGCCCATTTCAATTCTCCTCCCTCAAAATTAGGCCCATTTTAATTCTGCCCCTCAAAATTAGGTCCAGTTTGATTCTCCTCCCTCAAAATTAGGCTTAGTTTAATTCTGACCCCTCAAAATTAGGCCGTTTAATTCTGCCCCTCAAAATTAGGCCCATTTTAATTCTGCCCCTCAAAATTAGAGCCAGTTTAATTCTCCGCCCTCAAAATTAGACCCAATTTAATTCTCCTCTCTCAAAATTAGGCCCATTTTAATTCTGCCCCTCAAAATTGTGTCCAGTTTGATTCTCCTCCCTCAAAATTAGGCTTAGTTTAATTCTGACCCCTCAAAATTAGACCCATTTTAATTCTCCTCCCTCAAAATTAGACCCAGGTTAATTCTCCTCCCTCAATTAGACCCAGTTTAATTCTCCTCCCTCAAAATTAGGCCCAGTTTAATTCTCCTCCCTCAAAATTAGACCCAGTTTAATTCTCCTCTCTCAAAATTAGACCCAGTTTAATTCTCCTCCCTCAAAATTAGACCCAGTTTAATTCTCCTCCCTCAAAATTAGACCCAGTTTAATTCTCCTCTCAAAATTAGACCCAGTTTAACTCTCCTCCCTCAAAATTAGACCGAGTTTAATTCTCCTTCCTCAAAATTAGGCCCAGTTTAATTCTGCTTTCTCAAAATTAGACCCAGTTTAATTCTCCTCTCTCAACATTAGACCCAGTTTAATTCTCCTCCCTCAAAATTAGACCCAGTTTAATTCTGCTCCCTCAAAATTAGACCCAGTTTAATTCTCCTCTCTCATTATTAGGCCCATTTTAATTCTGCCCCTCAAAATTAGGTCCAGTTTGATTCTCCTCCCTCAAAATTAGGCTTAGTTTAATTCTGACCCCTCAAAATTAGGCCCAGTTTAATTCTGCCCCTCAAAATTAGACCCAGTTTAATTCTCCACCCTCAAAATTAGACCCAGTTTAATTCTCCTCTCTCAAAATTAGGCCCATTTTAATTCTGCCCCTCAAAATTAGGTCCAGTTTGATTCTCCTCCATCAAAATTAGGCCCAGTTTAATTCTGACCCCTCAAAATTAGGCCCAGTTTAATTAACGTCAGACAGTTGCGCATGAAAGAAACTTTCAACATGTTCTGCTTATCGAAATAAAAAAAATGTTTATTAATTGCAATCATGTTGATATTATGATTGTGTAGGTCACCTGTACTTATGACTAAGAGTCAAAAATTGTACTTTTACTTACTTTGAAAACTTTTTGTTATAAGCTCCGCGTATATAGCATATAGGCCTAGGCCATACCTATCTTTTGAGGTCTAGTTATATGAATATCCGGACGATGTTCTTCCGTACCTGCTCATATGTCATTCCACCAGTGGCGTGGCGTGACGTTTTATAAAGTGTTACCGGCTATCAGCACGACAATTATGCCTGCTAGCCGTTATTAGAACCCCCCCCCCCCTTTTCGGTAAAGAAAACATGTCGTCGAGCTAGATATTTGTTCATTTCGTTCTTGATTTGCAATCAGCGCAGTGATTTAGCCACAAACACTCCTAGAAAGAACTACCACGCATGAGACAGTTACCACGAAAATCCAATGAATGGTAATAGACCCTTGTCAATTCTTGATCTGTCTCTGTTTCTTTGCAATGATGTGTGAAGGGAAAGAAGAAGAAGAACCACACTTTTCTCGGGCCAGTTTGACGTTTGTGTGGTGAGCACTGAGCAGACGACAGAACTCCGCTCCTTTGTGGAAGGGATGCTCAGCTGTACGTACTACTGTTCCCAACTTAGTATTTTGGAACAAGGTTTGTCCAGGCCCGTAGCCAGGAATTCTTGGTGGGGGGGGGGCGAAGTCAATCCTAGAGGGGGCAAATTTTTAATATATTGTGTCACATTGGCAGATATAACAGGGTACACAGAGGCACTTGCTCCCTTCCCCAAAAGAGATAAGTAACAGAAAAGGGATGATATCTTGAAACTGCAACGAACAAAATAACTTCGAGCAACATCAAATAGCAATATTTCGATAGTGACCTTTCCAGATTCCCAAAGAATATAAAGTTTAACATAAATAGGCTAATAGGGACTGTATCTACTTGATATTTACAGGTCGATAATGTTAATAGACGATTAATATGTACCAACAGCTTTGGGCCTCTCTGCAGAACTGATTAAGGGAGCCCTTTATAAATCATGCTTCATAATGATTCCCTCTAGTTTCCAGTATGCAAGATTTTTACTCACAAGGGAATCTAACGAGAATCCAACAACACCATTGTGTTGTGTTATGCAAGAAAAATAGAATTATTTAAATAATAATGGTTACATATTACCTACACTTTGATGAATTGTGTAAAAAGTTGTAGCTAATACAGTTTTTTGTACTTATTAAAACATGGGTCCCTTAGTCCACCACGGACTCTATTTCCTTCAAAGGGGAGACTCGTGCATCACTACAGACAACGTTTGCCTACTGGTTACGTTAACCATTTTGCAAAATATTGTGTAAATTATAGGTGAAATACATGTGTTTGACACCTGACAAACAAAGAGGAATCCCTTGACTTCTTGGATTACAGTGTCATCATTAATATTCCATATTAAGTTTCATAGAAAGAAATTGTTTTAATAGGGTGCAAATAATTTTACGAGGCACCATGGCATTCTCTTTAACATTTTTTTTTAAATATTGATCGTTTGGCTCCCAGGGCCGAGTCCTGCCGCCCCATACCTATGGCTCTGAACTTGGACTATAAGAACAGCAGAAATTGCGAGCGAAGCGATCAAGAAAATTTTACGAAATGTTTTTTTATTTGTATAAAATTTGAAATCGAGGAGGGGCAATTTCCCCTTGCAAGTGCCCTTGGCCGTCTGGTAGAAAAATGCAAGGAACGCGTAAAAACATTCCATCATGAGTATCCAATTGTCCTGTTATTCTTAGATTCTCCTAGTCTTGTTTTTTTACTTAAATATTTGCTTCCCCTAGAATGGACTTCTGTCCAAGGTCAGGGGGAGGGGTTAATGCCCCCTGCCCCCCTATAGTTGCGGCACTGTTTATGAGTGTCTCTTCATCAATTTCACGTCATCCTTCATTGTTGCGATTAGCTAGAAGTGGCAGAAAAGCAACGCAAAGTAACAAAAATCAAATATCCACTCCCTCTCTCTACCACACTATTACCAAAAGATAGATTTGGGAAACAAAAATTTAAGCAATTCAAAGCTCATAGCAACACATCCAAGAAAAACATCCAAATACATTAGGCACCTTTAATACAATACTACTCAAAATGTCACAACTGTTCTAGATACTGAAAATTGCGAAATCATTTCCCGAAGTCTAATCTGGAAGGGAATTTTCTCCCCCAATCCTGATACGACATTATATGGAATCCCATACACCCTAATAAATCACAAAATCAATAAGTGTCTTTGTAATGTTGCTAGAGTAACACATGATATAATTGTAAAGATTAGTGAGAATTCCAGGTAGGAATGTGTTCTGTAATTTTCACAGGGGGGGCAGAGCATGCTCTCAGGGGGGGCAGTTGCCCCCCCTGCCCCCCCTCTAGCTACGGGCCTGCTTTTGGGGGAAACCTAGATGACAACGCATTAAGCGGGTTGAACAGTTTCCCTTTTTTTAATGAAGTTCTACAGGGCACAAAGAACATGCTTTTAATGAAAGTGGTTACCGGAAGTTGTCGGCTACCAGGCCAAAAGTTGCTCGCTCACGGGAAATTGCTGTATCTCGAGCTCAGAGCTAGACAGATGGGTGAGACTTCCAGGCGCCACGCGTCTTGTATTTTGGAACATTCGTGCGATCTTATCTCGCATTTCTCATCTAGCACTGGTGAATATTTCCAAGGTGGCGCATTCAGCGGGGAATGAGCTTGACCTCCCATGCACATTGACAAAGAATGTCAATGTCCAGCGGGCATTTCGGGCTACTTCCCTTAAGTTGTCAGCAGCTCTTAGGACAAGGAAACATGTCAAGGTCAAGTTAAAATAACGTCCAAGCTCTCTCCACATTTGATCTTCTCTTGTCGACTTACGCAGGTGTCTACTTCGAATTAAGCGAAACCAGTTTTGCGGAAGGGTCTTGTAAACAACTTCGTATTAAAAATTATCAGTATTTCGATTTATCCGTACTGAAATACATTATAAATCCTATCTTATCTGCTGGGGAATGGGAAGAACTTCGGATTAAAGGGTACTTCATATTAACCAATATCGCATTTACGAGGTTTTCCTGTATATATATATATATATATATATATATATATACAGGTACAAATACAAATTACCGTATTGGATTTCTTCAGTACTAATATTTATTTTTAAAAGCACTATAAAAGTGAAATGGTTATTTCCCATGATTTTTCACTTTGTAATGGAACATTTTGCGACAGAGAAAAGCAGCGCCGTTCAGGCAGAATTCAAGCATGCACCTTCCATCACATGGGATGTGCATCAGCATTATTTGTCAGGAACAAATAATTGAAAACAACTTCATGTGCGTTGCAAATCCATAACATAATTTTGATCTTGCTTTCTTCTACTACAAAATAAACAAGGGGGTTATTGCTTTGGGATCCTATACACAGTGGAGGGAGAGGGGGAGGTTGCGTGACGTGGGTTGGTGACTCATTGTATACACAAGACAATATTCTCATCTTGGTCCATATAGCAACAGGTGACTCATTGAATAGGTATGATGTCATTCGCTCTTGATCAGCATACCAACAGCTTTACTACCTACATCTAAGAAAGCCATTTCTTGAACCTGAATTGTACTGTGCTTTATATACAAAATATATAATCGTTTCACATTTTTCCCCATCAAAAACCAGGGTGCGCATTATAGTACACACGTAAATACGGTATTTGTATGTGGCTCTATCATTTTCAGTGGCCACTGTCACTGTCCACTCAGGAACATGGATTATACCAGTGGGCATCAAATATAATAGGCATGTAGTTTTGCAGAAAAGGATTTACTTAATTCTGCATTCCTGAAGCATGATTATAAATTTATTTTGGATTTTTTATCTAATAAATGATCAGTACAACAAATAGCACCTTACTGCAGTCAGTGGCATGCCCAGGATTTTCGAAAAAGAATGGATGGAACATGTACACTTTTTTTTAGTAGGCAGCCCTCATTTTTCTAACTTTGACCTTCTTTATTTAGGAATGCTGGGCAAAAGGGGTGTGACCCCCATCAACCCCTCCATGGGCACATCACTGACTGCAACATGTTCTATACTTAACGTTACTTTAGAAGCAACATAACTATAAATCAGTTACTCTTAAAAAAGTTACTTCTGCAACAACTGGTTTCAATAAGCAAATATCAAATTACTGTCCATTTCAGTCTAAAGAAGTAATTTATAGAATAATGCACATGCAGATTTTGTAATATCAGAATCACTTTTGGTGAAAGTACATTACTCTCATAATCATTTAATAGTGTTTATTAGGCTCTAAGAAAGGAAACAAAATATATGTACTGATGGGGTGAAGCTCATACGAAAGGAACACCCTTAATTTTTTCTTGATTTAAAATTCAATTTTTTTTATGGGCAAAAGTAGCAAACATTTTGTGTAGAATAATATGCAAAATACTAATCATGTTAAACGGTAAATAGTGTCATTATCATTAAACTAAATAAACATGGCAACTGATATTTTCCAAACTATCATTAAAAAAAATGCCGAAATTCAGCTATAAAGGCAAAAAAAATTATTTTAAGTTACAATTATATACTAGATCCAGAATGTTTTATTTTCACTAGAAAAAAAGTTACTGAAATTATTAGTTTCATTTGCAGCTAGCTATACAAGGCACTTGCAGCAGGGCACACTGCTTTACTCTGCCAACTTGCTTTCTCCCCATTTCTTCCGTTATGCGCATCCTTGCTCCACTGGTTCCAAAGTATAGAGCACAACCCTCTATCACCTTCCTCCTAGCCCCAGGTTCATTCATTCTTCTACAACACCCTGCATATCCACTCCCGAAAACTGCCGATGACTGCGTTGTTATCCGCAAAGCTGGAGTGACTGTTCTGGCATCTGTAAGAAAGTCTACATGGATAACCCCTTGTCAGTCCCAAGAAAACGTTGTCATCAGAATTATTTAAGTTTAAATGCGATGCTCACATTCCATGCATTTGAATTTATGTTCTGACGATTGTTACTTTCTCACATTTCTGTAAAACATTTTTTTATTGTTTTCCGAAATCGCTAAGGGGATTGTAGATGGTTTATTCGTAGAATGCTATTCTTAGGAAGAAATGCTGTAAAAGTAGGGTGAAAAGAAGCAAAATTGCACGATGCATAAAAAGCCATGTTTAGTTATTCTAAAACCTTCCAAGTATCGAGGCCCGTACCCTATCTGGGAGAGTGGTCGTTTGGAAGGTCAGTATAATTGAAGCAGTTGGTACAAGTTCTCCGGACTTTCGCGTCTTTATTCGCTGCACTGCGGTTACATGTTGGTCTGAGAGTGCTTCAAGAATCTCTTCCTCCTCAGCATTTAGCAAATCCCAGTGGCGAATTTAATATACTCAACACTTCCATAGTAGGTTCTTATATACAGTATCAGAAACAGAAAAATGTATATTTGCTTCTATTTTTTTATTTTAATCAAACTGTTTAAATATTTTACCAGTAAAAGCCTTTCTATAAAAAAAATATCTGTATGGTGCCAAGAACCACAGAAGCAGTTTTAAGTTGTTGTTTTTTTTTTTTTTTAAAAAAAATCATGTTGTATCTAAAGATATCTGTTTGGCGGTTACGTGGAGATAGGCAATTAAGTCTGATTAACTTACTTTTCATTTTTCCGCATAAATTTCTTTTGCAATCGCCTGATGAAGCCACCAGACGGGTGGCAAAATCAATCGCAAATGAAATTTACGCGGAAAGATGAAAAGTAAGTTTATCAGAGTAAATAAAAATCATGATTTTTTATCTACCCTGATTTTAGTTTGTAAATGAATGTCTACTTT
Organism: Lepisma saccharinum; assembly: GCF_977018435.1. NCBI lineage: Eukaryota > Metazoa > Arthropoda > Insecta > Zygentoma > Lepismatidae > Lepisma > Lepisma saccharinum. Next base: position 13,860,786 of record NC_139249.1, read on the forward strand.
GGCTTAACATATCCATTTTGATTCTTCCGCAGTGTGGATTATGCTGGTGAGAATTTTGTGAGGTTCACAGGAGACACTCAGAAGCATGCAAAAGCCCAGCTCTTCGCTTGGGACGCTTACGACAAAGGGGTGGATGTGCACTTGCTGGCCGAACCTACCAAGCTGGAGATGCTTCAGCACGAGTACGACAAGAAGAAGGAACAGTTCAAAAGCCAAGTGCAAGGCAGTATAGTGAAGAGATATGGAGGAGAGGAACACCTGCAGGCCCCTCCTAGAAACCTCCTCTTGGCGCAGACTGAAGATTATGTTGAATATTCAAGATACGGGAAGATAATAAAGGTACTTTTTTCTGTTATTCTCGCCTGTTACCAAGTTGTCACCTGAACTTTTAAGAAGAGTTAGTACAATGGACTCCATAAATGATATCAGAATGGCTACTCATCGGGAATTCCTTGAATTCTGGTAATTATGTGTGGTTTCTGTGTGAATTTTTCTCCGTAGACGTGAAATATTTCAACTTTTATTTTATTAATTCAAATCCCATGTAATTTATAAATGCCCTGAGGCATGTTTTTCACAGTTTGGATTTTATTTTTATAGATGAAGAGGAAGAAAGCTGTGTGGAAAATAAAACAGAATGCTCTCAATCTGTTTACTTTGTTAGTATCATTTGCAGAACAATCTATCTGACAGACGTTTTTTTTGTAGATTAGTATATCCAGAAGCTGAAAATGATCTTTGAACAGAAACATAGTCAGGGGTGCAAATTGTGACTTGTGTTTGGAGATTCGAGCCTGAGTATGTGACATGCCAAATGTATACTCCACACCTTAAATTAAATATTTTAAATATAAGCACCTTTCAATTGAATTGAATTAGATTTTTTGGATACAGTGGAATCGCACAGATCCTTTATATTGTTAATATATTTGTGTGTGGGTGATGAGAGGTGGTAATACGTAAGGTTGGAATAGAGAAAACATCTGTTTGTAACGTTTTTTGAAAAGTTTGCCTTGAAAACCCGGAATTATGCTTGAATTTTATCATGGTCCTAGACAGGTCACCCTGAAATATCCATAGCTTTCGTAGTGTATTTTTTGTACATCCTACATTTTCAAATTGGCATTTTATTTCAAATGTTGAGTCTTGCATCAAACAAATCAAAGTAAATGAATTTCGTTATCTTGCCTGATTCTATGTATGCAGCCCACTTCACAGCAGAAAAATGTAATTTCTGAGAAAACATTTTTGAATTGGGTTCACAAAGTATAGGGGTATTGTATGAGAAAACACATCTGAGAATGCAAAGAAAAGGAGGTGGCTCCGGATGTCATAGTGGCAATGCCCTCACCTTGTAATCAAGGCATCCCGAGTTCCATACACAGTGGAGGACCATAGTGGTTCAGATTCCAGTTTAAACTGTAGGTCCAGTCCCAATTAGCCTACCTGTATATAAAGTGGACTTAAAACAATATCTGGGATTTCACTTTATTACTAAAAAGTAAGTTACATGTAATTATATAGCGTACAGTAATTCTGTGTAACTTTCGAAAAACTTAGTTATTTGCCTATCGACTTTGGTCCTTTTGTCACCATTCACAGAAGGTTGTTGACTCTATAGCACAGTTTCGGAAATACCCCAATGATATAGTGAAAAGTAGTTGCCTTGTCATGAAGGGGTCCTGAGTTTGATACCCAGTGAAGGCACACAGTGGTTCAGATCTCACTTGAACTGTAGGTCCAGTCTCAATTACCTTATCTGTGTGCATAAAGTGGAGTAAAAACAAGAACTCAAATATAGCATAATTTTTCTGCTTTTATTAATTTTTGTTCAGTTGGTGAGTATGTACTAAATTTAACAGAACCAGAAGGAATTTAGACACTTAGGAAAAAGTGAGAGCAGATGTGGAAAAATTTTACTATATTTGCAATGTGTAAGCACTAAGTAGATTACATGAATTCTGAAATAACATTAAATAATTACTTGTATAGCACATTATACAGAAGGTTGTTCCCTTTATATCCGACCATTTTTGACGGGTACTCACCTTAAGAGATACCATGCTGCCACCACCGATCATGTTCTATTGGACCCCCAGCATTGTGGACTATCGCCCGGCATCGCAGTTTCCACTGCAGGAAGCTCCGGCGCAGATCAGGCATGGGAATTCTGTCCCACTCCTCCCTGCAAGCTTTCCATAGACCATCCAGGGTGCGAGGGCGGCGATGTTGAAGATGTCGTTTCAACAGTCCAAATGCGCAAAATTCCATTGAACTGGCATCTGGGCTTTTCACAGGAATGTCTTCAAACGGAATGACACGAATTCCTAATTCCTCTGCCATTTCCTGATAAAAACGTAGTGATGTTCTCGTGGTGTGACTCGAAGCCTTGTCCATATGGATCATCACCTGGTTCACGTCCATTCCATACAATTGTGGGATGTCTCTCCGATAGATAGGTGTCAGAATGGAGTCTTGGAAGTATCTGGCATTCACCTTCATGTTTTTGTCCACCTTGCATATCATCAATTTACCCTCATATCCAAATCCCGTCACAACCATAAAGCCACAAGGGAAACTTTCCCTGCACTGACGAACAAAGTTGCTCCGCCCCTTGCCATCAATGTCACAGTATGTGATCGCCCGAATGTGACCACCAGCAGTGAGATGGACATATGATTCATCTGTTGTGACAACTTTCTTCCATTTGGAATCCGCCAGGTACTTTTCATACAGTTTCCTGCAGTTCGTGTTACGTTCGGCAATGTGACGCGGTAGAAGGTGGTGTACACGGGCCTTCCGTACACACTTCAACCTGAGGTGCTTGCGAATTGTTTTGTTCACAGTTGACGGTTCGAGGTGAAATCTGTGGGCCATATCACGTTGAGTCGGGGGATTTTCTTGGCACGCCAATCGACTGATCCCCCTTAGCACTACGGGTGACACTTTGCTTGCAGCCCTTCTCCTGGTGGTTTTCGTGGGTGAATGTTTTGCAAGGAGAGCCTGTTGTGTGTAACGGGCCACAATAGCTTTCGCAGTAGTCACCCCGAGTGTTAACCCATTCTCCCGACATTGTTTCACAATGCATACGTATGAAAACTTAGCATGGAAAAAGGCCATTACGTAACCCTCCCAATACCGGTTGATTTTCGGCGCCATTTCATAACATTCAATACCAACACTCATGCACCTACAAGGTCAGACACAACACTGCTCCTGCCAGCAGACCCATAGTTCCAGCATGATATGCCAGGTGGCAGCACCGAATCGACAATGGTCGTATATAAAGTGAACAACCTCTGTATTAGTTAAAAGTTGTGACCCTATCCCAATGTTGCTGATATGCTTCCAACGTAAGGATTTTTTCCTAGAGTAACGCAACTCTACTGTTGCTTTTGGGATCGAACCAAGAACCTTTAGATTTTTTTGGGCGATGTAGCTTTTCGTCATTCATCTTTCAGGTTGTTATCTCTTGCTTGGCCTAAATGTGATAAATGCAAGAGGTTACATTTAAAGGAATGGCGATAGAAATTGATTTACGTTAGATATGGGTTTTATAGTCTCCATGACTGAACCGATGTGCATTGGTTTAGAAAAGGATATTACTTGCCTTACAAATAAACCTAGATTGTTCTTACACTTGTCCTCTCAGATGTCACTTGTCTGACCTCCCTGTCAGACATCGATTCAATCACACACCATCGTCCAATAATCGTTCTCCACTCTGCTTCTCTCACAATCCACAGACCTTACTCTCTCTCATATTCTCGCCAACTGATCACACTCCCTGTCATTTCCAACACTCAAAGCCTCCTCGTCTCCCAAGTCAGTAACCTCACGTTTGCCTCATTGCTTATTCCACATTCCTATCTCTGTTTCCTACTATGCTAAGAATGACATAAGTCTTGTCATTTCTATCCAAGACCTTGGGTACGATACGCTGGTTTTGACGGTCATGAAACAACTGTAGAGTAAAAAAAATCAAAATTTGCATTGTAGTTTTGTAACATACAGGAGGATACATTTTAGTCCATAAGAATTGTTTGTATGATTTGAAATGTCAATTACTGCTTTCTTATGTCATAACAATTTGTATCCTTTTGCAGGGCCAGGAGAAGCAAGTTGTCCGTTCGAAATATGAAGAAGATATTTTTATCAGTAATCATACCACCGTGTGGGGCTCATATTGGAAGGATGGGCTGTGGGGCTACAAATGCTGTCACTCTTATATAAAAGTAAGATATTTCTACTTTCCTTGCCAAGTGATGCAAAAATGCAAAAATTAGGAAGAGTAGGGCATGAATTTTATTTTATTTGTACGAGGGCAAATCGAAAAGTCTTTGCCCCTATTTTTTTTTACAGCTGAAATAATAAACATGCAGGGAGATCAAAATAGAGGAATTGTTCCATGTACCTTGCACTATTTCTCCACATAGTCACCACAGCAGTTCAGGCATTTGTCCCATTGCACCACTAGCTAAGAGGTGCCGCAGTTGTAGAATTCGGCCGGTTGATCGTGGAACCACCGCCGGACAGCAGTCTTCGCTTCTTCGTCCCAAATGAACCTCTGTCATGCCAGGAACTTCTACAGTGGACCGAACACGTGGAAATCACTGGAGGCGAGGTCTGGACTATACGGTGCATGCTCCAGAATATCACTTTCAAACGACTGAAGTCTGTCGATGGTCCTGTTTGCCACATGAGGCCTGGCGTTATCTTGGAGAATAACCGCATTGTCATGAAGGTATTCTTGGCCATTTTCGAACTCGCAAAACCACCATCGCACAGTTCTCAAAGTGCCCCATATGTCGGCTGCATTTTCCTATGGACAAAGACTTTTTGATTTGCTCTTCGTACACTCCAGATTTTTAAGATTTACGTTACAATATAAGATATATACGTGGCAGCAAATGCCCAAAATTTGAAATTTGCCGAGACCATGTGGCAGCAATTAACATGCCATTTCTTTAAAACTACATGTAATATTTCAGTTCTGTCTTTTATGTATAAAGGTATGACATACTCGAATCCATTGTCACTATTGGGATTCTGGATTTTTTTTCGATGATAAGCTACAAACACTGCTGTACATGGTTATGATTATTTATTTTTTTGCACAAAAAGTATCGGCCTGTTTTCAATGAACCCTTTACATGGTTATAGAAATGTCCGACTGCTATATACTACATTTTTTTTCATTCGATTCGATCTATTGTGATGGCCACAGGGGCCATTTTTTTTAATTTTGTTCTTCTTCTAGTGTGTATTATGTATAAATTTTATCTCCGCTAAAGCTCTGTGTTTAAGAAAGAAAACAAAACTGATTTCTCTTGACGACAATCAATTCTCAAGCTACGATTTTTTTTTTGTACTTCGTGGTAATTTTGAAAAGGTCCCGTCTTCAGAGAGGTTACCCTTGCGTGAGACTCCGTCCACTAAAGGCCAATGAAGGTAAATGGTTCTTTCAAATTAATCGGATAAAACAAATTTGCAACATGGAAATATGGAACGTCACCAATATTGTCGTGTATGTACCCAGTGTGTAATTTATACACACATGTAGGTTCACCATCGAATAAATGATTATCATGAGGATTCAAAATAACAAGAATTTAATACACAACTTACAGACCCATGTCCAAGATGTCTGAACTTATACTTTTATACATAATCAACTTTACAAACAAATGTTGATAATGAATTACACATGCAACAAATGTTGTATCTGAATCACTAAAAAGAATTAATTATTTAATTCAATAAATACAGAAGGTCGATCCGCGTATATGTGTCCGATTTTGGACTAGCACTTACCTTATGAAAATCCATGGGATCACCATCGGTTGGCCTCAATGTGATCACCGTGTGTCTTGGCAATAGCCCTGCACCGTAACTTCCATTGTAGGAGGCTACAATGAAGTACAGGAAGTGGAATCTTCTGCGATTCCTCCTGACAGGCTTTCCACAGACCCCGGAGAGTGGTGACACGATGAGGGGAAAGTGCCCGTTTCAGTAGACCAAACCCACAGAAATTCATGGGACTCGCATCCGGTGACTTCATCAGTATATCGTGAAATGGAATACCCCGAATGCCGATGTCTGTCGCCATATGTGGCAGAAAGTTCTTAGTAGAACGAGATGTATGTGATGAGACCTTACACCGATAGGCCTCACTAAGGTAATGTGTACGGCTTTTAAATCCTTCCTGATGTTTAATTTCTCACACAGGGTGTGGTTCACAGTTGACTGGGCCACGTGGAGTCCTGTGGTCATCACACGTTGCGTCGGGAGGTTTCCTTTAGTGCCATTCGATGCAGCTTCCGAGACACGGGTGGCATCACTGCAGTGCATGCTCCCTTCCTCGTCCCCCTGGTGAGCGACTGAATATCTGGAACCTAGTGATTTTTATGCCGCTTGATTATGTTCTTGATGGTCGTCGAACCCAAGGCACATCCATGCTCTTTGCACTGTTTCTGAATTTTTGACACTTAATATTTGGCATGGAAAAGTGTAACTACGTACCCCTCCCAAAAACTGTTCACCTGTGGAGCCATGATGTACACAACACACACTCGTGATAGTGCCACGATACTACAGGCTCTAACCGTCCTCCCATGCTTTTAACCGCTTGGATCGGTCGATTCTGTGCACAGGGGTGACGGTTCAAAATCGGACACATATACGCGGATCGACCTTCTGTATAACCCAGTTAAGATTTTCAGAATGGCATTTTGATAAATTGAAACTTTTGGGCTTTCTAATGGCATAGTGGTAACGTTGTGTTGTCACCTTGTAATTGTGATCAAGAGGTCTTGGGTACAATTCCCAGTGGAGTCATATAGTGGTTTGGATCCCACTTTAAACTGTAGCTTCAGTCCCAATTAACTTATCTGTGCCTATAGTGGACTTCAAGCAGAAACCCAAATTCCAAATTGAACCTTCTATTTCTTTCAGAACTCGTACTGCACTGGAGAGGCCGGCAAGGTGGCTGCTTCGGAAACAATTCCTCAGATCAAAGAACAACAGCCATCTGAAGAAGCTCATTCGTCACAAGAGGTAATTGTTATTTTATTATTATTCTATTTTTATTATGGTTACAAGGTAGGGCTGAGTCAATACAGATTTCGATGTATCGGTATTCACTGATACTTTAAGGAATATTCTCATTTCATCGTGTCCTCAAAAATACCGCACGACACTTTCGCAGAGTCTAACTATCTTGGAAATTATACTTTGTATTTTCCACCAGTTTTGTGAGGGGGAAAAACCTGGATTTTGCGATTACATAACATGTATTTTAATATTTTGATGTTATTCTGGAAATTTTAAAGCAAAACCTGATAAATTGAAGGATATGGTTGGAATGGAATGCTTACACACTAATGTTAATCAGTATTTTTAACAACTTTTGCATAATAGAATTTGTAAGCATCAGTATTGGTAGGAATCAGTTACGAGTACGAGCATCGGTACAGATATCGGCTCAGCTGTATCGCAAAGTTTTTAACTGTATTTCATTACTCTGGCATTTCATTGAATTGCAGTCTCATTTTTTACAGTCATGCTTATTTTGAGTGCCGTACATGTTACGACATTCTTTAGGTTTATCAGTCCTTTATTTGCCTAGCCTAGATTAGTGTCGGAAGTTGTATAATGAGGTTACCATGACATCAGATGCCTTTAATTATGTCTGCAAGAGCTACAAGCGGAACGTAGTTTTCAGACCAAAATAACTTAGTGTGCAGGGGTTGTTGGCATTTTGGGCATATATCATATTTTTACATTTGCTGCAAGTTTAAAAATAATTATAATAGTCCTGTGTTTGAAATTACCACTATTATAGACTGAGAAGACAAATGTGTTGTTTCTCATCCTGAAAATGTATAACTTTGGAGACTACTATGAATAAATTTATTTGTACGTATGTAAACGAAATTGTTTTTGCTTAATTTCAGATTACAGAAGAGAAACATCAGAATCCTTCATTTGGATTTGACACAAGTGTGTTTTTAGTAAGTTTTTATTTTTATTTTCTTTCTTTCTATTGTTCTGTGTATTCTGAGTATCTTTATGGATGCTGTCATATTTACTATTTACATGGAAAATCAGGAAGTACAAAGGAATTAGTTTCATTTTGTGGAATTGTATAATCTGTTATATCATTGGTTTATTCTTGTATGTAGCTTGATTGTCAATATGTTTTACTCTTCTGTACATTAATGATTTTGCAATTGTGTCAGGTGCACACCTGCAATTTCCAATAAGTTGGCTTATTGTTTCTGCTCCAAAATGTCTATAATGTTGCCAGTTTTATGAGCACTTCGTTAATCATATTTTTTGCTTTGTCCATATTAATGTGGTTTTGTTTGTGTCTTGTCAATTCTGAATATGTGCAAAATATTGCCATGTTTCACTTATTTTTTTGCAGCAACGTCCAGTGTCAGATGATGAAGTAGCTGCCTCAGACAAATCCAGTTCAGAATCTTCATCACGACAAAGAAAACTGAAAAAGAAGAAGAAGAAGAAAGACAAGAAACGTAAAAAGAGAGAGGAATCTGATAGTGACTCCAATAATAAAGATGACAAGCTGAAATCTGTAAGTTTTAATAAAATTTTAATAACCTGTACTGAATTGCACCACTTTCACTCGAAAATACTCGATCGTACTGCACTCGTCGTAGTGGAATGATTGACAACGTACCGTATTTCAGAGCCTAATAAGCCGCACTATCAGCCTAAAGCCTATAGATGAAAGGAAACCACTTCTTGCAATTACAATTCTAAATAATAATTCTGTATATTATTATGTAAGGCTCAAATACAATATTTTTCTGTACATGTGAAAGTATGCAGTATCTACAGACTGAAACGTAAAATGGATCCACTGGCTGACAGACCTGCCTAAGCAATTTCAAATATCGTATCACAGTGCAACAAATACGTGTAATAATTGTTCACTTTACCAAAAAGGATAATAATATTCTGCAAAATAATAAAATGCAGTTATAATATTCAATCGAACAACATCACTTTAATGTGACAATAGAAACATAAAATGTCAGCCTTGGTAGTCTCAGCCCATAATCATCTATTTCATTTACACATATTGCAATGTGCCACCACTCGTAGCTCCAGGGTATGGAGATCCGAATTGGCAACACACTGCTCCTTGCTCCGGCTGGTCAGTTGGAAGCACCAGTTCTCACCCAGGGATCGGGATTAAGACGATCCACATTCCTCCAGGAAGGAAACCACCGAATTGCGACAGGTGACAGTAAATAAAATTCAAATACTTTTATAATTAAAATGTCCAAAATCTGGAATCACGAATCGCGCGCGTACGTACTGATTCGCCACACAAGTTAAAATTATAATTTGTTGGGTCATGCACGCTCGTAGGCAGTGATAAGCAACTTATTTAACACGAGAGTCCGTGTACCGCCATCACAGTTAATAGCAAGAACTCAACTGCGTACCTCAAGCGCAAGGCGCAGCATAACAGATTGTTCTATCTTACAATAATACAAACTCATAACACAAAATAACACAAGAAAAACTGATAATTTATGTAACACATCAATGTTAATTAGCGATAGTAAGCTAAAGATCAGGTTGGCAACAATTAAAAATGCCAACGTGAAAGTTTTTACATCGCCAAAAACACGTAATGTGGTTCCCCCACTCCTAACATAAATAGCCAATAGGAAAACGATATTTTATTGAAAACGAGGGAAAAATACTTTGCTATAATATTACAATATTAAACTATATAGAAATAACTAAACTGATTTTATCAAATAATTCATATTTGCCATTGCACATAAAAATGATTAAATAAAGATTTAGTTTATAACAAAGATAAATTACTTCAATCTTGTACATTGTTGAACAAAAATTGATATTAAGAAGAAATGTATTTCACTTGTGCTTAAACAACAAGATTTGCGTGAAAGATACTAATAATCCTAGTTATTTTGGATTTGAAAAACAATGAAAACGTTGCATGTATTATTTGGGATAATTATTAGCCTATAAATTTTGAATAAATGTTGCAAAAACACGCGAAGATAAAACATAAATATATACATGAATTATGAAAACAATTAAGTATAAATAATTTAATCCAAGTTCTTAACTTGAAAGTATACGAATAGGATAAATGCCAATTTACGACTGAAATCTGCCTAACATGGCGGTCATTACAATTGGTAGTTTCAGCCCATAATCATGTATTGATTTACACGTATCTCGGTAAGATATATATATATATATATATATAACTGCATTTTAACACAAGATGGTGACTATGTTGGCCGTGGTGGCTCAGTCGGTAACGCGTCTGACTACCATGCTAAAGGTCCCGTGTTCGATCCCCGGCCGGTTCAAATCCGGGAACTTTTCTAACGATGGAAGCGGCCCCGGCACCCACCCAGCGTCGAATAACATGGGTACCTGGGGGAAACCCTGGGGGGTAAAGGCGGTCAGGGGCATGATGCTGATCACATCACCCCCACTCACGACCCGATCAAGAAAGTGTGGGGCGTTACCCTCACCCCCCCTATATGCCTTTATGGCGTGGTGCTAAGCACAGGGGAGCACTTTACCTTTTTTTTTGGTGACTATGTTCACTTATTTTTCAATTTCACTGTGTCTTATTTCATGATCCATATTTGAGGATCCATTACCATAGACAAATGATGGAAATACGTGTACTAATAGGGTTCAAGAATTCAAGTGTAATTGGCTCGCTCGAGCGTAAGACCTATCAATTCAGCATGCCATCTAGTGTAGCCCGCGTGAACTACTTGCCGCTCCAGCGAAAAACGCTGATTGCAGCACTCTACCTAGTATGTCTTCAGGACAATGATATGCCTGCAGATTCATAGCCTTTGTCTAACCAGTCTCCTTTTTAACACCAACATCATGAGCTGTGGTCAAGTCACCAAGGTTTAGAAGGCTCGCAGTGTTTCTCTAGCATTTCTGTAAAATGATGCATGCTGAATCACTGTCCACATCCAATCATAACCTGAGCTTCTCCATAGGTGGAGTGATAGCTTCGTCACCTTGTAATCAAGGTGTCCAGGTTCGATACTCAGTGCAGGCACATAGTGGTTCGGATACCACTCTAGGTCCAGTTTCGATTAGTAAGAGGCACATATTTTTGGTAAATAAAGAAGCAAAATTTCGGTACAAAAACAGTTAATTTCACGTTCAAAAGTGGTAAATAAAATAAAATTTTGGTGTTATAGCTGTGAAAAATCAGATCTAAAGCGGTATATAAAATTATATTTTGGTTTTAAAATTGTGAATGTAATCCTAAATTTAAGCTTTAAAAACTGCACTTATTACACAAAATTAATCAGTTTTCCACGATTTGCATAACTCACCTTGAATAAAGTGGACTTAAAACACCAACTCAATCAATCAATCAATCTAATGACACTCTTTGTGGCTCAACAGCCCTATTAAGACCAAGTCCTACCAAACGGATTAACACTGGGTTAAGCAGTGACCGAGTCTCATCGCTGTTTTCTGGCTTTCTAGATCAGAGGCCCCAATTAATCTATTTAACTATTCCCCCAGTGGACCTGGCACTACTGGATCAACACTGATATTTTGGAATTCCCAGCAGCAATCGGACTTGGAACCCCTTCCACCAAAAGCAGCCACTGTTTTCATCCCCAAAGACAGATTCAGTAAAACAACAGTCATTTCAATGTTATAACTAGGGCTGATCTGTTACCGGTCCGAATGAATCAGTTGGATTTTATTTACTGATACCAGCCGATACTTTTCTGGCATTTTGATCTTTCAGAGGGTCCACAAAAATGCCATGCAACACTTTTGTGGAATTTATGCAAAATTCTAAGTTTCTCTTATTTTGCACCAATATTGTGTGTAAAACTGTTTTGTGATTACATAACAGGTATATTAACATGTTCGGGTCTGGCCTCATAATACAGCATTTTTACCTCAGGCCTGCAGTTTTTGGTTGTTTTTCAAAAAATCATAGAAAAAAATATTTTTAATTTGTTTTTATTTACCACACATTTCTCAAATCTACAAAGCTTCCTCTTTTCATTTTCAGACATTTTTGAATATTTTTTTCAGCAATGTTTTGTGAAAAAAGAAAAAGTACAACATTGTAACAAATGTTAATATAGAGATATTTTAAGTTCGTAATCTGGAAATTTCAATAATTAACAATGCAAAAACTACATAAACTATCAATACATCTTTTGAATCTTGCATAAGAATACTTCTGATGTGCACGTAACAAAAAATAATTACAAATTACAGGTAATTAGCTTTTGTATGAAAAAGTTCGAAACATTCAGGAATGCAGAGAGCAATGTCACTGCTGGAGCAGTAAAATGTTGTGTCTTTTCTTGCCCACTTGCCAGTTTCTTTTTTGTGCCTGTCTCCACAAACTTTACATGACCTACAGGGCCTTGACTTTTTCTCTGTAGGGGGGATTTTCCTTGGAAAATGGCAGCCTGTTAGCCTATCTGCTGTAGTTGACATCTTGGATAATGAACTCTTCCAGAGACATATTATGATTTTCCGTTTACTTTCTTATAAATTACATACGCACTCACCACTGACCTAATGAACAAATGGAATGCAGAATTTCAACCAAGATGCTTGAGACAAACTACAAACATAGCCCGTTGTTCAATCGGGAAAGCGATTGCGTACCGCAGGATGGGCTATGCTCGTCTTTCGTCCACATTGACTTTAAGTGCACTGCGGGCTATGCCTGTCGTGAGACCCCAATGTGTTAACATTCTACTGTAATTCTTAAATATTTTTTTAAACAAATTTCGTGTAAATTGATGTTATAATTAAAGTGGAGCACTCATCCACTAATATTAACCAATATTTTGAACAGCTTTTAATTGTTACAATTTTCAAGCGTCTGTATCAGTGGGAATCTGAAAGTGTGTTGGTATTGGTTCAAAATAGTATTGGCTCAGTTCTACTTATAACCTCAAAGAATTTATCACTTCAGTAAATTATGTAATGGTAATGGAAAGGAAAAATGAACTTATGCCTCAAGTTCGTTGGTAATAATAGTGTTACCAATATCCGTATCATGAAAACTAAATATGATTGTTGTACTCTTACAATTTAGAGAATGAAGATGGTAACACTGTCGAGTCATCCGAGAATGTTTAACCCTAGAATGTTCCAATATTACGGTGTAACTAGCGCTACATAAATTTTACGTACATCAACAGATTTTCAAAACAACCTCTACATCATGAAAACAAAATAATGATTCTTTGTGAACATTATTTTGTTTATTTTCGTTATATTGGAGTTTCATTCTTCATTTTAAAATGTATAAACATGGTTTTATTGTAAACATAGAATATTTTAAGAGAATGTCTTGATTGACAAGCCCGTACGTACATTAAGAATGAAGGCGAAAAATTCAAGCAATGGAAAACAAACAGTAATAATATTAATAATGCTGTAAATAAGGAACTAATGTAATTTTAAAGTCTTACAAGAAAATAGTGCATACTTCTAAACTTTTGTTTTCAAAATCTAACTATCCAAATCGAATTTACAAATGTCAAAATTACGTGAAAGATTTTTCTCATTTTACTAGATCTACGTAAAATTGACGTACAGTGCACAACATAACAAACCAAATCAAGACGATCAGCGTTTGCACCCTCCTTACCACAGTGCTACCTTATGGCTGACAGACTGCTCGAGGCACTGCTAGGTGGAGGGGTGTGTAGGTGAGAGGTGGAAGGTAGGGAATGGAACTAAGGGCACGTAAATTTAGGTACACTAGTGTTAAGTGAGAATTCACACCAAAGCAACAGGCGACACATGTTGCTTTGGAACGAACCAATCATCAGCAGCAGTTTACACCATAGCGGCATGACAGGCCCCACAAGCTTGCATTCCATTGGTGAAATCCTCAGGTGACAAGTGTCGTCTGTCGCTTCGATGTGAATTCTCCCTAAGCTATAAATGGAAAATTACATCTGCTAAGCTATATTTTTAGCACTGTAACTGCATCGCTGTGGAATTTCCCAGTTGAAGAAAATATTATTACTTTAAAAAAAAACATAACTGACAATTTAAAATTTCCTTCCTCACACAGGCTCTTATACGGGAAGAACTCCAGCAGGCACATGCAGATAAATTGCTGGTGATGGATGAACGGAAGAGGCCTTACAACAGCATGTGTGAGATAACAAAACCCACAGAAGAAGAGATAGAGGCATACTACATGAAAAAGAGAAGAGAAGATGACCCCATGGCCCAGTTTTTGTAAAGTTTCCCACAATCTTTTGAAAGTGTGTCCAGTCTGCTCTTTTGTGTCCTGTAAATAAATGATTATCGCTATCTTATAAGCAAAAGATAACTGAATTGTAGACCAAGAAAAGAATTTAACTCTTTTTGTAAATTATAACGTCTGTACATAATAAAAGTTTATTGAATTGAACTTGTATATAATTTAATAAAAATAAGGCATTAAGATGTACCTGAAGGAAATTGGTCAAGAGTGAATTGATCTTGCCAAACTGACCAGCAAGCGTCTAAAGGTTAATCACAATGTTGAGCAGGGCCGGATTAAGGTGGGTGCTATTGATGCTGCAGCATTAGGCTCATTCCTGAAATAGGCCCAGATGAAAACAGACGAGGATTTTCCGAAAGCTGAACAATTTTCTTTTGCTACATTTACCTGAAAATAAATCTTAGAATGAAATTTGGAGCCCCAGTTTCTGACTCCCAGACACAGCGTTACTTACTATACAGTTATTATTATTCTTTGCGCTGTGACGTAACTATAACGTCGTCGTGTTTATGTTCACCGAATAATTTAAGTTAATGCTATCGATTGATGCAGCATGAGGCCCAATTTCATCTTAATCCGGCCCTGATGTTTAGGGATAATGAGTTCCACACAAGCTATACATACAATAAATAATGTTTTACTTTTGTAGCTAAATTAACCACTGGTATTTTTGCTATCATAGTGACAATGCATCAAAGACCATAAGAGTGGAATGATACACTTCCATTATAAATTCTCCCTACATTATGCAGATTGTTTTAACTAATTCAGTCTAATATTCCGAAGAGGTACTTACCTTTGCAACAGAAGTGGTATTTATTGTTAAATCAATTTCATTGGCCACTGCCACCATCCACTTGGGAACTCTTATCTCCACTGTTTCTAGATTTCTGATTTGCCACAGTCAGTTCATCTACTGCACCTGTCCGTTGTCAATGTTTCATTATACATGGGATGTTCAATAAAGAATGATATTTTTTTTATTCACATAATTTCTCATAAAATGTAATATCTTATATTGTTGCCATAATGCATAATGTACACGCAGTACTAGTTTCATTGTTGTAACGTAAGTTGTGCACCTGTGCAAGTTGTGACATGTTCATTTCCGCCTGTGACAATAATGGAGGTAACACGCGATGAACATTATGCTGCATTGAACTTTTGCACATTTCGTCAGAACACATCATTGGTTCAGGTCTAAGTAATGCGACAGGAGGCTATGGAGAGAGTGATCTTCCCTATACAGGGTTTGTCCGGAAAGTAATAGGACTGAGTCGATTTAAAAAAAAATATTGAGCCAATCGTTACAATTCTTTAAAAACTTTCAAAGTAGTCTCCTTCTGCGTCGATACAGCGCTGCCAGCGTGATTTCCAATCATTGAAGGCGTCACGGAAGGCATTCTCCGGAATAGCCTTTAGAGCCGCGGTGCAAGATGCTTGGATCCCCTCTGTCGTCTCAAAATGCTTGCCTTTCATCGGCCTTTTCAGGCGAGGAAACAAAAAGAAGTCCGGGGGGGGGGGGGGGGCACATCTGGGCTGTAGGCCGGCTGCAGAAGCGTTGGGATGCCTGCCTTGGTCAGGTAGCTGGTCACAAGAAAGGCGGTGTGAGCCGAGGCGTTGTCGTGGTGTAACTTCCAGTCGGCTGCGATGTCTTGTCGGACCCGATTGACCCTTCGTTTGAGTCTCTTGAGCACTTCCACATAAAACTTGGCGTTGACGGTTTGTCCAGGAGGAACAAATTCATGGTGGACGATGCCTTTGCGCACACGAGTCACATTGTCAGTGTTTGTCGAAGTCGAAGGTCTTCCAGCATGGTCTTCATCGGCGACCTCTTCCCGGCCCTCCGAAAAGGCCTTGTGCCACCGAAACACACCACTTCTTGCTAAAGTATCATCTGGGTAAGCCTGCTTGATCATATCAAACGTCTCTGTCGCAGATTTACCGAGTTTCACACAGAATTTAATCGCGTACCTCTGCTCTAACGAACGCTGCATTTTCGGCTTGCACCACTCACAGAAACACGTCACGCGAAAAAGCCTGTCCTGACTCTCCGGGTGCTCGGAGACAACTGACTAGCCGCTTGTAGGTTAGGTAGGAACCCCCTCTACCGAATACAGTCAGTGCGCGCGCGCTCCGAAGTACAGTCGCGGCGAAAAAAAATCAGTCCTATTACTTTCCGGACAAACCCTGTAGCATGGCTCGAATGTCCTTTAAAATGTTTAGAGGGGGGGACAACCAATTTCAAGTCCAGTTAGTGCTCTTAAGGAAGAAAACATCAATGCCGCTGCTGTCGTTGTGGGAGAAGATCATCGAATAAGGTTAAGAGTACTATCAGAAAAACTAAAAAAAATCATTGGGTGCCGCCACCCACATGTTGGCAACAGAAAAATTACCCATGAGATGCGTTTGGGCCTGGTAGGTCCCAAAACAGCTCTCACCCAAACAATAGGACGACCACGCATTGTAAATACATATTGCTACTGAATATCTTACGAAAAACCATGGGAAGTGTGTTCCTCATCCTCCCTATAGTCCAGACCTAGCCCATGCGATTATTTTATTTTCCTTAATTTGAAGAAACTCCTTTACAGGATGCATCTTGAATCATCAATTGCAGTAGTGAAGGTCTTGGATTCTGAAGGACGTATTTAAAAAAGGCTTCCAGCTTGTCTTGGAAGACTGGTAAAATGCTGGGACAAGTGCATCTCATCCCACTGGAGAGTAGTTTGATAAACACCATGAAATTTATAAGAATAAGTAAAGGTATGTTGTTAAAAAAAAGTGATCATTCTTAATTGAACCGCCCTCATATTTACATTATGGCATCTGTTCCTTTACTTTTGGCATTTATTAGGGTGTGGGCTACATGTTTGGGATCTCTTCCCTGGTGTCGTGTTGGAAAACACAAGTAAAAAAAAAAAGTTGTGTAAGGAAAGTTTATTTTTGTAACATGCTGAGTATAACAAACAAAATCATATAAAAGGAATACTGCTTAACATTACATATTATATAATCAAGAACAATAGTGTAAATATAGACAATTTCACCTAATGTAGAATAATCACAAGTTTACAATTTGTATCATACACACATCATTATTCACTCCTTATAACACAAATATCACAATTTGTTCATTGGCAGGTGGATGTTTACATTATGACAAGTTCTTCATAATAATGTTTTAAAAAATATGGTAAACCTTTTAAAAATAAGAATACTCATATAAAAGTTCACTTAAAGGTCCATAAGTTGCTGAGGAATTTTAAATATACTTCCTCAGAGCCTAAAGTTACAAAATATGGGTGTTTCAGGAAATAAACAAAAGGCGTATATTTTTTTTCGTAGTTATGAAACAAAATAATAAAATAATATATAAAATTCCCTTTCAGGTGGTGACACACACACACATTTCTTTAATTCTCATTTATCCATAATTTCCACCTCCAAGTGCACAAAGGCATCTTTCTAAATCCGGGCACGTTAGATAAAACATGTTACAATCCTCTCCTCCCAGCCTTTACTGTCTCAGAGGACAAACTTGGTTTGTTTTAAGCCTACTTTATCACAAATAGGCTCTCCAAAACTGGACATACACTTTAGATCTGAACCACTGTGTGCCTCTGCCGAGTATTGAACCTGGGACCCTTGATTACAAGTCAATATTACCACTACATCCTCCCTGAGGACAAAAAAATACTATGAACTATTATCAGCATTATGAATACACTATTACGGATTTTTTTAAGACATAACTGTTTATGAAATGATTCTCTCAGGTAAGTTCTGGAAAGGATTTGCTCGAAACATTGGATGCTACTGCCAATTTAACCTGACTGGTAACCGAAGAACACTTGTTCAAATCCAATATTTGACATGATTTATATTTCATGAGGGATCTGAATTTTTATATAAATTCTTGACCTATGTAGGTAATCATGGCTGTGATAGGTTTTTGCCTTAGAAAAAATATATATATATATTTTGAAATTACATAGTGTCACTCTGTAACTTTCTAACAAGGTATGTAACATCTTTAAAATGAAAAATAAATTTCAGAAACTATATCAATATCACTTCACTAAAACACAGGCTAGTATTTTGGATGTAAATTAAAATATAGGAGAGTATGCTGAATCCTGATGAGTAAGTTGCAAAGAATTGCTTTGGCATAAATATCACAACAGAAGTCTTCGTAGAGCCTGTTGGAAGTGAAAAATTTTCAACCATGACAGATTTGATCATGATATCTGTTACTGGTTTCACAAAGTGAGACACTAGACTTACTGGTCTTTCAGTGCAATCATACAGAATGTATTTTTAGATGGGCAGCAATACAGATTAAAACCGGAAATTTTCCATGAACATCAAATGTTTGTAAAGTTGTTTATTATGAAATTGTAAGTTCGGCCATCTTAGAAATGGTTTTATAAATTTAGTATTAAATCATTATTTTTATGAATACTCGTGATAATCATTATATTATGAAGTACCTACGTGCATGCATAAATTGAAGGGCTAGAGTGTAAAACGTGGTAAGTGACACTGGTAATTTTTGAGTTACAAAGTAAAATGTGCCATTCTTCAATATTTGAGTGGAATTGCCATGTCATACAATTTGCATTGGACTGAAATTCGTAAACACAACACGAAAACAATTTATGTACATTTATTTTCCTGTAGTTTACGGTTATTACAAGCATAAGAAAACAGTTTTTTCTTTGTGACGTTTCAGGAGAACACACGCTCCTTTCATCAGACATTTATATATATATAAAATAGACTGCTTTTTTCACAGTTAAGTTGCTATATTACAACAATGTAACATTGACAACATCCATTATATAACAGATTCTTTTTGTTTAAAAATTACTAACCATTGTTATAACTGTATCTTTAGTCAAAATGAAAATAAATGTCTGATGAAAGGAGCGTGTGTTCTCCTGAAACGTCACAAAGAAAAAACTGTTTTCTTATGCTTGTAATAACCGTAAACTACAGGAAAATAATTCTATCATGCAAGCAATGCGTACATACAAGAAAAACTAATTTATGTACAGTACAGCTTCTAATAACCTTATTCCTTAATGAACTCTGAAATGACCAAAATGTCACTTACCATGTTTTACACCCGAGCCCTTCAATTAACATCTGTGTACATACACGACAAGGGTGTAAATAATTCACATACTATAAAAACCAAAAGATATGAGACATTTTTTTTCTTTTTGGAAAAATCTAATTACGTTTCCAAAATATGCCTTAGATGTGTATTATAACTGAACAGGAGAAAACAATAAGTTGCATGTAAATGATTACATAATTGATAGAGCCAACATGTTGCATATCACTGTGCTTTGCAAGTGATGGTACATGGTTATGGATTTGTATGTGTGTGTGTGTGTTAGCAGGATAAAGACAATTCTGGGAACTCCAAATTTGGTGTAAGTTTTCACTATCCACATTGATACTGATGGTAAAGAGATGAGTGGGGAAAAAAGGGAGCTGAACATTTTAGATCCGAGTTACTAGGTTCTGAAAATACATATGTAGATGTGAAGTATCTAGAACCAAAAACCTGGTACTTGAAATAAGAACCAAGTATCAGGTACCCAGATACATTATTATTATTATTATTTCAGGATCTGAATCTGTTTTTAATGTATACTGAAAAATGGACGGATACATGTGAAACGGAGCTAAAAACATACCAGTCAACAATGTATAAAGAAATTGAAAATACATATACTTTTCATGTATAGTTTTTCCATGGAGAATACAATTCGTATTTGCATGTTCAGTTGGTTATGTTCATTCTACATATAAGACTCACTCTGTCTATCGAGAACCAAAATGATCTTACTATAGCCTCTCCCACAAATAAAAACAGAATTGTGTAATTTCTTCAAGAGAAAATAAGCCGTTAATAACTATCAACGGGTAAAATATCTTGCCATCCACATGTAGCGGACATTCATTTCACTTTCTTTTCTCCAACCAACTTCTAATTTTGTACTATTCTTCTTACAAACATATCACCCCCGCTCCCCTGAAAAACTAATCCCTGATGGATCATTGGCCATATTCTTACTGAAAAATATAACTATTATTATTATTGGTGCTCATGACAATTATGGTTGCAATTAACACTACATCTATATGAAAAACTAAGTATGCTGACCAAGGCAGAAATTTATTTTATTATAAAACATAAACTAAACGTAACGTTTCAACCTTCTATCAAGGTCTTCATCAGACTGCACCATAGGTGTAGCTACGGGGTGTGCCAGGTGTGCCTAGGCACACCCTAATGGGCTGCTTTATCAAAGAGAATTAAAGATAGATATTTCAATAAGAGAAAATAAGCGGCAGTTTGTAAGAAGTTGAAAATGTCATTACTTGGTACAAACGTGTGCATTATCGCTGATGAAACGGGTGTCTATAGATTTTCGATTCTTTGATGTCATTGGAGAAAGGAGATATTTACTGCATTCTACTCTGTACTACAGCGCTTTTCTTCTATACCCATCACAAGCTGCACGTGTGAGAGAGCTTTCTCCAAGCTTACCCAAGTTAAAACTAAATTAAGAGCAACTCAGAAGCAGGATAGATTGGAAGCCCTGCTCTTACTATTTGTGGAACAGGAAAAAGCTTAGTCTATTTATGTAAATGAAGTTATTGATGAGTTTAAGAACATTGTACCTTTTGACAGACGTCTCTTGTTATAGATGACGTATATTTTGATGTATTTGTTTGTAACATTTACGAACATTTTGTGTGTGTGTAATTTCTATGCAATTTGATTTTTTTTTATACTACATATATTCAGAAATTTTCAATGCTGTCATTAGTGAATTTATATTCCTTTACAAACATCAGTGCAGTTAAAGAGCCAAGTGATTGTGTTGCAAAAAATGCTATTAAAAAGGTACCTCATTTTTTTTTTCTTTGTGCACACCCAAATATAAAGTTCTAGCTACGCCTATGCTCTGCACCAAGTACAAATGAAACAAGGTACAAAACAGGATGGTATATATACACAAAAAGTACTACCCTCCAGACAAAATACTATTAGAAAGTTGTTTTCCTGGAACATTCCAGCAGGTGGCCTTCCCTTGTCAACTGCACTTTCACCTGACAGGTGATTTAGCTAAACAGAAGAAAAAGGAAGAAGAATGAAGAAAGAAAGGAAAAACAGCATGAGATAAAGAGTCCAACCACCTTCCAGATGAAAGAAAATGTTTAGCTAAATCGCCTGTCAGGTGAAAGTACAGTTGACAAGGGAAGGCCACCTGTTGGAATGTTCCAGGAAAACAACTTTCTAATAGTCTTCTCTGGAGGGGAGTAATTTTTGTGTATATATACCATCCTGTTTTGTACCTTGTTTCATTTGTACTTGGTGCAGAGTCTGATGAAGACCTTGATAGAAGGCTGAAACGTTACGTTTAATTTATGTTTTATAATAAAATATATTTCTGCCTTGGTCAGCATATTTAGTTTTTCATATTATGGAAACAAGGCTTAATGGTGTTATAACTACATCCATATATTTAACCCTGGAGAAATATTTTGTACAGACATTAATGTTAATTTTCCTAACTAGTGTCTTCAAGTTTTATGTTGTATAAAAACCTCTAGTATATATCAATACACACAACACACAATGGAAACTTGAAAAATTGTGATATGAACACTCACTAAAAACTGAGAAAGTTTACATATTTTGTAGTAGACTGCATTGTCAAAAGGAACATTTTTACCAAAATTATCCATCTGAAAATCTATGTAATGCAAATTCTTAAGCCAGAAACCCAAACTATGCCAAATTTTCTGTGTGGAAATTCTTGAAAAAAACAACAGGGAAATCAGGTATTCAAAGGGGAGGGAATTTTGTAAAAACATTCAAAAACCTGGAAAAGTAAGGAAAACTAAATGATTTTTGCTTGCCAGGAATGGAAATCGACAATGCATTTCACCTTTTTATCCAAACTGGTTTCTTTTGTAGGAATTTCACACACACACATGAAAAGGTTAATTTTCCCAGACTTATTTTCAAAAATGTTGAAGGAACTTGACTAACTTGATGAACATGCATTTGGAAAATTCATGGGATTTGATTTTGTAAAATCAGCAGGAATCCTGATTCTACAACATGAGCAAGAATATATTTAAAACAACTTGGTTTGTCACTAGAAATAATCACATATGAATTTCATCGCAATTCAATTGAAGCATATTTGGCAAATGTTAAAAATGTGTATGTTCATATGAAATCCACACAAATAATTACTATAACTATTTCTAGTTTTCTCGTGAGAATTCACTACTGACATAGCAATATATACCATATATAAGTCTTCATATATAACAGAATAATTTTAAAATTATACTGTACATGGTTTACATTTAATAAAAGGCTAATGTAATCACAGATACATTTATATAAACATCAAGATCATGAATAAAATCATTTACATATTATATTATACAGTAGGCTTGATATATGAATTACGTGATGAGCAATCTTTACATGTTAATATATATATAATGGCACAAATGCATGTTCAATACATGCTAAAACCAGAAAACTAATTTAGGCTTTCAGATTCCAGACTCCCATGTCTCTTCTTGCTTCATTTATACCTAAAATTAGAGAAACAAATTACAATTGTACATACAATATTCAGATGTCAAAGGCTTTCAACTGAAAATATATTTGCTACGATATGCATATTGTAGAGATATGGTGATTAAAAATACGAGAAAACCTCGTCAAGAGATTATTTTATGCTTGTTTATTCACTGGAATTGTCCGACCCGAGCAATCTCAAGAATGTGCAAACTTCGTAACTTCCTCGAAGCAATGACTGAGAGGCAAATACGTGGATCTAACATGATCCAGCATGTTGGAAAGGTGTAATAACCTTTCGAAGCAAAAGATTATAAAAGCAAGCTCAGCCTGGAGCTGGGTCTCATTACTCTTATATTACTAGTACACATTACAACGAACAAACTATGACAATAGTGTACAAAGTTTACAGCTGCATAAGCATGCAGCCATTCACGCGGGATTGCTCGGAATAGTGAGTCAAGGGTCACAGTATCGAATCTTGGCATCAGTCACGATTCGGTCTGCTAGAAGCATCTGGACAAGAACATCATTCGCCTGCCAGGTATGAACAAGCATAAATAACCATAAATTCAATCTTCCATATCTCCTTTCTCTTAGTCGAAGCAGGTTCAACTCACAAGTATATTTAAGCTCTACCTAAATGTGTTATTGAAGCATCCCTGTGACCTCAGATCCCTGGTAAGATGGGATTACAACAATATTGTTTAGCCATACTGCTTATTTAATGTTTAATACTCAGCTATAAATTAATATCTTATTGGCAAAATAGTCTAAAACTGATTACTGCATTGCATAGCCATAAATATCTGATTAAGATTTTGACAAAAGACTCATTAAAGGCATGTAAGTACTTTTTTACATATATTTAGTGAGGAAAGAGTGTGGTACATGAAAAATTATTCAGGTTGCAGAACAACTATAATTTCCTTACCTCTCAGATCTAAACATTTGCTACTTCAAGGGAGGACTAGTCCATTTCGCATCCATCACATTTTCAAAATTGCAAACCCTTATTCAAATCCTGTCCAATCAGATGCTTCCGATTCATCCTCCTCATTTCGTCCAATAATCCTTATGCCAGTTTTCAACAGTGGCGTCCCTTTGCCTTTTCCTGAAAAGGAAAATAAAGGATAATATTTTAATAACTACTTCAAATTTGAAATGTTTTCAGAACTGAAAAGAGAATATGCAAGATGTACTAAATGCAACACAAAACATGTTCACTTTCATCTGATAGTATGTATTGATGATTTTGGGTATTAATTATCTCAAGGTATGAGACCCAACATTTTTATTGGAGTGTGTAAATGAGACAGTGCATTTTCTGATATGATCTAAAACGTGAATGAATTTTTCTGCAAAATATTATTTTAATACCTTCAAAGTGATAATTTGATTTGGGGGCACTAGAAACAAGTAGATTAACTTTTTATGAGTATGAATACCTAGTTGATAGCCAGAGAGAATCTATTCGTAATTCGTCGCCAGGAAAGCTTCAAGTTTTGTTAAGTTTCATATTCAAAGAGAGTCCCAAGGTTTTACCTTGGCAGAGACTAACATAGCTAAATGCATACTGCATGAACACAATGTGAACAGTTGGAGTACACAGATCCATATACACCATCCATCAAGCCGACAGTCACAGACTATAAACTGACCTAGTAACCTGACTCTGAGTAGTTTGAACGAAGACCCTTCCAAATACTGAACTGAATACACAACCTGCACATATACATGTACACTCCTGTTCAGATAAAGTAGCACATTCTTTAACTGTTCAACCATATAAAGCATGCCACTTTATGTGAACATACACAAATAACCGTGAGATGAATATGAAACTGCAACAGTGCATGATGAATATTTCTTGGGTATCAATCAGGTGATTTCCAGATGGGCTTCCGAGCTTTCAGGAACATTCCATCCATGAGGGCCATAGAATTGTCTTCACAACAATTAAGATCATCGATAAGTCATCCAATTGCTGGGACTGTATCATCAAAGAAGCAACAGCCATTCAAGGGAAAAAGAAAACCCCCAACAGGAACACGGGGCTCGAACTGGACCCAGCCTGGTTAACAATAGTTGACAGAACGTGGGCATCGGAGAGACAACACCCGAGTGGCCCACCACCTACACCAGGCTTCTCCCACACGCAATACATAAAAGCTTACTTCCGATACATCTCTGCACTTCAATCCCTGAAGATAAGTGTGACGTTAGCTCTCAGAAGCCTATCCGGAAATCGCATGCTTGATATCCCGACAAAACCTCTTCATCATTCGCAGCCAAGAAAGCTTGCAACAGCGCATCTCTACGCGTCCTTACATTTATTAAGATGATGGGAACGAATGACAATTGTACAACATAGCTGTTGATATCCTGATATAAAATGGATCCTCTCTGTATTCAGGATTTCTCAAATAAATAAATAAAAAAAAAAATAAATAAACTCAAAACAGCATCCTGCTGAACCACCGAGGCAGTCCATGGCAGGGAATTGCAGATGCGTGCAGTTAACAAAACTGTGACTTACCTAACACCCTTGCTTGCAATACCATTGCTACAGGAACACCTGATGATGTTTTGAATTGAAGTTTCTCCTTTAACAGTTTTTCCTTGTGAGCCAAGAAGTGGATAGAGAAGTCTATTTTCTCAGCATCCTGCTGCATACCCACCACTTTGCAGTTTATATTAGGTATGATGCCATCGGCAATCACCAAATCGACTGCAGGCCCCTCGTACACCACCGACTTAGACACACTCAATTGAAGTTCATACAAATGGTTGATTTGTAAGAAGCCCAAGTGGACATTTAAGATCTTCCCATCGTCACCAGGCAGCACAACAACATTGTTGTCCCTTCCAAATGAATCATCCTCTTCTGTGAAGTGGACCTTAGGGTGATCTGAAATACATTTGGAGAAACTGTAGCATCAGCATTTCTTAATGTACCGTTGAATGGATTTTTTGTTGTGCCTTTTGTGCCTTGATAGCAAGGTGGATAAAAATCATTTTTGTTGATTTTTAATTTTTTTAAAAAAAAAACATGCTGAAAATTGCTTGCATGGTTTTTGGCATCATGCACATAGATATATATTTTTATAGAAATGCTTTTTCTAGTAAATGGCACTGTAAAATATTTAAACAGTTTGATTAAAGCAAATAAAAAATATATGTATACATTTTTCTGTTTCTGATACTGTAACAACTATGGAAATGTTTGTTGAGTTTGTTAATGAAACTAATAATAACATCAGTAACTTTTCTTCCAGTGAAACTAAAACATTCTGGATGTACTCTATAATTGTAACTTAAAATATTAACTTAAGTATTTTTGTAGTCTTTCTACCTGGATTTTGGAGATTTTTTTTAATGATAGTTCGAAAAATATCAGCTGCCATATTTATTTACAGTTTAATGATATTGACACTATTTATGGATTAACATGATTAGTATTTTATATATTTTTCTACACAAAATGTTTGCTATTTTTGCACATAAAATTATTGAATTTTAAATCAGGAGATATCCTGTGTTTACATTTCAGTACATACATTTTATTTCCTTTCTTAGAACCTAATAATCACCATTAAGTGATTACGAGAGTAATGTACCTAGCCTGGCCATAAATACTGTTACAAACTTTCAGCTTGGACTGTACATCCGGTAGTCAGGCTCATGAACCATGCTTGTGCTGAAGTTCACTCCTGACCATTGTGTGTTCAGCTGTGAAAGAGCAAGCGTGTATCTTCTTATGCTTAGCATGGAGTGGGGCGAATATGAAAACAGAGTAGCCGTAATTGCTCTGCATGTGGTTGGTAAGTCACTCACTGAGATTTTCTAACCTCTAAAAATCCCGAAGATCAGCAAAAGGTTTGTGTATCAGACAATCCAGAGATTCACCGAGACTGGTAGCATGAAAGATCGCCCAAGAGTTGGTCGACTTCACACAGTATGAACAGCGGCAGCTGTTAAAGCAGTGATGGCTTGCATCCGCTGAAATCCCATCTGGAAGCAAGTCATAAGGGTACAGGTGCTGAACATTTAACAACAATCAATGTTCAGGGTACTTAATGAAGACCTTGGAATTGGAGCTCACCGGTGGAGTACTGGAACTTTCCTGACGACACAAGTGAAGAAGCAGAGGGAACTGAAATCAAGATTGCTCCTGCAGTACGTTGCCAATAGGCATTGCAGGATTCTCTTCACTGATAAGAAATTGTTCACCACTGAATAAAGTTTTAACCACCAAAATGAAAGGGTGTATGCTTCAAACTCTCGAGAAGTTTGTGAGAGAGTTCCCAAAAATCAGATAGGCCACCCGCTCCCCTCAGTCATGGTTTGGTTGGGGGTGAACTATGACAGTTCCACCAGGCCTCATTCTTGAGAAAAGGGCTTAAAAGCCATGCGAAAGTGTATGTGGAAAGTGTCCTGGACCCTCTCGTGACACTGCTGAACCAAATAATGTTTCACATTGAATCCTGGATGTTCAAGAAATATTCTGCCCCAGCTCATAAGGCAAGGATGACGTGACTGAAGACCAGTGTACTCGATTTCATCTCCACTTTTGATTGGACATCTGATAGCCACGATCTCAGTACCTTGGGCTACAAACTTTGCCCACAGCTAGAGGGGACTGTCTGCAAGAAGAGGCACCCTATAATTGAAAGTTAAAAGCACTCCTTGATGGCAGCAGGGGCGGACTTTCCCATCAAAACCATCCACGCTGCAACAGATGCCTGGCCAGGGAGACTTCGAGCCTGTGTGAGGGCAAAAAGTGTACATTTTGAAAACTGATTGGTGTATTTGTATGTAATATATGTAAGTGGATCATACTAAAAGAACATTTAACCATCTGAACCATATTCAGTTTATTCACAAAATAGTGTGTACCAGTATTTATGGCCAGACTAGGTACTTTCACCAAAAGTGTTTCTGATATCTAGAAAATCCTTATGTACATTATTCTATAAATTATTTATTTAGAGTGATTTAAATCAGTGATTTTTCTTTAAATAACCTGATTTAAATCAAACCACCCTGCTTGATAGTCAATTTAGACTCGGTCACCAAGGTAACTTAACTTTGGATTGAGTCGCAGCTTGTATTTGTACCAGTCTTATTCATTTTACATTACCTTGGTGCCTCTTTCAGCTAAACCCAACAATGACTGTGTTTACGTCATGACATTTCAACTCTTTGATAAGCTAATACCTTACTTCTCTAGCTGAGGAGTCAACACATGGGCAAATCTTTGTCACACAAAAGAACATGTGCTTCACAAACAGTGCAGCAGTACTCTGATTGGAAGAAAGAAGTCACAGGTTCTTGTGATCTTCGCTAAGGGTATGTTTCAGAGCTTTGTATCCTAATTGATGAAACTGCATATCCGGTCCTGATTAACCTATTTAAGCATAAAAGGGACTTAAAGAATACAGTAGGCTGAAAGTATGATGGTGTTGGATGTCTTTGAAAACATATTTGATAATTTACTCAGCGTTAATCATGTAAATTAATGAGTATTGTCGATGGTTTGAGTATAGTATAACATCTGCTTCATTTTAATTTATTGCATTGTTGTTTTATATATGACATTTTTTTTTCCTTTTGGCAGTTAATATATTTCATGGTGCTTCCCCATAGGTGCACGTAATATTCGGCATTTTCTTCCTTCTCCAGATTTTTACATTGACATTCGAGCTTTGGTTAGGTGTGTTTTTTAAAAAAGAGTAAAGTGCTAATAACATTATGTACAAAATCATATGAAAATGTAAAAATAGACCAAAAATAACAGGAACAACTGCATAACGCTTTTAGTTTGCAAAAATACAGACCTAATGGAACATTTTCCATCACACACAAATGCCCACATTGGCATACTACAAACACTTACTGATCAGATATATTTCCAAAAACAGTAAATTGCAGAAAATATTGTAAAAGAATGTCAATAATTCAAGGGTTGGTATACTATGAAGGGTTCAGTGCACAAGTGGTGAAAATTCATTCAAGACAGTTTTGGGAAAAAGGCACATTTAAATAACTTAGTCCTAGGTTTAGCTGTTGGAGCACATAGTGGTGCCTCTGAGCAAGAATTTTAAACTTAAGAGATGTTTACTTCTAGCACTGAAATGTTGATCCTTCACAGTTCTAAGTTATACATGCAACTCAATTTTCACGTAAAGTGAAGTTATGCCACTTGTGTTCTGAACCCCTCATATATAGGCTATTATGAATCTCCACATAGTATCAAGAATAACCAGTCACAATTAAAGACTCACCTGTACTACTTCTCTCTGACATTTTGCTGCACACACATCTGAAAGTATACCAAAATCAGTACTGTATATCATCAGTTATTTTGATTTGATTAGAATTTAAAATTTTTGGTGCGTCAGCACTTAGGCTATTGTGCACCATTCACATTATACGGGGTCCAGTCCCTTACCATAACTACAGCGTGTCCCGCTTATACGTATAATAAAAGAAAAAATCACAAGCTTTTTATTTACCAATATTTTTTGTCCAAACTTTGTACAAACATGTAACAACTCAGAATTATTTTTTACAAATCAAGAAAACTAGCGCACTTCCACATGTGAATCGTTAGTGGCACAGCAAATGTCAAACCGGTTGTTAGCCTCAAGCCACACCTTTTGAAGCATGTGCGAGGTAATGTTGCTTACTGCAACCACAATTCTTTCACGCAAGTCTTGCAAATCTCTAACCGGTGTACAGTAAACTTTGTCCTCAACACACCCCACAACAAAAACTCACACACAGTGAGGTCTGGTGAACGTGGGGGCCATTCAATAAAATTCCAACCTTTTCCTATCCATTTTCCATTGAAATGCTCGTCCAGGAAATCTCTAACGAGATTTGAGAAATGAACCGGTTTCGCGTAACTGCTTTTCCCATTTGTTTGTTGAAATGTACGATGGACTACTTCCTTAGCACCCAAACCATAACGTGCACGAAATTGTTTCTGCACAAGTGTCACAGACTTCACTTCAGACAACGTTAAAACACAAAACACCTTTTCCTGTGGCGACCACATGACGAATGGCTACTGAGGAACTGATAATATCAGTTTTCAAGACATTCTGGCTACTGCGCATGCGCAAGTATCACTGAATGTGTTGCAAAAAAAATTCTGAAACAACAATCACATCATTCTGACAGTTTGTTTAGAAGTTATGAATCTTTCTTTTATTATACGTATAAGCGGGAGACGCTGTAAAATAGCATAATTGCAGTGTCGTGTTACTAAAATATTAAAATATTCTGACTTTCGTTAAAAACTGAGGCTGCAAAGGGGCACTCAGCACACACAAGGACAACACACAGAAATTATACTGGCCATAGTGCCAGAGCCTTGTTCGTCTGCAAAATGCAGTCCAGGGCATACTACATGGAAGTGAGGTTGACAATTGGGTGTACTATGTGGAAGGTCACCCCTTACACCCCATCAGTTATTTATATGAAGAATTAAAATGAATTCTTTTATGTTGGAAAGTACTTTCAAAAGATTAGTGTGAGATGAATTATATTGTACATGGAAAATAATGAACAACAAAAATTTGATGGCCACACAAGATTAAAAAGAGTCACAAATTCGATTGTGTAATGATTCTGGGAGTAAATGTCAAGTTCAGATTAAATTGATGCAGAAAATATTAATTTTGTATAGTTTGTTAGTCAGCGGCTAAGATATAATACAAACAATGCAAGCACTGTTTGCACTATTAAAATTTTATTTAATGTAATTAATGTTTTAGCCTTATTTAGTTTCCATCGCAATCGATTTCACAAGTTTTATGGCCTCAAACTCCTTCAGCAGCCCGCTGTCTGCTTGCGCCGCCGATATGGGGAGCCTATGCACCCAAAGGATCATATGGCGAAGCGTGAAATCTTGTTGGTGAAACAGGCCTCAACACTCACAGAAAAGCTGAGCTTCTTAGTGCTTCTCGGAAAGAAGAAGGAAACATTGCCAGCAGACCAATAACCAATGTGTGTCTTCATGAGCACATAAAGAAGATCACAAGGATACTGATAATTAATAATCATAAAATAACTGAAAGTAACCATTATCATTACTCTAAATTCCATGTACGTCACTTAAATTACAAGTTATTTTGTATTTCTCAAAAGTTAAAAAGCCTAAAAAATTTGACATTAGGGGTTGAGGCAAAGATGGGAAGGGCGAGTGCTTGTGTTTTTGGGAAGAGGAATGTCTGCACCCTGCATCCAGCTCGAATTACATCACCAGGGAGTGAATGTAGAATATAGAGAATATCTCCAATTTCGTTAATATTTGGTATACTAACTAAATTTGGCCTTCTAATCACGAATCTGTTGTTAAAATGCAAAATACGTCTCAAAATCATGAAAAAAACTGATGTAAGTTGAGAATTATTTTCTTAAAGCTGTATCACATTGTTTTATGAACAAAATTTTAACTAAGCTTGCCTAACCTAACCGTCAATGGTTTGTGGGGACCCGTTCATGATGTACTGATTAGAAGGCCAAAATTAGTTAATTTATCAAATATTAACGAAATTCAAGATACTTTCTTACCCTAACCTTACCGGTAAAAGTTTCGTGGCGATATCAGTTAAATCTTTGGTAACAGTTTGATATAGGGAAAACACATTTCTTCAATCTTACAGGAGAAAGTACTTACGGAACTGAGTTTCTGTAGACTTTTGAAAGTTCGTGGAAGTGTTTTCTCCCTTCGTTCAATTTATTCGGTAAATCATGTATTTTTCGACATTAATGTCTCTCCGATGCACAAAAGCTCTTGCCTCCATTACCTTCAACTACGTGAACCAAATGTTCAATGCTTTCAATGACGTAACCTCCCACCAGTGTTTCCAACCACGCCATTGTTTTGCCAGAACATGACAATTTTAACTATATTTGCCTAACCTAACCTTGCCGTGCATGGTTCGTGGGGCTATTTATGAATGGTTTGTGGGGCTATCCGTGCATGGTTTGTGGGGTTTTCGAACCGGAAAAAAATACAAAATCAGTAACACGAAAGTAGGAATTTTTCTGTGAAGAGTTGGAAACACTGCATACACACTGATGATAGACAATGCTAGTCAAGATCTGCCCACCATATTGTGTGTAACACAAACTAAAGAGGAACGAACAATAATTAGCTACTCGATATGTGGAAAATTGAAGCTTTTTTCCTGAAAAAAGTGAAATCCCACCTTAAAGAATGTTTCGGAATGCATAATAGATAAGTACGAATGTAAAAAATGACGAAATGAACGAGTGAAATGTGTTTTCCTTATACCAAACTGGTACCAAATCTTTTCCCAATGAGCACATATTGTAACAAAATATAAGTTTTGTAGCACTAGCTTCCTCACTGCACAAGATGCCATTTTTCGAGAATAATGCTCGAACACCATTGCCAAACCTACCTCTAATCAAAGTCCGCATTCCACATGCTCTTCTACCTCATCGTTCTCTGCAAATAACGAAGGAACAGTGTGGCAATGCTGTAGACAGCACAATGAATGCCGAACATCACTTGCTCATATCATCAAACATGGTTGTTATATTTATGTATGGAGAATGATTGCGTAGAAGAATGTAATTTTGCAACACATATAGACGTAAGTGTACAATTTTTACACGTGACCCCCAAATCTTAACTCCAGATACGTTACCAGGACTGCATATTTAGTGAGTATAAGAAGTAGGAAAGGAATTGGAGACATCTCTATATTCTACATTCATACCATCACCAGTGTTGAGAGCTACAGTGTTGGCAACTGTCAAATTATTTACATGGTAATTCAAGTGAAATGTTTAAAAAATTTTACAAGTTAATTCAATAAATTGATGGCTTTTGAATAGAAATTTGGGTGGAAAAAAGTATCTGAAAAAGGGACTATCTTCTGATATTTGTAAACATCTCAATCTAAATCGTATACATTGTACACATTAAGAACCATGAAACAATTTGTAGTATTATGGCACTTTATTACATAAGCATTGTATACATACTCTTTCTGTTGTAATGATTCCGATTCCACAGCGTAATTTCTATCTCCAAACTAATACGTATATCTTCTCTCCCGTGAGTTAAGGAAATAGGTTGGTATCACTTTCTGTTGTTTCAGAGATTTTCAAAGTGATCTTGTTTGGATGTTTTGTAGTTGGGGAAAGAATCTGTGAGGAAGTGAGTGTTTGTTGCTGGTGTTTGTGTTCTGAATTAATCGAAACGAACATGAATTTGGGAGCGGTTGATACGGCAAAGCACGGGTGCTTTACTGTTTGTTTGAGTTGGGTTATTAAGTTCAGATAGGTTATCAGGACTGGGCCTACAGTTTAATGTGGGATCCGAACTACCGTTGAATGTGCCTCAACCGGGTATTGAACCCGGGACCCCTTGACTACAAGGTGACATTACCACTATGCCATCGGGGAACCCAAAGAGGTGAGTGTATTATTTAGCAATTTATATCTGCTTCGTTTAGCTCGAGGAAGAAAAGTGTAGAAATGAAAATCGTGTAAGCGAGGCGACCAACATCTGATTTACCTGACTTTAAAGAATTATCTCCTGGAGGCTTTGTGCGACACTTACAGGAGCTTGGAATTTATTGTGGTGAATACATTGTCCATACATGTGTTTCTCTTGGATGGAGATTGTAATGTTTATGTCCCCTGAGTCAGAAGCGCCACCTTAATATGAATTGGGGGGGGGAGCATAATTTGACATACATACTAATTGAGGCCTGCTAATGACGGATCTGAAGTTAAAGTTTGTCGGAAACATCTAGAAATTGCAAAATAATTGTGAACCATTGACGCTAGCCCCACGAACCATTGACGTGTGGTTAGGTTAGGCAAACATAGTTAAAATTTGGTGTCGTGGTAGTATCAGGAATATATACAAGGTGACCTGTAATTAGATGTATTCCCTGAAAGGGGTTAAAGTAGAGGCAATTAGTAATAAATTTGACCATGTGATACCCCGTTCGAAAATTAGTAGTTTTCGAGATAATCCAATTTCTATTGTTTTTTTGAAAAAAAATTACAATTTTCTACATAAAAATACGAATTGAGGAAAAACAGTTCATTTTATGGCACATATTTAAGCGTCTTCTGATGACTAACAAATAAGTGGTTGGTTGGAAAAAAGTTTGTCCCAAATAACACATGAAAGTAACAGGTGGGTCTAAACTTACAAGTGATGATAAAAAAAATTCACTCTTAGTTTACTTGGCAACGTGTTAATAACAAAAATGGTATGACACGAAGTGTACAAATTACTTAAATTACTTCCTTGTGTCATCTGCTATCCAACATGGTACAAATGTTGCTAACATTCACATTTGTGTACAAGAAATAATACTTCATTCATCTTCATGTGAATGGAATCAATTAACAATACAATTAAAGGAACAATCTTGCTCAAAGTGGGCACCTACATTACGAATGCAAGCACGCAGGTTTTTACGGACATTTGGTCTCGTAACTCGTGATGTGATGGTGTCCTTGATGTGCTCTCCAGCTGTTAAGATCCTCTTCCAGAGCTCTTCTTGCTAGTTTACTTGTAAACTAAGCCTTTCATGTGGCTCCAAATGTAGAAGTTGCAAAGCGTGAGATCGAGCCGGCCAGGGAATCGGGCAGCCTCGGCCAATCCCTTTCTTTGGGTAATTTTCATCCAGCCACTGTCGCACGCCCAGGCAGAAGTATGGATGTGCATCATCAACAATCATTTAATCGAGCCATTTTTCCTGCCCCAAATCTTGAATGGCATCACTTATGAACATTTTCTGAGGAACGGGATAGCAATGATCTTGGAGGACGAGCCTCTAGCTACAAGACATGACATGATTTACCAGCATGATGGCTGCCCAGCTCTATCCCCCGATCGATTTGACGCTTCGAGACTTCTACATTTGGAGCCACATGAAAGACTTACTTTACAAGACACCAGTAAACTCGCAAGAAGAGCTCAGGGAGAGGATCCTAACAGCCTCACATCACGAGTTAAGAGAACAAATGTCTGTAAAAACCTGCGTGCCTGCATTCGTAACGAAGGTGCCCACTTTAAGCAAGACGTATAATGTTCTTTAATTGTATTGTTCATTGATTCCATTCACATGAAGATGAATGAAGTATTATTTCTTGTACACAAATGAGACAGTTAGCAACATTTGTACCTTGTTGGATAGCAAATGACACAAGGAAATAATTTATATGCTTTGTGTCATACCATTTTTGTTATTAATACATTGCCAAGTAAACTAAGAGTGCATTTTTTTATCATCACTTGTAAGTTTAGACCCATCCGTTACTTACATGTGATTGTTATTTGGGACAAACTTTTTTCCAACCAACCACTTACTTGTTAGTTAACAGAAGACGCTGAAATATGTGCCATACAATGAGTTGTTTTTTCTCAATTCGTATTTTTAAGTGGTAAAAAAAGGTAAAGTGTTCCCCTGTGCATAGCACCACGCCATGAAGGCGTATAGGGGGTGTGGGGGTAACGCCCCACACTTTCTTGATCCGGTCGTGAGTGGGGGTGATGTGATCAGCATCACGCCCCTGACCGCCTTTACCCCCCAGGGTTTCCCCCAGGTACCCATGTTATTCGACGCTGGGTAGGCGCCGGGGCCGCTTCCATCGTTAGAAAAGTTCCCGGATTTGAACCAGCCATGGATCGAACCCGGGACCTTGAGCATGGTAGTCAGACGCGTTACCGACTGAGCCACCGAAAATTGTCATTTAAAAAAAAAACAATAGAAATTTGATTTTCTAGAAAACTACTAATTTTCGAACGGGGTATCATATGGTCAAATTTATTGCAAATTGCCTCTACTTTAACACCTTTCAGGGAATACATCTAATTACAGGTCAACCTGTATATTTCCTTGTGAAACAAAAAAAATCGTGAAAATCGACTGTTTCCATTCTGAAAACTACCGCCTTATTTTCGCTTATTTTGCAATTTCTATATGTTTCCAACAACTTTTAACTTCAGATTCGTTATTAGGAGGCCTCAATTAGTGAGTATGCCAAATGTGAAGAAAATCTGAGAGGGGTCCGCTCATCATAAGTCGTTCCACATTCTTTTTTAGATGGAAATGCAGCTTAGCACATGAAGAAACATTATGATGACATATTGCAGCATTACTTTTAATATTGTCCCAAAATATTATGTTCTGTAGTTTTCTAAGAACACACATACATATATTTGCTTAATTTGCCACTTGGATGCGATTCCATTATTGCATATTGTTTGTATTTATTTATCAGGATTTATATGTAAATTATTTAAATGAGGTCATTTCTCTACATCCTCTATACCTGTTTCAATACCCATATTTTTGTTGATGTTGATTCAGAACTTGTCAGCAGCTCGATTGGAGTCTTAGGTAACAGTATGGTATAGTGAAAACAGATTTCTTCAAATTTACAGAAGAAACTACTTACGGAACTGAGTTTCTGTAGACTTTTGGAAGCTCGTGGAAGTGTTTTCTCCCTTCGTTGAACTTATTCGGCTGGTAAATCTCTTATTTTTCGACATTAATGTATCTCCGATGCACGATAGCATTACAGTCGACTTCGTGAATCAAATGTTCCGTGCGTTCGATTATGGAACCCCCTGTTAGTGTAGCAACCATGCGGTAGTTTTACAAGATGACGTGTGAGCTGTTTTTTTTTTTTTTCAAATTTAATTTTCTGTTTGCCTAACCTAACCTTCCGTGAATGGTTTGTGGATCAATTTTAGCTTAAAAACCTTCTGTGAATAGTTTGTGCGGCATTTTTCTGTTAATAAGTGTTAGTGTAGCAACCACGCGGTAATTTTACAAGATGACGTGAGCGGTTTTTTGTTTTTTTCAATTTGTGGGGCGTTACCCCCACACCCCCTATACGCCTTCATGGCGTGGTGCTATGCACAGGGGAACACTTTACCTTTTTTAATTTAATTTTCTGTTTGCCTAATCTAACCTTCCGTGAATGGTTTGTGAATCAATTTTCGCTTAAAAACGTTCTGTGTATAGTTTGTGCGGCATTTTTCGGTTCATGAGTTTGTAAACACTGCATATCAGCTGACGATAGACAACGTGAGTCAAGATTTGCCCGCCATATTGTGTGTAACGAAAGCGAATTAGCAACGAACAATAAATACTTGTAATGTGAAAAATTACGCTTTTTTCAGTGAAAAAAGCAAAATCCCACGTTCAAAAATGTTCCGCTATGCATAACAGGTAAGTACAAATGTAAATAATTAGGAAATAAACGAGTGAAATGTGTTTTCACTATACCATACTGTTACCAGAGTCTTGTTTCGCTTGAACTGAAGCTCTCACTGCGTAGTAATTCTCTAGCAGTCTACTCTATATATAAAAAAACTGTAGCTTTAGAATATTCGTCGTTCGGGATTCGAATCAAAGCTTAAACAATGCTTAGTGAGCGTTTCTTCACTTTCATACGTCGCGGTTTGACAAAAGTGCAGAAAAGCCACCTCAAATAACAAAATACAAACCAGGACAACACATATTACATGCACTAGAATTTTACATACCTAATTCAGGTGCTTCTTTATATCAGACCTGTAGTAAACCGAAAATACATGGCCAGTCACATAATTTACGTCTATTGCTATTACCGTAATCAAGACCGCTTACGAGCGGCATGCATGCTTTGAATTCCAAATCACCAAAATGGTCAAACACTACACTTATTTTAACAACCAGAATTGTGCATGTACACAGTTCTTCCTGTGTTTCTATGTTCAAAATGCATTGAACACGACCACTATATCATGACCGCCTCCAGGAATGCTGACGAGCGGCGCGGCAGCGAGATACAGCATACAGCTGATAACAATTGACAATCATCTTGCGATGCATGCTTTCAAAGTGTGATCTTTGCTGTTCAAGGGAGATCAATTTACACTAATTTATGTCAAATAAGTACAAAAAATGTTATGTGCCGTATTTGCCATTATGTAAAAGTTGATGACAAAGAAGCCACTTTGTATAGTATAACAAGCTTTCACCAAGTTATATACAGGGTGTCCCATAAAATGTATACACACTTTGAAGTTTGAATGATCAAAACGTCAGTGCTTATTAAGATACAGTTCATTTTCAAAATTTAAAATAATCTACAGACATGAATAATTTTCTTTGTCAAAAGAACATTTCCAGGCACTGCTGAAAACCAGAAGCAATGGAATCGCAAACATGATGAATCATTTCATTATTTGGGCGCATTCCCATTCAATGGCGGTCCTCAATTCGTATACTCTTGCTGGTTTGTACCGTAAACTTCATATTTTATGCATCCCTATACAAAAAGTGTAGTGGCGTGAGGGTATTCTGAACCATTTCATCCAATCAATTGGCACATTTTTTCAAGTGCCATTCACAAAACTGCACTCTCCAGTCTGAATGGTCTGCATTGAGAGCTTGGACTCTTCTTGCAATGTAACTCTTCCAATGCAAATGTTTTCAAATGCAATGAAAACTTGATTTTGATATTCGTATTAATGGGTATAATTTTTATGGGACACCCTGTACTCTGTCTCTGGAATCTGTGGGGTAAGCAAATGAAAACAAGCTGAGCAGGGCCTCCAGGTCAATCTACCCACACATGCATATTTTGACCTTTAGTAGTGTTTTAAATGTACCTGCTTCAGCTTCCCCAGAAAATATACTCGCCTGCCTTCTGCCAATCCACACATTTTTCCGGTGCACTGAACTATAGTGAAATGCCCCAAAATGTCTTGGTGTGATGAGCCATGGCCCACCCTATCAAAATGTAATATGCAAATAAAGGAGCGTAGATATTAATGAGTATGATGGGCTCCTTCCTTAAATGAAACCATAACAACAATGTGATTTGATATTTACCCACCCAAGTATTTGAGTCAATGTCTTCCAATGATATACTTATAATAGATCTGGTGCAGTGACTGGAAAACATATGTACTTTCGAATGTCGTCAGTGCATATATTGAGACTATCATTACGAATCTAGCACCATGTATTCTTAAGAAATCACATAATTGCTAGTAAAAAATGTAACATTAATTTTATGCAAGTATTTTATAGATATAAGTTTACCAAACAGCACTAAAACTCCATGCCACAACCCTCCAAGAGACAAGGTCTATCAGAACGGCTTTTTCATTTTGTGATGCATGGTGTGTGCGTAAAGTCCAATCGCTGCTGTTTTCGAGACCGGTGCATGCTGCTACTTCAAGTAGCTCCACAACTGTCCTCACAATACTGGGTCAATGCCAAATTTTGGGGGGTTCCCACTGGGACCACTCGCACCAAAAAAGGCAACAGCACTAACCATTTGCCTACGCAGGAGTCCCTAGTGAATTACAAATGTGCCTGTTTTGACAAATACTAAATCACAGAACAGTGTTGATGCAAACTCCAGATGTTTGCATGTAAAGCTACAAGAAATGATAAAATACCAAACTCCCCAGGAAAACTGCAAACTTTATTGCAGAATAACAAAATTGGTAATATTGGAAAGTGTGATAACAGTGTTAATAACATTCATTAAGAGGTGGATGGGAAAGCAAATTGTGCACTCGAATGATATTTTTGTATGTAAATATTAATGTCGTCATTGGTTGCTTAACCAAGTTGGTGTAGGAATAAATACAGGCCAGGACATTTAATACAGAATTTCTGATGTAAAGACTGTCACTACCGAGGTAATTAAAGTTTCTTCATTTTCATGTAACTGCATCAGAATGAGTAAATAATTACCAATATGACATCCAGCAAAACATGCAAATTGAACTTGTTTCCTGTCTAAAATATTTCTACATGTAAAACTTAAAAGAAACTACTAAATTTATACTTTGCTTATATCCCCCTCTATTTTTCATTTTAACGGTCTGGCATTCCTAAAACATGAGCAATTATTTTTTTTATAACTGTAGGAAGATCGATCCTTGCTAATTTCCTGCAAGTCTATTTCCATATTGTCCCATCTTTTTTTAAGGGCAAATCATGCAGAACTGGATTTCCAGTAGCAATGTCCTAGTTGGTGCTGGACCGGCTATCTGGCTGGAAATGATGACTACTAGACTGGTTTTAATGACTAGACTGTGTTCTAATTGCAACTTGCTTCTCTGCTAGAAGCTGGCATAACAACCAGAGTGAATGTTTGGTCATGTGAAGATAATCCGAGAGTTTGCCGAGGAAAAGTGGTAGCCGTTTTTTATTTGTTTTTTGACATTTGTTGCGAATTCTTTTTTGTTTGCTTGCTTGAAAAAACAAAATAAAATATAAGATGCATTTGTGTTAATATTTAGGAATTTGTCCATAACAATGAGCTTTGAACACCGACAGATGTGATTAGCCGATAATGAAAATCTGTATTATCATCACTGTATTAAATGTTTGACATTTTTTTTCTATGAATGAATTATGCAAATCTCATGTATGAATGCATACCCAACTAAATTAAAGTATATGCTGAGTGCATCTTGACTACAATATTTACTTTCAAGTCAATTTCTACCCCATACTTTTCTTTAAATTTTGGCAATTTGAGGAAAATAGCAGAAGTAGCTAGCTATTCCTTTCTACAATGTTTTTCAAGTCTCTTATCTGCACAATATCTTGTGGGGAAAAAAGCGTGGTAACTAGTATTGAGAGAGGCAAAAACTAGCAGGTGAACAAGTACCACACAGCTAGTTCCAAGTCAAACTGGAAAATCCAGCAGGAGATCTAGCCTCGCGTGATTCAGGCATTACAT
This sequence comes from Lepisma saccharinum, assembly GCF_977018435.1. NCBI lineage: Eukaryota > Metazoa > Arthropoda > Insecta > Zygentoma > Lepismatidae > Lepisma > Lepisma saccharinum. The sequence continues at coordinate 13,901,510 of NC_139249.1, forward strand.
GTCCTATCCCCCCCCCCCCCAAAAAAAAGCAGCAGCTTGATTTGATTTGTTTTAAGCCCATTATATGCACAGATAGGCTAATCGGAACTAGGGTTGCCAGACCCCTATATACGGGATTGTCCCCTTATTTGAAGAAATGTCCCGGTATCCTGGAAAATGTTCTCGGGATGCCCATGTGTCCCGCATTTAGCTAAAGAGATAATAAGTGAATGTAATGTTTAAAAATGTTATAAAAAATAAATTTAACTATATCCATGCCTATATAATCTGTATGTCCAGTTTCCTTTATTTTAGAAATCTGGCAACCCTAATCGGGACTCAACCTATAGTTCAAAGTGGAATCCAAACCACTGTGCCATGTGCCTCCACTGGGTATTGAAAACAGGACCCCTTGATTGCAAGGCGACAACGTTACCATTACACCATCATGGAGGCCCTAAAAGCTCAAGATAACATTCATACATTAAAACAGGCTGCAAAGGCATATATGAAGAAATGATAATTGAATTTGAATTTAAAATTTTGGGTGCGTCAGCACTAAGGCTATTTTGCACCTGTCACATTATACGGGGTCCAGCCCCTTATCGTTACACATAACAACTCTAACGTTGCAGAACTAAAATCATAAAATATTAAAATCTTCTGACTTTCGTTAAAAGCTGAGGCTGTAAAGGACCACTCAGCACAAATAAGGACAAAAGAACAGGACAATACAAACAAAATTATACTGGCCATGGGGCCAGTCGCCAGAGCCTCGTTAGTCTGCAGTCCAGGGTGTACTATGTGGAAGTGAGGTTGACTATTGGGTGCACTATGTGGAAGAGAGGTTGACTATTGGGTGCATTACGTGGAAGAGAGGTTGACTATTGGGTGCATTACGTGGAAGGAGCACCCCTTACACCCCGGAGAATTGATAAACTAATGGATAAAACGACAACTGCAAAGAAAGGCATCTGAATTTGTTGAACGCAGAACCTATTGTGTCATGGTGCATTACCCACTACACCACTGAGAATTCTTATACCTTGGAAATTAAGGAACCTGTACTTACTCAGGCAATCCATCTGCTTCTGTCAGTTATGAGTGACATTTAAATTTAGACTGTTATGGAATAAGATAGTGAATAAATAAATGAATATGACTTCAGCACTGTAGCTCATGTACAGAACAAGACAGCCTGTTTCTCATCTAAAGCACGAGAAGGAAATTGTACTCCAGGTTGAATTGAAAAATACGAATGATTAAAATTTCTATAGGGATTTTATAAATTGCAATCTACAAACATTTCTTAGCACTTTTAATGTAAAACATAATTTGCTTTTATACATACACACACCTTATATAGGCGGTAATATAATTCATATGTATACAACTATTGATTTATCTACAAAAAAATATAATACATTATCAACAATATTTACTTCAAAACAGAGGTGTTTGCTAGTTTAGGAACCAAAAATAAAAAAAAAATATATGTAATATATGCAGGGTAAGGGAGTGATATAATCCTTCCTGCTTTAACTCATTTACAATACATAGGAGAAGTAAAATGTGTGTGTGTATATATGTATGTAATTGAAGAAACTGAAAAGAAAGCTTTCAACATAATATTAAAAAATAACCTTTAGTTTCAGTTAAGTGAATTGTGATATTAACACTATTTATGCATTCAACTGTCTTTTATGTGACAATACAAGTATTCTCTTACAGCCATTTAGTGACAGTGTCAGCACATAGTAGTAATATTTATGTAACATACAAGTCATGCTATACAAAATCTTTTGTGTTTGCATTATCAACACAGTACAAAATCTGAGCATGTGTTCATCAGTTTGGAAGAAAAAATACAATTAAAACACCCGCAACTTCTTAGAAGTTATTTTTATTCTTGTTCAACAATTTTCTTTCCATTGTATACTAAATACCTTTATTAGGAAAAGGGAAGTCTGTGTGTTGAAATGAAATTCAAATATGTCTACATTACTATAATCTTTGAAATATGTTTTCCCCAAAATGAAACAAGAGTTCATTCTTGGAGAAAAAAAAAAACATTTCTATTACAACAAAGCTCTCAGAGCTCTGCATTAGATATTATCACATCTTCCACACAAATAAAATTAATATCTATTTAAATGTACAATAAATTTACTTGAAATAAAAATAAGTGTGACTGTACCACACAGAAATACCAGCTATGTATATTTTAAATTTCATATTCAATGTTTCTTTATAATAATTACAATTATGCAAAATATCAACCACAATAAGTAATTGCACATTACAGTGAATGTTTCATATCTGTTGCATGAAAATAACGATCATTCATTATGGACAATATGGGTTGCTTATAATTTCATTGACACCATGCCCCATAGCGTGGGAAATCAATTACAGTAGATAGACAAAACCTAGAACTTCAGTTGATACATGTATACTAGAAATCAGAAACACAACTTTTTCAAGTTTCCATCATATCCATTTTCATTCACACAAAATAACACTATTTTCACACGACATTTATCTTTTTTTAACAAAAACATACTGAACACTAGCATGTATGTATAGTTGTCTTGCTGTAAAGCAGTTGAACAAGTGCACTCCAAACTGGACAAGAATTACAAAGGAAGCATGTACGAATTGTCTAGTTCTTACCCAAGTTGTTGACACTTAGTCAGTTTCTATTGGATGCAAACTGTCAAGTGTAACTTGAGTTCTTTTAAGTCCACTTTATGCACAGATAAGCTAATCAGGACTGGATCTACAGTTTATTAAAGCAGGATCAAAAGCACTGTGTGCTTCCACTCTTTGATTACAAGGCGACGTTACAACTATTCCTTCAATAATCTAGATTTATACATGCATTACGTACCATCCCTTCAAGAAATCAAACGTAACAATGTTTATGTCAAGAATTGTGATGGTAGCTTTTTCAATCCCCATATTCTTCTAGATGATACTTTTAGGCCAGCAACTGAATCACATATAGGGTGTCCAGGCTAGAAGTCTACAAAAATAACTGCTTATAATGCAAAAACTACTCCTTATATTGTTTCTTAGTGAAGCTCACTCAACAGACCATTGATCCTAGATTTCAGTAGTCCACTTGTACGATCAATCGTGCTGTTGAGTCATGCATGTGCAGAAACTGCCTGGCCACCAAGATCCCCAGATTTACCACCATTAGACTTTTTTGCATGGGACTTCAACAAAGATGCGTACAAGAGGAAAGGTTATGATTTGGGTGATTTGAGACAGCATATCGTTGCACTAATACAGTCTCAAATGCTGGTCAACACTTGGCACGAGCTTGAGTCTAGTTTGGATATCTGTCAAGCTACAAGTGGTGCTCACATTGAGGTGTACCAGCATACATAAAACTTTTGAGTTACTTTGTACAAAACCAGGACAAGAAAGTTACAGATGCTAAAATGTGTGTGTGCATTTTTGTATATCTATAGCCTGGACACCCTGTATAATTATAATGGAGTGCCGATTTTATCTAGGACCTGGAACAAAACAGCTTCAGGTCATTGCATTCTATCGTGTAAAGTGAATAAATATATTTCACAGATAAAATCAGTCCCAATTTTCTTACCAACAATATCTTCTGTTTCTTCTCACACTGATGATGCTATAAATTAGCGAAAATTTTGAATTTTCCTACTGTCCGGTGAGTGTTTCCTTTTACCTTATTTGATTTTTACTTAGCCCTTTTGGCCCTCCTTGCTTTTATCCATTAAAATACAATAATGATATATATTGACAAAATATCGTGATGATATATCATCTACTTGATATCGCCTGGATGATATTTTTTCAATATCGCAATATTTCGTCTGGACGATATATCACCCAACACTACACAGAAACCAAAACGTGCCTTTACCAGGACTCCCTCATTACAAGGTTAAATTTGTTTGAAAAAGAATATGTGAAAATATGGCCCTCTGAAGGCTTAGATGAATTCGTAACATGCCAGTTTCAATACTTCTCATCACACATTTAAGTGGCAGTTTGCAACACCACCCTGGCAGTAACTCCTTGCCGAAACCACTCATCTCAATGATATGCACCAATTCCACACTAAATAACACTAAAAGTGCACATGAACAAATGCTAAACAGCTTGACATTTTCTAAAGTGAAACACATCGTGTTACTTTCCCACAAAAATACAGCATTGATCAAAAAAAAAAAAAAAAATGAGAAAATGTTTTATGGAAGTAGTTTACACACTGCGTTCCTTTGGACCCACTAATTCTGTATTTACCCAGAAATGAAACACCAGAGTGGAATGTTTCCCCTCATTCTCAACAAATTTTCCTTTCATTTGCACCAAATCTACCATGCATGCCAAGTACAGACAATAATAACTGGAACACTAATGATTAGGAAAAAAATGGAAGGTTCAACTATGAGGAAAACATTTGAGGTGGCAAATTATGGATGATATGTTACACGGCATTCATTTTTAAGTGGCTGTGTACATATCTTATATTCACACATACACTCAATACCTTTCTTTAATTTAAAACTGAACACAAAGCAATTTTAAATTGGCTTTATGGAAGACTGGCAAGAAAAGCTCTTTTTTCTTTTTTAATATGCGCATAACTTACACACACAAATATTTATCATACATATATTATATTTATCAGATGTATATTAAAAATTACATGAGAGAACTTAAATTAATAATTCATTAAAATAATGTATATAGTTTGTAAGTAAATTCAGTAACTTAGCCTAAAAAAATCATATTTGAAAAAAATAATAAAACACGTGAAAATTGCTATGCCTGTTGACATGTTACGTTTGAATTTTTTTTAAACTGGTAAACTGCTTTTACTTTCTCCAATATAACCTTTGTTATAATGATATTTTTGTGATTTAATTCATTCAAATCACATTTAAGCTATGCTACTGCATTTCATAGTAATCAGTTGTGGACTAGTAGATCATGAGTGTTTCACTCCTTAAAATTATTTTCAATTGCAAATACATATAGTAGCACAATGTGAACTGTTAAAATACATGATTAAGCTTCAAATACAAGCTACTTTATTGTATTCACCAGTAAATAAATACAATATGTACATTACTGAATTATATGATAACTGGAACTCCTTCATCAGACACTGCAACATATAATGTACAATTATTTTATGTATATCGGTGTATTGTTCCTTGTGCAGTTTGAATGCTAAATCTTGAAAGTAATGCCTGGATACGGAAGCCTGATGATTACATAAAAACTTACAAAAATAACACCAAATATAAAAATATATAAACACAGATAAAAATATGCTTGTATTGAACTTACATAAGAGCCTAGTCTTATAATGCCACGTATGAGAATAGAAGTTAACGACTTCTTCAGGTTAACTGGAAGAGACTGCAGTATAATGGGATAAACTTTCTAAATACAGTGTTCTTTGGAAACCAACAAACTAAAATATATAAAAAGAAACGGAACAGTGTTATAAAAAAGTAAAATGAATGTTTCGTCGAAGCCTTGTACACTTGCTCATCCTTCCAAAAAGCCATAGCTATCCATCAAGCCCAGATAGTCGTAACAATTCAAAGCATCTATTTTCTTATTTAGTCGATACCCACTCTGTGGCCTTGGGTAATATTAAAACCAGTGAGAAAATTCAACAACAGCAATGCATTAATAATGCAGGCTAAATTTGTGATACAAAAAGTAATTGAAGTGCAGTATTCCAGATCTTATTCTAGCAATATAGGAAAATATTTATTTACAAAACTGAACACAACATTTAGACATTCAAAAATTTATAATTATCAAAATTTCTTGAAACTATTAGCGTCACGTTTCTCATCATGAACATTTCAGAGTGTTCTACTCTGGAGAGTGGTGAATGGAAGTGATATTGAAGTAGAAAGTAGGATTGGCTTATAAAATCTACTATGTAGGTTCAGAAACTGTCCTGATGATTAAGGTGTGTAAAGTATATGAAGTTCAGTACTACTGACACGACAATTGAGGAAGATCAAGTAAAAATTATGCAACAAATCAATTGCAAAAAGTTCATTCAACACTAAAAAATCCTATTTGTACACCAGGATAAGACCAACTACATCACTGAAAAAAAAATATGTCAAAATGTTACTTTTGTAAAATTTTTAATTACTTCCTAGTTGTTTGGTAAAAAAGGAAAATGTACCAACAAGTTAACGCTGAATTTTCCAACCAGGGGCATTATGGATCAACTACAGAGACAGACTTTAGAACATGCCAGAAGATACAAATCCTCGCCAACCTCTGTACTTTGTACAATTACGGACACTTCTGCGTTGTAATAATCCCATTGACTTTCAATAGAATCGCTGCAACCCAGAAGTGTCAGTGACTGTACCTGCCATTCACTTCAAATACCAATGCAGGTATCTTGTGAAGTGTACAAATTTTCAATTTGATACTCCTGATTCAGAATGATGGCACTGTTACCGTTGGTTCCGCAAGTTGCAATTTTCTATGAAAGTATGGAAAAACCAGAGGACCATACAAACAGGCAGTCAACATTAGATGTCTTTATGCAGCATGTAAATGAACAATAATATCGGTTTCATTTTGCATAGGCAATGTTCTGTGTTTCTACCTTAGAAATTTGTTTTTTCTGATTAATTTCATAGGACCACTGCCTTCAGTAACAAAGGCTATGGCATCTGAGATGGAGCAAACATCTTCATCGCAGACGCTGTAACCTTTGTTACTGAAGGTAGTGGTCGTCCGAAATGAATCCCAAAAACCAATTTAATTTGCAATTCTGAAATACAGAACATTGCCAATACAATATACTGTGCCACCATGAATCACTCTCATTTCTTTATTTAGACGTCACACTTCTATTTTTGGCTATGAAGTTTGAAGTTTATTTTCAAGTTTGATTTTGAGGATGAGTAATGATTAGACGAACATGGTGAAGGGACACTCACAACGAAAACCCATGTCCAGGGTGGGATTCGAACCCAGGAACTGCACCGTCGTGTGATATCTTGGGGCATTTATTGAGGTAAATTACATACAGTTTGATGCACTCAACATAAGTGGTCCTAACTAATTCTTGTCTTATACACTTAGTATATAATACTGAACTTCAAGTTTCTTCACTTAAAATCACTGCACAAGTTATGCAAAACAATAACAAGCATATAAAGAAGAATCAAGATGATGTAATTCATATACATAAAGCTGCCTTACCACACAATGGAACTATTTACATTTTTTTGCATTGCAGGTGCATATACTATCACACACAACAATCCTACTTTCTACTTCGACATAAATATTAATGAATCTAGACAATCCAAAAATAAATATTGCCTGAACACAATTCTATCGTTAGAGATGGAAAACGTACATCGTGTGCTAAATTCTCAATGTGGTTACCATCGTAATAAAAAATACTCTTTCTGTGACAGATCATACTAACTAACTCACTCCAAAGTACGGTCCATCTCACTTTTGCCTCGTCAATTTTTTTTTAAAGGATGCACTACATCATTGGAATATAAATTCATACAAATAACCAACTCACTGGTACACAGCAAGGACAAAAATATCATGTTTCACCCTTTTTCATCACAGACTTTCATGTTGAGATCTTAGCACAATTTCACACATATTTCTTCTTTATCTACAAGCACAAAGAATTCGCTCCAGTGCTAGAATGGCATACAAGAGAACGAAAATTTATAGTTAAAATGTGTTGTACAAATATATTTACAAATTCTACAAGCGTTTTCTTTCATAAGTTAATATTGGTTTATGATCCTGGATGCCATTAGCAAAGCCCATGTCCTTGACAAGCAGAAAATGTTCCACAACAAATATGCACCTACATTACCTTGAATTGGTGAAGACACTGCATGACATTCAATGAAGATCCTACAAAAACAAGACAAGATGTTAACATTATTTTTAATAATGGATGTATTCCAGAGGTTATGACAGGACTTTGGCAATGACGAATTTTTAGATGATGCCCATAAATATAGCTTGGCCCAGAATAACAATTGAACAGTACAATTCAAAAGATTATAAATAACTATTTAACACATCATAAATTTCAAAGAATTAATTAGTAGGGCTACAATTTTAATGCACAATAAAATACCAGAAAATGCTTCAAACAAAATTAAATAATCGCCTTCAAATCACAAAAAAGGCTCTACATTATTTCCAAATGCTCTTTCAAACAAACTTACATGTTCATTTCACCAGTCCTGCAATGCAATGCATATCGCTAGATGATACTAACAGATTGTATATTTGACTGGATTGCTAGTACAAGCGTGAAACAAAGGTTTCCAAATTTGTTGGCATATATTTTTTTTATTTTTGTTTTTATAATTCCAATGCCTCCTTTTCCATTTACATATATGTCTAATTTATTGTCAGCATTTGCAATATAGTAATATAATGTTGCGTGGTAAGACACTCATTACACAGAATGTGGACATGCAATACCCATGAATTTATCAATTTTCCGCTTGATACCCGCAAAAGTTAATTGGGACTGAACCAACAGTTTAAAGTGGGATCTAAACCACTATGTGCCTCCAGTGGGTCTCGAACCCAGGACCCCTTGATTAGAAGGCAACTATAAAATGGGATTTTGTGAAAAATTGTAGGTGATGTTGCATGTGTGTGTAACACACACAACAAACAACAAATTTTCACATTTACAAAAGATCAAAATGAACAAGTTTTCTTTGTAATACTTCTGTCCATGTGGAAATTTTACAAAAATAGCATGCATGAATTTTGCCTTTATTTAAGAACAACATAGAATTAACTGTATGAAAAACACCTCATTAAAATTACTAACAATTTGTACTTATAAACCAATAGTTGTCAATGTTGAGGCAGTACTAATTATGAAGTTTCTTCTAGAATTACTATAAATGGTTTGGAAACAACAATTACGAGGGCAATTCGGAAAAAAACCTCCGTTTGAGCATGCGCGAGAAATGTCCGGGAAGAGCGACGTCAGTCCTGTGGCAGTATGTGCAGTAGTCCAGTAGACAGTGAGCAGTGGAAGGAGAAGGTTGTGTTGCAGTTCACCCGTCCGTTACAACAATTGAAAATGAACGTTCCAATAGCAAAGCCTGCCAAATGTGAAGTGCGTGCCGTAATTCGATTTCTGTGTGCGAAAAATCTTTCGGCGGCTGCGATTCATCGCGAACTGTGTGATGTTTACAGACCAAACGTGATGAGTGACAGTGTTGTACGTGAATGGTGTCGCATGTTTAAAGATGGACGAACCGACGTGCACGATGCGGCAAGAAGTGGGCGCCCATCTGTAGTCAGCAACGAACTCATGCAGGAAATTGACAAAACTGTCCTTGAAACCCGTCGGTTCACGATATCGGAACTTTCTCTGTGCTTTCCCCAACTTTCTCGGACTATTTTGTACGAGGTGGTGACAGAAAAGTTGGAGTACCACAAGTTCTGTGCTCCTTGGGTTCCAAAACTCCTTTCGGAGGAGCACAAAAAAAACAAAACAGAATGGGCTCTGCTTTGGACTTTCTGTCGCGTTATGCCGAAGAAGGAGAACAATTCCTTAACAGAATTGTGACTGGCGATGAGACCTGGGTGTCGTACGTGAACTCTGAAACCAAACAGCAATCAATGGAGTGGGGACATACGCACTCACCAAAGAAACCCAAAAAGGATCGGCGAACATTGTCTGCCAGAAAGGTTATGGCAACAGTCTTCTGGGATGTGAAAGGTGTACTGTTAGTGAAGTTCATGGAGCGTGGATCGACCATCACTTCAGAAGTCTACTGTGAAACATTACGACAACTCAGACGAGCCATCCAGAACAAGCGTCGGGGCATGCAGACTTCCAGTGTGGTGTTGGTTCACGATAACGCTCGCCCGCACACTGCTGGACGTACTCAAGAACTTTTGGAGCAGTTCCACTGGGATGTTTTTGGTCATCCTCCCTATAGCCCAAATTTGGCACCGAGCGACTACCACCTCTTCAGGCACATGAAACAGTGGCTTGCATCGCACCGCTTCGACAATGACAATGTGCTTCACGATGCTGTTAGCAGGTGGCTTCATTCCCAGGAGGCAGATTTTTTTGCAGAAGGAATTTCAAACCTTGTAAAACGTTATGACAAGTGCCTCAATTTGAATGGTGATTATGTTGAAAAGTAATGTCATGTTTTAAGTTTCAAATGTATATAATACAAGTTCTGTATCTACGAATGTATGTCATTGATAACCAAACGGAGTTTTTTTTTCCGAATTGCCCTCGTACAATATGAAATCATCACTTTTCAACACTCCTGATATCCAGTAATTGTGACAAACATTAACTTTCAAGTTTGTAGCTAAGATTCTTACCTTTTACAAGTTCAGATGTCCTACGACACAACATTTACCTCACGTGGTGAACTGTTTACAGGAAGAATCCCCACGTTTTGTGGTTCACGCTGTGCTTCAAAGGTTGCCTGTCTAATTGCTTCCTTGTAAGGACCACGCTTCTTTTTATTATATCTAGTCTGCAAGGGAAAGAACATGTCAAGTTAGTACTTAAGAGTGGTGCACACAAACCAATATGGCCTATTGTTGCTTTTACAATTATATGTACATGCACACACTACCATGGTGGCCACTCTAGGACCTTGATAAAATTCAAGTGTAATTCCCGGTTTTCAAGGTGAAATTTCCAAAAATTCAAGGGTACAAGCAGATGTTTTCTCCATTTCAGCCACCCTGTCACCACCCACCCACACAAATATTAACAATATAAAGGGTCTGTGCGATTCCAATTTATCAAAAATTGAAATAAAATTTTTTATATATATATATATATAATGGATAAAAGCAAGAAGGGCCAAAAGGGCTAAGTAAAAATCAAAGAAGGTAAAAGGAAACACTCACCGGACAGTAGAAAAATTAAAAAATTTCAGAGACTGAACCGTCTCTTTCTCCTCAGACCGATGATGCTACGAAGTTAGCGAAAATTTTGAATTTTTCTACTGTCCGGTGAGTGTTTCCTTTTACCTTCTCTGATTTTATATATACAGGGTGTCGCAAAACTCTTTCAACAACGCTTGGGTGCTGGTAGATATCATAAAAACAAGTAACTTTTCCCTATAAAGTTTACCTCAAAAGCGCTTAGTTTCTTCGCTATAAGCGCTTAAAATCTATCCTGTACGTATGCAACCCAACACAGCAAACGCTTGCTCTGACATAACTACCAGGGGCACGTGGTAGGGTTGCCACTAGCGTTCCTCGCTAAGAGAGATCACTTGAAAACAACAACTTGGGAGTCTTGCCTGAGCAAAATCCAAAACATTAATGATACTTGAGATGTTGTAAGAAGCATTGACAGTATTTATAAACTGGTCAAGAAAAATAATGGGCAGACTGAAATTCAAGATTACTCATTCTAAAATATTTGCATGATTGATTGATTGATTCGGTTTATTTTAATTCGCTTTTCTGCCACCTTTGACTAATCGCGAAGATGAAGATGATATTATGAAATAACAAATGACAACAATGTCTAGACCAGGATTGAAACCTGGGACACCTGGCGCCGTAGCGAGCTGAGCTAACCACGTTACCGTGGAGTGTTTCGTGTATCATGCAATATCAACAATTGCAAGGGACACGTAAGGTAGGGGAAATCCACGAACGAACAACATGATGTGTTTGCTGCCTCGTTTCGAACACGCAGACTGTAATGTTATTACAATTTATTTGAAAATTATTCCTATCTGTGCTAGCGTTATTGCAAATCGTGTTCGTCTCATAAGGAAGTAATTTCAAGGCTCTTTTAATTTAATGATTGATTGATTGATTGATTTGCTTTATTTTACTTCGCTTTTGTGCCACTTTTGGCTAATTTGCGAAGATGAGGATGAGTGATGATATGATGAAATTGATGAATAGATACTCTCAAACATCCATACCCAAACCGGGATTCGAATCCAAGACCCCTGGCAACGTAGCGCGTTGTTCTAACCACTCCGCCACAGGGGGCCGTCTTTCAATTTAATGAAAAACGTCGTTTTAAATTCACACATTAAAACTAGTGCTTATTAAAGACCAAAGCCAAGAAATGCATACTTATATCAAGCGCCAAACTGTAAAGGGCACTCGTATTGCACATTTGCGTATTATTTACATTTGTTCGTTCGTGGATTTCCCCTACTTCACGTGTCCCTTGCAATTGTTGATATTGCATGATACACGAAACACTCCATGGTGACGTGGATATCACAGCTCGCTACGACGCCAGGTGTCGTCGGGTTTAAATCCTGGTTTAGACATTGGTATCATTTGTTATTTCATAATATCATCTTCATCATCGTGATTAGTCAAAGGTGGCAGAAAAGCGAATTAAAATAAACCGAATCAATCAATCAATCATGGAGATATTTCAGAATGAGTAATCTTGAATTTCAGTCTGCCCATTATTTTTCTTGGTCAGTTTATAAATACTGTCAATGCTTCTTACAACATCTCAAGTATCATTAATATTTTGGATTTTGCTCAGGCAAGACTCCCAAGTTGTTGTTTTCAAGTGATCTCTCTTAGCGAGGAACGCTAGTGGCAACCCTGCCACGCGCCCCTGGTAGTTATGTCAGAGCAAGCGTTTGCTGTGTTGGGTTGCATATGTACAGGATATATTTTAAGCTTATAGCGAAGAAACTAAGCGCTTTCGAGGTAAACTTTATAGGGAAAAGTTACTTGTTTTTATGATATCTACCAGCACCCAAGCATTGTTGGAAGAGTTTTGCGACACCCTGTATATATCCATCTCCATATACATATAAAATCTATGAAAAAGTGTTAATTGTTTAAGAATTCCACTCAAATTGACCTAATATACTTTGAACTGCAATAATTTTACGTCTTTCAGATAGATTGTTCTGTAATGGGCACTAACCAAGTAAATGGATTGAGAGAAAATAAGTTTCATTTTCCACGCAGCTTTCTTTTCTTTTCCTTATTTGATAAAAATAAAAACTAAACTGTGAAAAACTTGACCAGGGCATTTATAAATATGTATAAATTCAATGGGGTTTAGATTAATGACTGTTACAATTTTTCACGTCTACGGAGAAATATTCACGTAGAATTCCCAGAGACAGTAATTCACGCATAATTCCCACAATTCAGTGAGTGGCCACCCTGTCTACACATAGTCTTGATACTATTTCATCATTATAAATCACCACCAAAAATGGCAACAAATGTGACCAATTCTTGGAACTGTAAGATGGTCCAAGTACACATAACATCTTCAACGTAATGGAAAAATAGTTAGTGTGTATAATTTGTACACACACAAACATATATACGGTGTGTGCATAAACTCTGGACTCACTTTGAAAAATTTATTGTAGGCAAAATGTTAGCACTATCGAGTAACAAAGTAGATTATTTGAAAGAGTCAAGTTGAATTTTTTTTTGTATTGCAGGTGTTTCTAGTAGTTCCATTTTCTGCCGCTAGAGAGTGCCAGATTCATCATGGCACTTTCTCAACCTGAGAAGGCCTTTTGTGTGCCACAATCTGAGAAATCAAAAAGTGTTACAGATGTCCAACAGAAATTTAGTACCAAGTATGGGAAAGAACCTCCTACCAGAAAGGCGATCCTCTATTGGTATCGAAAATTTGTTAACACTGGGTGCTTATGTGCGACGAAAGGAGGTGGTAGTCCAGGCATGAGTGAAGGTGATGAAGTGGCCCCCTAGGTCCCCCGATATCACCCCTTGCAATTCTTTTTATATGGGGATATGTGAAGAACCTTGTTTATGTCCCTCCTCTTCCACTTGATGTTGTAGAACTTAGGGGGAGAATTGAGCAAGTAACAGCCAATTACAGAGGACATGTTGAGCCGTGTTTGGCAGGAGTTTGATTACCGTGTAGACATTTGTCGGGTCACCCACGGTTCCCACATAGAGCATTTGTAACCAAATTGCCATGTAAAAAAAACTTTCATGTATTCTCTACAATATTTTGTGTTCCTGATGGTGATAAATTTCATAGGTAGTTGCATATCAATTTTTCAAAGTGGGTCTGGAGTTTATGTACACACTGTATAGTGAATTCAAGTTAGGAGGGCCAGAAGAGCTAAGAACGAAATAGGAAACTCACCAGACACTGGAAAAAATTTAAGTTTTCGCGACCACGAGCTGCATCTTCAGACATAGAAAAAATGATGGTGCAAACGGAAGTGAGTGTTCGACTTGCAAAGTTGCCAGGTCCAGATCAAATTTATACAAATTTATACAGTGGAACTTCGATTTTATGTTTCCTCAGGGGACCAAGCTGAGAAAACTTAAAATGAGGGAAAATTTTAGAACATTTTGCTATGTTGGGACCAACAAGATTAAATGCACAATGAGGAATAAAATCTGGGAACTCAAAATCGGAGTTCCACTGTGGTTGGTACTGAAAAACTTTGTTCCCTCACCAGGCTTGTCGAAAACTGTGAGTGGTAGGGTGTGGTGAGTGGGGGTTGCAATGTGAAGAGAGGGGGGGGGGTGGAAATGGACGAAGGAAGATGGGGTTGGTTGGGAAAGTTGGTTGCACTCATGACTAATATGCAGGCACTCTTCATCTATTATGTACTGAAGCGTGATGCTGATCACATCACCCCCACTCATGACCGGATCAAGAAAGTATGGGCGTTACCCTTACACCCCCTATACGCCTTCATGGCATGGTGCTATGCACAGGGGAGCACTTTACTATTTACTTTTTTTAATGTTGCTGGTTTGAGATAAGGGGTGGACGATCACTACCCGGAAGCAGTTGCTGAAAGGAGTGTTGTGGTTCTTGGTGTGGACAAAGTGAAGTCTAGATTTTGGTTGGAGGAGAAGTGGTTGTTGATCCTTAGGTTGAGGGCTGTGGATGTTTTCCCCAGTTAAAGTCCCCACAGATGTTGCAGGTAATCAGGTCTTTTTTAAAAAAATTAAATCACAGTTAAGGATGCAATATGTCTCACTAATCAAAACTATGAACATTAAGAGTGCTGCAATGAGTGTTTTTCGCTCGAGTGGCAAATAGTTTGCATGGGCAACACTAGATGGCATACAGAATTGATAGTTCTTCCACTCGAGCGAAAAACACTCGTATAATCATAATTTGTCTATGGTAGTGGGACCTCAAATATGGATCGTGAAGTAAAATACGAAGTGAAATTAAAAAATAAGTGAACATCATCTCAATGTTAAAATGTAGTTGTGTGTATCTTACCGAAATATGTGAAAAAGAAATAGATAATTATGGGCTGAAACTCCTTAGGCTGACATTTTATGTTTCTACGTTTATTGTCAAATTGAAATGACGTTCGATTGAATGTTATAACTGCATTTTATTATTTCTTAGAATATGATTATCCTTTTCGGTAAGTGAACAATGATGTGCACGTACTTCTTGCACTGTGATACGATATTTGTAATTGTCAGCATGTGTATCCATTTTACGTTTCTGTCTGTAGATATTGCATACTTTCATATGTGCTGTATTTGAGTCTTACATAATAATATACAAAATTATGACTTAGAATTGTAAATGCGTAGAGTGGTTTCCTTCCATGTATGGGTTTTAGGCTGACAGTGCTTCTCATGAGGTTCTGAAATACGGGACGTTGCCAACCATTCCTCTACAAGTGCAGCATGATCGAGCCTGGGAGATTCGAACGAGTTTGAGCGAGGGAAAGTGGCCCAATGCAGTACTCTAATGAACATACTGTAATGGGCATTATACTGAAGTAGTAACACAGTAGCTTCATACATTGCAATGAAAATCATCAGATTAAGTTTTGTCTGTTAGAAGAACTGAAGAACATTATGAATTGTGATACCTGTGGAAAAGATGAATGTATCAAAATGTGAAATGCAACATATTAAATTAACAGTGCGCTAACTTACTTTAAATGTCTCCAGAAATGGGCTTAATTGATCACAGGGCATAAGAGACGAGGTAGAAGAACCATACCATGCAACATGGGCTTGAGGTGTTAAACAGACACCATCATCTTTCCTTGACACTGTTATACTTAAAACCTGCAAAACACAAAAGATATATAGCTTGCATAAACCATACTACCCTCATGATACTGTAGTATAGGTTAAGAAAATACATGCTTATGTTCTTAATCACATTTGCAACTAAAACTTGATCAAAAATTTAATTTTTGTTGTTGATTTGTAAAAAAATAAACAATTTCCCTTTTCTTGCGTATTGTGCTGGAAAATGCATCATCATTCACTAATTTCCAACATTCACAAACTTTTCGACTAATTACCAAAACCAATGGAGCTCAAAGACAAAAAAAAACTTTGATTGTACACATAAAATTTATAATTTATTTAGACACAACACTTTCAAAAGTCTACATTATACTGTAAATTGTGCAAGGTTCCAGGAAAATTATTTAATTCTACGACAAAATATGTAATGGAAAAATGAGCTTCTTTAAGGAATAAACTTTATAATCCATGCATTTAATGTAGGTGATGATTATGAATATACCTATTAGAATAGACATATTCATAATCATTATTTATGTTGTACAAGAGTAAATTTCGTTTACTAACTGACTGACTTCTTTTACATGGAAATTTTTATTTCACCCCCACACCAAAATGTGAGAAAGGTGTATTTACAAGTACCTACTTGAATTATAAAAGAGAGAAATGAGAATCATGCTGTTGGTCATAAAAAGTCAACACTGGCTCACAAGCTGAGGACCTTACCAAGCCCTTTGATAACACTGAAAGAGGGTAAGAAAGATCTGAATTCAACCACCTGTATGTTCACCTTTTCCACATTTTCTGGACATGTTTCAGTGTTTATCTGAACATACAAGAAAGTGGATCTTTGAAACATCTTTAAAATTAATCACAAACAATACTAAGGTTTCTTTGAATATTCTGATACATTTACATCTTTTGATCTTTGATTTCATATTATATACACTAATGTAACATACCCTTGCTGCTATTAAAATCAGCAACAATTCGCAAGGCATAACAACATAAAACGACAAGAGGCTATCCTTGTTTCAAGGACATATCCTGGTGGTCAGGCTAAAAAAAAAAAGATAGGAGAAATAACTCCTATCATCTTCTGGTGGTTTAATTAATAGTTCATTTGTTACTGGAGGGGGCTATATTAAGTCTATTAATTGTGGGTGAAGTGAATTACTTGGTGGGCAAGGGATATATAAATTTATAAAGAGTGGTTCTTTACATATACAATTAATTAATTCTAATTATTTCAATATTTATTTTATATTTTCATTTTTAATAGTAGTTTTATTAATAATTTATATATATCTTTATATAGCTTATATATAAAGCATGACATGGAAGTTGTTAGGAAAAGTAGTGGTAAGAATTTACAATATAGAGAATGTCTCCAATTTCGCTAACATTTGGTATACTAATTTTGGCCTTCTAATCATGAATCTGTTGTTAAAATGCGGGGGGTCACGTGTAGAAATTGTACATTTTGCACGGGTGGCCCCACAAACCATTCACGGATAGCCCCCCAAACCATTTCCGGTAAGGTTGGGTTAGGCAAGCTGTTAAAATTTTGTTTGTAAAACAATGCGATAATACAGCTCTAAAAAAAATTCCACTTATATCGGCTTTTTTCCCAATTTCCACATGTGACCCCTGCATTTTAACAACAGATTCGTGATTAGAAGGCCAAATTTAGTTAGTATACCAAATATTAATGAAATTGGAGACAATCTCTATATTGTAAATTCGCTCCAAAGTAGTTAGACTTTGTGAACATTTCTTGAGCTATTTTAACTCTTTTTTTACCTTGAAAAGGTAATGTAATTTTATACTAAAGAAATATTAATAAGAGTATTGATGGAATTTCACCATTAACAATCCACAGGACAACTAAATTCTTGACATTCATGCAGTGATTTAACTTATAACATTTTCCAAATTGCTCCATACAACCATGGTAGTATCTTGACTAGACCAGGTCGGTAGAATCTGGTCCAAGAGTTACCAGAAGTTGCATAGGAAAATCTGAATTGCTGCAATGTTGATGCTTTCTGTAGTCAGTGTAAAATTGTCTGATCTTGTATAGCCCTTCTTGATGATGGAAAGAAAGAAAAAAAAATAAGGATTTCAAAAATCATTATGTCCTTACTGTGTAATCTGTATTTCAGCTTTTCTCACTCTGATTATAGAAAACATCGCCAATGGTATCATTGCAACAAAAAGCTTTTTCTGTGTCATTAACATACCCTATGAAA
Source organism: Lepisma saccharinum (assembly GCF_977018435.1). Taxonomy (NCBI): domain Eukaryota; kingdom Metazoa; phylum Arthropoda; class Insecta; order Zygentoma; family Lepismatidae; genus Lepisma; species Lepisma saccharinum. The sequence continues at coordinate 13,919,794 of NC_139249.1, forward strand.
TGATATCCACTTGTGGCTTCTTTTTATTTTCATACTTTGTTCTCTATTGTGTTATATCACAATTTTTATTTAATAGGAGCAAGAGCACGTACTTTTCTGCACACAGTGTCATCTCACATTTGAAGAAATTTTACGTAACATCCTATCCTCTATTGACTAGTAATCTAATTCATACTTACAGTTACATTACATATATGTATATGTGTGTGTACGAGGGAAAAGAAGAGGAGTAACACCTGTAAACACCTTGGAACCTTTAAAATGCCACATTCGTTGCATTTCTACTGAGTAACTAAACATGTTACCGTATTTAAAAAAATAAATTAAAAAAACCAAAAAACATGGATCACACATATATATATTTATATTGTGAATTTTCCGCAAGACATGTTTGTACGATTGGTGGATATTATGGTACATTATTATATACCTGTGCAAGAAGAGAAAAAAAAAGTGCATATTTATGAAAAACCTAACCCACTGTGGATGGATAAATGCAAAACCACTTACCACTACACAACAAGCATGAGCAAACAACATAAATTGTCCACATCAAGCAGATGGCAGCACCACTTTAGAAAACAAATGAAGACTAGCTTCTATCCGACAACTGTAACCAAGTAGTCACTTATACGCATCATACATACATGGATATACACATTTTCATTCAATACTGCAGCGTGGAGCCCAAACTTCTATGGTGATTATACTTATTGGTATTGCTATAATCTTTTTTGAGCTTTGTCATGTGACAATATCCTTTTCGAGATCAGAAATGTAACACACATTTTCCTTTAAAAATGTCTTCACTGACCACAAAGGGTTAACTAAATGTTCAAATTTCAAACGAGAAGTTTATTTCAGTTATTTTAATTTCCAAATAGATTTGAAAATCTTCACCACACTAATGGCCAGAAGTCAGTCACATTTGTTATCTTGTCAGGAAATCAAAAATACACCATTACATTGTAAGATATAAGATAAAAAAGGCTACACTCGCAACTTCTACATGTCTCTACAAAGGCACACCACTAGCTTCATTGGTTCTAACCTGAAGTAACACACTTAGTTACAAGGTAGAAATACAATAAATGTGGCATTTTAAAGGTGGGGTCAATTTTTAAATATAAATTGCCCACTTTCATAAGGTGCTAGTGTAGCTATTGCACTTCTTCTGGTGATGACAACTACCCTATTCTATACATATTTCCAATGATGAGATGGGTGTTGAAAATTTGAAGACACTAACATTATGTATTACAAAAAAAAAAAAACTTGTTTCCTGTACAATGAAGAATCCTTTGTAGAAAAATAGTTATTTACATTATATTAAAGAACCAGGTTGAATATAAACTTCAAGTTCAATTCCCATTTACATTAAAGGCTTGGTGTTATTTACCTTTCCTGGCCACCATGGAAAACCATGTATCTTTCCCCATACAACATCACCAACTGCCATTTTCCGGCCATCATCCATAACGCATGAATTAACTGCCTGAGTGGTAATCCTCATCATCAATGGGTGACTCTTTTCACCAATAGACGGAGAGGCAGCCAGTGGAAAGTTTGGAACTTCGTCTGACTGATCATCGTGGGAACAAAATTCGGAAGTGCAGCTTCCCGGGCTCTTGGATTCTTCATTGAACGTACCGGTCACGACCGCAGACGAATTAGAGTTTGAACTAGAAGTAGAATCACAGCGCATGTATGCATTAGCATTCAGTCTTTTCAAACTTATAGACAATTTTTGCTTCAAGCATCTCTCTTTAATGGCACTATATGAATCACTAGCAACGTTCCAGCATTCGTTCCCGTTCGGATCTTCCTTAAGCACCACTTCACTGCCCGTACTCGGTTTGCACTTGGTTTCTTCGGTTTCTTTATGCTTGCGTTCTTCCTTGTGCTTTTTCTTATGCTTCACTTTGTGTTTATGCCTCCGTCGATACAGAGCTGCTTCGTATGCAGGAGACGTACCTCCCAAAGCATACGCCGGAGACGTACCGCTAATTGATCTTGGGGATGCTCCCCCTATTGAGCGAGGGGATGCACCGCTTAACATTTTTCGTCTAGCTTCCTTTTTTGCCTTTTTTAAAGCTCGTTTGGCAGCCTTTGCACTCGCATCTTTTGTTTTCTGCTTTTTCTTCTCTTCTACCCTCTCTTCGGTTTCGCTCTCGCTTGGATTATAATTTTGCAGCTTGGCAGGAATTTTAAGAACTGTCCCCTTCCCCTGAGAATTTCCAAATGATATTTTTATCACCGGGGTCGTCCTTGCATTTTTCGCCTTCTTTTCTGCATCGGAACGTGCCTTCTTCATGCTATCTTCAAAAACACTTTCATCCCACAAATCCTCCATCGATCCCACGCTCCTCTTTTTCCGCAACACCATTCTCTCGCTGTCGTTGCTATCATCTTTGGTGTCGGACATGCTGTGATGAATAAATTGCGGTGCCGTGGCACCAGCAAGACTGCTCGTCGGCAAACTTGCCGTAGACTTTGGACTCAAGGATGAATATAAGTTTAACACACACTTATCATCCATAAGTTCAGGTTTCCCACTCACACACATATTTACAGTGGAATGTTCTAAAATTGGTTCCAACGAATCGTGCCTGTCAAGGGGAGATTTCGAATCAACCGAAAGACAATATGCTTTATCCGAAGTTGATATTATTGGTTTATCCTTGCCTGCTCCCTGAGCTTCCAATGTGGGTCTAATCCAATAGTTACCTACAATCTTTATTTTGTTAACATTTCCATTTAGAGCACTGGAAATCTCATTAGGTTGAAGTCTCGGGATCTTAGGAATGAGAGACGGGCACAATTTTGTAGTGGGTTCAGTAGAACCAGGAGGACTTTTTCGAGGTTGATTTTCTTTCTGGTTTTCCGAAAGTAATGGCCGAGGGCTTCTTGAGGAAAGTTCCCCTGCACCCAATTTGTTTTCTGTCTTACCGAGTTTTCCATTTTCTGTCTGCGAATTCGAGTCAACTCCTTTCCTTTTTTTAGAAAGATCCACATTTTCTGAGTTTTCATTGCAAATGCTGCGACACTTTGAACACAACACTTGGCGGGGACGGAGACGAACAGTCATTCTAGAATTTTTATATCTAGCAGGGGGTCGGATAGTCCTTCGCAAATGAAAGTGGGCAGGAGAAACTAGGTCAAGCTTTCCTTTCTCCTGAAAATATGTAAACCTTTGGCCAAGCCCAAATAGTTTGTCATCTTCACCTTCAGCTTTTGAACCACTCTGTTGTAGGAATTCTTTGGGAGGAGTAATACCACATGGTAGATTTCTGCAAAGAGATAAAAATTAACAATTTAAAAATACAAAATATTCAGCATATGAACTATGTTTGCCAAAAACTCCGCCAAATAATGAAATATACAGATTGAAAGAATGCCAGAGGACAAAATGATTTCTATCAATTTCAATTTCAACATGAAAATAAGTCCTGGTCCATTCTGTTTCAAATCAGGCTGGGGATGCCCCTTGATCATCATAAATTTCCTTTAAGAAATCTATGTGATAGGATGTACACACAAAACATTAAAACCTGAAATATTATTTTCCTGTACTACGAGATAAAGTTAGAGGCCTGTAAAGAAGTGCATATTTTCGAAATAATATGAAAACCTGCTTCTCTTCAAAGTTATGCCATGAAGAAATGAAAAAGAGATCAAGAGTTGCAGCCTTTTTTATATCTGAAAGAGCTACAATACTACTTCTTGGAAATTGTAGGAGCAATGTGAGAAGCTGGGAAATATTATATTTTTTCCCATTATCAAAAATTTCCCCCCCCCCAAAAAAGAAACTATTATGCATGGAAAGTACTCTCGGATTGGAGTATGGATAGTATATTTCCACAATTAGTACAATTATTATCCTTAACAATAACTTGGCCAAAATACATGTCTCTTTTTTTAAAAAATGCACTTTTTGAAATTGAGGTCTCAAAAAAAGATTTCATTTTTTTTAAAAAAAATGTAGGAAATAAATTCTCAACACTTTCCTACTGTGGAATCAAAGTAGCTCTATTTTTTTAAATGATTTTTTTATAAATTTGGTGCATGCACCGTAGGACATTCTAATAGTGAAATAGGCCTATTTAGACTATAACAAGTGACACAAGCAATGTGTGTCCATGAGAAAAGACAGATTATATCCCTCTTTCTTCTCTCTCTCTCACACACACACTTTGCAGCCAGCTTTAGCTGAGTCATGAAGTTGAGAGCTGGCAACACTGCTTGAAACAGATCCGTGCCTGTCCAGACATGACTCAACCTGCACAAGCCACATAGACAAGCTACATTGTGCTGTCGTTGCTTTGTATGGTGGAGCAGTTCCGGAGTGATCTGTGGCGTTTGTATCAATAGGCAGTGCAGCAGTGGAGTACAGTAGTTAAAGAGATGAGTGTGCAGATTATGAGAAAAGGCACAAAATAAGTTAAAAATCCTTCATATTAGTTGTTTGGCTCAATCTCTGCAAAAGCATTTTGGTGCAAGCAGCGCAGTGTTATCTATAGATGCAGTACGCAGGAACTGTTATACTTGATATAGGAATATGGTGCAACAACAATATGAAAGTTAAGATAATTTGGTCCCAAAAGTAATTGTGTGTATGACATGCCGACTTCCATTATGGAGTGGTTAGTACAGCATGCCACGACTGAAGGGCAAGGGGTCCTGGGTTGATACTTTGTATACAAGAATATTTGTACTCAATCCTACAATGTATCCAATCCAATTCCCTGGCAAGATTGCACTAATCACAGAAATACACTAATCCATCACAATCCCTAGAGTACTTTCAATGCATAATATATTATTTATACAGGGTGACTGGTAATTCGATGTATTCCCTGAAAGGGGTTAAAGTAGAGACAATTTGCAATAAATTTGACCATATGATACCCCGTCCGAAAATTAGTAGTTTTCGAGATAATCGAATTTCAATTGTTTTTTAAAAAAATGACAATTTTCCACATAAAAAGATGAATTGAGAAAAAACTACTCATTGTATGGAACTTATTTCAGCGTTTTCTGATAGCTAACAAATAAGTGGTTCCTCTAAAAAAAAGTTTTTCCCAAATAACGATCACATGTAAGTAACGGGTGGGTCTAAACTTACAAGTCATGATAAAAAAATGCACTCTTAGTTTACTTGGCAACGTATTAATAAAAAAAATGGTATGACACGAAGCGTACAAATTACTTAAATTACTTCCTTGTGTCATCTGCTATCCAACAAGGTACAAATGTTGCTAACATTCACATTTGTGTACAAGAAATAATACTTCATTCATCTTCATGTGCATGGAAACAATGAACAATACAATTAAAGAACATTACACGTCTTGCTCAAAGTGGGCACCTCCGTTACGAATGCAGGCACGCAGGGTTTTACGGACATTTGGTCTCTTAATTCGTGATGTGATGGTGTCCTTGATGTGTTGCTGTTGAGATCCTCTCCCTGAGCTCTTCTTGCGAGTTTACCGTTGTCTTGTCATGTGGCTCCAAATGTAAAAGTCGCTAGGCGTGAAATCGGGGGATCGAGCCGGCCAGCGAATCGGGCAGCCTCGGTCAATCCATTTCTTTGGGTAATTTTCATCCAGCCACTGTCGCACGCCCAGGCAGAAGTATGGATGGGCGTCATCAACAATCATTTGATCCAGCCATTTCTCCTGTCCCAAATCTTAAATGGCATCACTTATGAACATTTTTTGAGGAACGGGATGGCAATGTTGTTGGAGGATGTGCCTCTAGCTACAAGATGTGACATGATTTATCAGCATGATGACTGCCCAGCTCGATCCCCCGATCGATTTGACGCCTTGCGACTTTTACATTTGGAGCCACATGACAAGGCACCGGTAAACTCGCAAGAAGAGCTCAGGGAGAGGATCTCAACAGCTGGTCAACACATCAAGGACACCATCACATCACTAGGTAAGAGACCAAATGTTCGTAAAAACCTGCGTGCCTGCATTCGTAACGGAGGTGCCCACTTTGAGCAAGACGTGTAATGTTCTTTAAATGTATTGTTCATTGATTCCATGCACATGAAGATGAATGAAGTATTATTTCTTGTACACAAATGTGAATGTTAGCAACATTTGTACCTTGTTGGATAGCAGATGACACAAGGAAGTAATTTAAGTAATTTGTACGCTTCGTGTCATACCAGTTTTTTTATTAATACGTTGCCAAGTAAACTAAGAGTGCATTTTTTTTATCATGACTTGTAAGTTTAGACCCACCCGTTACTTACATGTGATCGTTATTTGGGAAAAACTTTTTTTTAGAGGAACCACTTATTTGTTAGCTATCAGAAAACGCTGAAATAAGTTCCATACAATGAGTAGTTTTTTCTCAATTCATCTTTTTATGTGGAAAATTGTCATTTTTTTAAAAAACAATTGAAATTCGATTATCTCGAAAACTACTAATTTTCGGACGGGGTATCATATGGTCAAATTTATTGCAAATTGTCTCTACTTTAACCCCTTTCAGGGAATACATCGAATTACCAGTCACCCTGTATATTTGGGGGTAATTTTTTTAAATTCTTTTCCAGTTTCTTGCATCATTTCTAAAGTTGTATTTCTGTTACTCCCATGTAGTAGCTTTATAAAATAGCAAATAAAAGAAGACTACAAGTCTTGGTGTCATTTCATCCTCCATGACATAACTTAGCATGTTTTCATATTATTTCCGAATTACACACTTCACCTCTCTTCTTTACAGGCATGTAACTACCATCTCATAGGCAAAAAATATCCAGTTTTAATGTATGTCTGTAGCCCTATAACGTACATCTACTTCTTTCAGTGAAATCTATGATGGTCATGGTACACATTTGTACCTCACCTCCCGAATTTAGACAAGTCCATGTAACAACCAAATTTATACAAATCACTATTGTAAAATACTTCTTGTGGGTGAAGTTTTTTATATTAAGTGCTTAATGTTTGGTGTTCAAGTTGACATTATTAATGGATATGACAAATTGAGAATCTAGGGAGACCAATTTTCCTAGTTTATTTCTTTTCACATTTTCAAATCTTGCAAAAACCTCACTTAAAACTACCTCAAGTTGTGATTTTCTTCCAAAGAGATTTTTAACAACTGTCAACAAAATAGAAGTGTCCAAATCATTCTCACACAGCAAGAGGGCTTGGTTGCCTTGACTCTCTGTATACCCGCTAGAAAGTGAAAATGCTGCATGGTTTGTGCAGACTATGTTGTTTATGAATGTTTGCTATTCTTTTTTAGCTCGAAGAGATGTGTTCTGGTGAAGTAATGTACCTCTGTTACCTTAGCTTACCTGGTTCAGATAAGTAAACATTGATAACTAAAATCAATAAATTTACAATAAATATTGTTCTCCTATTAAAATGTATTATAAAATAAAGTAAAGGGAAGATTAAAATTAATTAAATTTATATAGGAGCGAGGCCTTCATTAGATTTATTGGTGTCAAATTTTACAACAGTAGGTTAGGAGTGCTAAGTTTGGTGTAACTATCTTTTACATGTGTTTTTTCAGTATTTGAACATGCATCCAAGTAGTTATTTAATGAATAAGCAATGGTGAAAGTACTCTAGATAGGAGGTTTTATTTTCTTATGTGGGATATACTTTGGGATCAAATATCCCAGTTGTTTGGGGTTTCCATGCCTTGAAACATTTTATATTACGTAAAATATTAAAAAATATTGATGTAATCCTCAAGGGTGTAAATGCTCACACACATTATATTTATAAGAAAGACATTTTAGTTTTAGAACTAATATTTTTCGTAACAGTTTGTTATATCAGACACACTTTTCTCCAAATTTACAGGAGAAACTACTTACGGAAATCAGTTTCTGTAGCACTGTCGAAGTTCTTCGAGGTATTTTCTTTCATCTTTCAATCTATTTCAATTCCCTTTGTTTCAATTTTAGCGAAAACGTAACCATGCCATTTTTTAACTGTTTGCCTAACCTAACAACCTAACCTAACCTTCTGTGAATGGTCCGTGGAGCTATCCGGGAATGGTTTTTGGGGCAATTCGTGGATGGTTATACGATCCCAAATGGTTTTTGGGGCTCGCACCATGACGTGCGTTCCGTAACACTTCAAGAATTGGCTTATTTTACTGTAAAAAATGTTTCTAATCGTGTGAAAACCTTAATGGGACCTTCAAATATGTTCCGCAATACACAATTGGTAAGTACGAACCAAACGAAACACAAAATATCAGATTCTAAAGTGTCTCCGATATAACGAGCTGATACCATATTTTTTATGTTTTCTTTTATTATTTTAATTAGTTTTACTACAAAGACACAGCATCCTGTGTTTTATATATTTCATAAATGCACAAGTAAAAATACAAGAATGTTCCTTGCAATGTTACATTCAATATTTTATTTGTTTCACTAATTTTTTGTACATAACATAGAAAAAGGTACACGAGAAGGCACTAATAGGAGGTGAGTGTGATTTGATTGTTATTTAGAAATTGCTTCTCTGTCACCTTTGGCTAATTGGGACAACGAGGATCAGTAATGATATGATGAAATTGATGAAGGGACACTCACAAAGAACACCTATGGCCAGGCTGGGATTAGGACCTGGAGCCCCTAGCATCATACCTTGCTGTGCTAACCACTCCTCAACAGGGGTCAGTGGGTGTACTGCTCCACTATGACTAAGTCTCGATCTCAGACACATTGAAGATGTGATTAGCACCATGTTTCAGCTGCTTCCTCCTCCTGGGTATTTATTAATAAGAAAACTGGTGAGGCTCAGGCTCCTTAAAGAGGGGCTACAACAGAAAGTTTATGCCCAAAATCACCCACCCTCCAGAAATCAAATCCAAGTGTCCTGCATTGCAGTAAATGCACAACTGATCGTGTCATCCCCATAGCTCAAATAATTTTAATGTATATCTGCTCTAATAAAAATAAAAATGTAGTCATGGGAAAACATACTTCCCCCATAGAGCCTTAATACCAGTTGTCTTTTGGGGGAAGTATTTCTTTCCACAACCGTACATCTGATGAAGATATATCCTATGATTTGCAAAATTTGTTTATTCAGTGTGTTTGATACCAGTATTTCATTAAATTAGAACTTTTGGACTAGATATTATAAACAGAAAAAATTAATTTCTAAATGAAAAATTTGCTATTATCTGTTCTATTTGTGCTTCTGTTCACAAAGATGTTTCTATAAAACTATGTGATATGTATTTCTATAAGTATCTCTTGCTACTGTAATGTTGTCACCAGAAACATTACATCTGTAACATTTTACTTGTGTTGCAACAACTGAATATTTTTACTATCCAATTCATAAAAGCTTGATATTTCTCATGCTTTTCCTGTCAGAATTTTTTCTGTTTGCCTCCTCATCACACATAAACATGATAGTTATTAAATGGGAGTGTGTTTTTGTATGTTTTCGAAGTTACACCCATAACATTAGAATCTGTTTATCGATGTATAAAGTATAAATACAGCCTAAAAATCCAAACTATGCCTGTGTAAATTACATGTCAGTACTAACTTTGCATGAAAAATAAAAGCTTTGTATGATTAGTTTAAAGAACACATAAGTTCAAAGTATCAAAATGTTACCTCCGTACCTATTTAGGATTGCCCACCCACATGCTGAATACTGAATATTTTGACAAATGCTTCTGATCATAGAATACAGTGGGAATTAGTTTAAAAACATATTGAGTCAAATTCAATTAACCGTATTTTCTGTAAATCAAATTGTTTCTGTCCCACCCACTGAATATTGTGATATATCTGAACCTTCAATCCCATCGTCCGATAATTTACAAATTAATGTCTGATTAATCACATGATTAATCATGATGACTCAACTCAAAAGAATTTGAAATAGATCTTAAAATCTGACATACGCAATTTAATGTAAAAAAAATACAAACAAATTGCTGTAGGTTGCATTGTAAGGCATGCGAGCTACGAATTACGAGAACAGAACATGTCATCCACATTTATTGCATTTAATTGACCTAGGAATATTAATTTCCAAGCATGTTTAATATTAAAAATTCAAATGTTGGTTATGTAAGAATGTTCTCAGTAAACTCTAGTGTTGTTAGTCAAGGAGAAAAGTACACCTTCAGTGTGTGTAATGCATTTTATTATTAAAAAAGATTTTCACGGGGGCGCACGCAATGAATGAATTTTCCGACTTCCGAGATTTCGCACGGTCCACTTCTAACGTAAATTTCTATATGAATGTTAATACGCTTACGTTTAAAATAATAATGATATTGCTACACATTCCTTGAAAACCTTATTCATAACACTAAGCTTCAAATTCAGAGGATGGGTTATTGGTAAGTTACAAAATTATTCACGCCCTTCTTACGGAGAAACACCCGAGATGTAAACATGGCTGCTTTTTGAGGCAAATGGAAAGTTACCAGAAGGTGAATAAAACGCCAAACATCTATTTTCCTTATTTCGCATGAAATCAAATAAATTTATATTGCTACAAGTGCACAAAAATGTATAGATTCTTTCTGTCATATTAATTTCAGTGGCAATCAGCCCATTTTGGCATAATAGATAGCAACAGCTGACTCACTTTTTGTCATTGAAGCAACTTTGTCTTCGTGGCCGTGCCTTACTTAAGAATTAATTTCTACTTACTTCTTCGTTGAGTCCAGAAGAACACCTTGGTATAGTTTACTTTCATGTGTGAAGGACACTACTAAAATATCTTGAAGGACTTCTTCCACGTTTACTAAAATTTTAGAATTTTTCACAATTTTTGTTTGTGAGCAGGTCCCAGAGTCCGCCATATTGGCTGGGAGAATTATAGACCCCCTCAGCGTGAAGGTTACCCGCTCTCGTGAAGTTGATTAGGGCTTTTCAGGAATGTAGCGTGTATTTCGACAGTGCGCATGCGTACAGCAAAATTACGACCAAATATACCTATTTTGTCAATGATAACCTCCTCAAATTGGCTTAAGAAATCAATATTAGTCCATTCAACACTTTAATGTGCAACTTACAACATTCAATGGATATATTCTTGACCATTTATTATAAAGGAAATCGGAATAGGTCATAACTGCAAGAAACAATATGGCGTTTTCTGGGAATTTTCGACACGTAACTGGCCTACGTGACACGCTAATGAAAGGAAAACTCATTAGTATTTGTATTAGAGTCAAATTATATAAACCTGACAAAAATTATTGTCTACTTTACGTGAATTGACAGTACACCCTAAAATGAAGAGAAAATTAGAACAATGTAATGTCTAGATGAAATTTTTTTTTTATTCGCATTAATAGAACATTGTGAAATCATGAGGAATGATTGATGAGGAGGAGGATCTTCATCTACACACACACACACACATATTTATTGGGCTATAAAATATATAAGCAAATTAATAAATATACTATCAAATATATGAAGAAATTAAGTTTCATTATGTGTGTGTGTGTGTGTACATTGCATACAGGGTGTAACAAAAATATGTAATGGATGAATTCCTCATGAGCAAATAAGAAAGTTTACATCAAAATGGGTCTGGAAGCATTGAATTGTGCTGAAACTTGGCATAGAGGCTATAGAGACCATGGTGAAGCGAATGAAAAAAGTTCAAATTTTCACCACCAGGTGGAAATGTGTCGCTGAAATATAAATGCACAGTGATTTGGCTTGGTTTATTTTACTTCTCTTTTCTGCCACTTTTGGCTAATCGCGAAGATGAGGATGAGGGGTGAAATTGATGAAGGGATTCGAACCTGGGACTTCTGGCTCTGTGCTAACCACTCCGCCACGAAGGTTGGCATGATGCACTGCACAGTGAACAACATGCTGCTGATGAATTACTGATAACGGTGTCTTAAGCTTCGAAAGTCATTCACGTTAACAAGGCGAATATTGAACGCATTAGTGGAACCACAAGCAAAGAAACCTGCGCAGACCCGCGACTCTTTTGCACCGTACTTCCGCTTGGAGGGAAGGGGGAGAGTGGACTATGCTTCCTTATGGGCCGAGCTGAACGGAAGAAGGGAAAGCTGCGCGGAGATTTTTCGTCCAAGGTTCTTTCCTTGTGGTCGCTCTACTCGCGATTAAAATTACCACCTGAGTGCTAGTGTCGCTTCCAATATGGCCGCTCTACGTAGGGTAGATCTTTGTTTACATTCAGTAGTAGTACGTAATAGCAGCGTGTGGAAGAAACGCTTAAATTACGCGTTATATTTAAATATTGCGAATCCGATGTGAATTCCAGGAACTATAACGAAGGTGAAGCTGTGCTGAGAGCGAAGCATTTAATTATGATAATAAAAATAAGACGGAAAACGCACACGAAACCAGTGGCGAAGCGTAGAGTTCCTAGCAGGGTAGGCACAGAAGTACGATAATTTCCATTAGTTGCTTAAATCTGTAAAAAGAAAGGGAGGGGGGGTTATGTCATCGAGAGTGGTTCAATGTCTCTCCAGATCGCTTCTTTACTTGCCAGTGGCGTGACGTTTTCAAAAGTGTTGTTACCGGCCATCAGCACGATAATTATGTCTTAGACGTTCTCCCCCACCCACCAGATGTCATCGATCTAGATTTTTGTTCACTTCTGTTTTTTTTATTTGTTTGTATTTTTTCAACCCCTGATTTATGCACGCAACTCCAGAAAGAACTACCAATCATGAGACATCGCGAAAATCCAACGAATAGTGCTCGAGCCCTGTTGTCAATTCTTCATCACTTTTTTCTAAATGTATTTATTTATTTTGCAATTGAGGTGAAAAGGGCTAGAAGAACCCCATAATTTTCGGGTCAGTCTGACGTTTGTGCCGTGAGCAGACGACAGAATTCCGCACTTTCAGCGACTGTCAGTTTGGTATGTTCTATTGCTGCCAACTTAGTTTTTGTAGCAAGACTTCCTCGCACCGAGGAAAACACCATTGTTATCTGTTGTCTAACTAAAGGAATGGTTGTAGTTAATTCCAGTCTTGGCTTTCTAGATAAATGAATTTCTGACACCTGTATGTGCAAGTAAACATAATTTAAATTTTGAATATTTTCGTCTCATTTGTTCTGATCTATGCTAATCGTGACGATGAGAATGTATGGAGAATGAATTAAAGATGACCAGGAAACATTGACATGACCACAATTAGGTCACCTGGCTTCGTAACGTGTTAGGATGACGACTACGGGGCTTTGAAGAAAAAAACATAAGTAAAGGTGACCTCTCTCATTCAGTGTGTATACTTCGCATCCTAGTTTGTTCTACCCCTTGTGTTAGTAGACACCCTTACGTGATAACAGAACATAGGATCCTTGTTTGGGACCCGGCAACACGACAGATTACTATGTAACATATAAACAGGTTATAATAAATGTAGTTGCTTGAGAGAATAGAATCCCAATTTTAGGTGCAATTTAGCTCTTTTCTGCCAATCCAATGTGACAACACTGGCATGTTCCGCCAGACCTGAAACAGACATGGCCCGCGCAATAACCCCATAACCCTCTTTGTCCTAAACCCAAAAAAAGTCTTCCCTTGCATTGTACTTTATTTGGGCCCCCTCTGCTCTTGTTATCCCTTCAGGGTAAACGAAACTGCCTACCTCTTCGCTTGTGTCGGCTGCATAAAAAAATATCTGCTTGTAATATTTATTCAACGACAGTGTTAACGCATTAAATAACGTTTCAACAACTTTGAATTTTTTTAAAATATTTTGCTGTCACTTGCCACTGCTACTTGCAAAGGAAAATATACTTGAAAACATTTTAGAAATGATTGTTATAAGAAGGAAACATGAAAGACCAAAAGTGGGTCCTACCTTACCGATGATTACTTCTTCACTCAATTAAGAACTCGATTGTTCTTGTTGTTCTTGCATTTCAGTCCAGCACTTCTTGCATAAATCTGATCGCTGCACACGACACCAATCACAAAGAAAGCTCTACCGGCACGAACCTCGCGCTCCGAGCCAAGCGCCAAGCTCCCTTCTAGCGTCGTGAACAGGAGGCAAGTTTTCCCTGAGGGTGAACGAGAGGGGAATCCCCGTTCACGATAAAAATAAATTATTCTATTCCCAGTGAAAGTAAAACTACTTTGTAAATATAAGGCGTAACTATCATTTTAATTTACGTAATTTGGTATGAAGACTTACTTTACAAATATAAGTTCTTTGGACTTTCTGTTTACGCTACGGTGTTGGGTGAATCGACAAGACAATCAGCACTCTGACCAGAAAACGAAGTCAGAACTACACCTACTCCGTAATTTTCAATTTCACTTACACTTGAAACCTAAGTTTCGTACAAAATATGGAGAATGTACAATGAAATAGAAGTCTCTCTGCACGAACACAGGCTAATGTTTATAAAAAATGCCGGTACACCACGAATTTCCAACCCTGGCGGAAATGCAGTGTTGCTGATATGCTGTTCGTTGCTGATATGCTGTTCGTCCTAGTGGGTAACACCGCGAGGCCGGCCTCAGGAGCACGTTATAAGCATACGTACAGTACTCGTAAGATTAGGCTTCCCGCATATACGACCGTAGGACGGAATGTGAAGAGAAGAGGCCCCAGCAAATGTGCCTCACTCCGTGGAAAGTTCGTATACTGACTGGACAGGGTTAGAATCTTTTTGTAATTATCATAAATGAAAATTCCAAACTTTTCCATTACATTACATATGTTTTGACGAAATAAGTAAATACACATTTAAAAGAGTAATGGCGTGGGTAGGCCCGGCCTCCTGGCCTCATAGGACGCTTCGCCACTGCACGAAACTAATGTATATTCACTGGTTTTTCAAAGCGGTGCTGTTTCATCTGCACTGCACCTCGGTTGTAACTGCCTAACTGCAGTGACGTCGACACATGGGGTAGCAGACAGTGGCGTGCTCAAGGAGGGGTGGGGTTTGTGTGAGTCACTCCCTTCCCCCTTTAGGACCCATTATTCTTAAAAAAAGAATGTCAATAACAGGAAAAGATTACAAAATGATGAACGAGTTCCCAAAAAAAAGTACATGTAAACCCCACCCACATTCGAAAAAAAAAACGATTTGATTTGACTACTAAGCCAGAGATCCTGGGTTAGAATCTCAGCTTGGCCATGGGTATTCTCTGTGTGTGTCCCTTCATCAATTTTATCGTATCATCTTCGCGATTAGGCAAAAGTGGCGGAAAAACGAAGTAAAATAAACCAAATCGAGCAATTAATCAATGATTTGATTTCATTTTTGTTACTTAGCGTCGCTTTTTTGTCACATTTGGTTAATTGCGAAGATGATAAGATAAAATTAATGAAGGTACAAACACAAAGAACACCCATGCCCAGGACGGGGTTCGAACCCGGAACTCCTGGTGTCGTAGCGCGCTATGATAACCACTCCCGCACAGTTGGTTGATTTGATGTTATAAGTCCACTTTATGCACAGAAACAAAACACACTTTTTTGTAGTTTCTTCAATAATACGAGGGCCACTATTTATATTTTGAACCTTGGCAACACTGATTGAAGTTAGGCGCGATTTGACGTTTGCAAGGAATCGTCTGGCATTATTGACCATAATGTACTTCAAATGTTTTGTAAATAGCTTCATTTGTGTTGTTTATGTTGCCTTGGAGATTGCGCGACAACAATAAAATGGAATTAACTCGTGAACAGTTTCGTGCGATGATTTCTTACGATTTTCGACGTGGATTATCAAGACAAGAGTGCATCGAACAACTTACTTCCACATTTGGCGATGAAGCCCCATCCTTTGCCACTGTGAAACGCTGGTATAACGAATTTAATCGTGGCCGCCATTCGCTCACCGACGAGATTCGCGAAGGTCGTCCAAAATCAGTTGTTGTTCAAGAAAACATTGATGCTGTGCAAAACCTAATACTGCAAGATCGTCATGTGACATACTGTGAGATTGAAGCAACCATAGGCATTAGTTCCACCAGCATACATAAAATATTACATGATCAGTTAGCTGTGAGAAAGGTATGTTCTCGTTGGATCCCACACAATTTGACAAAAACTCAAGAAGACGCTCGCGTCAATTGGTGCAAACAAATGCTCAATAAATACAATCGTGGTGCTTCAAAAGACGTATATAAGATTGTAACAGGTGACGAATCATGGATATATGCATATGAGCCGGAACGTAAACAGCAGTCGACTGTATTGGTGTTTCAAGATGAACCCAATCCAACAAAAGTTGTTCGTGCGAGAAGCACATCGAAACAAATGGTCGTCTGTTTTTTTTTCGGGAAAACTGGTCATGTGGCAACTGTGCCTTTAGAGGAACGTAGAACGGTCAACTATGAATGGTACACAACAATTTGTTTGCCAGAGGTCTTCGGTCAAATACGGAAAACAAACAAACGCCGTCGGATCATTCTTCATCAAGACAATGCCAGCTGTCACACATCTCGTCTAACAACCGACTTTATGAACAGTCAAAAAATCGAATTGATGGGCCATCCGCCGTACAGTCCTGATTTGGCACACAATGACTTCTTCTTGTTCCCGAATGTCAAGAATAAATTGCGTGGACAACTATTTTCGTCGGCGGAAGACGCCGTTGATGCGTTCAAAAACCATATTATGGCGGTGTCTCAAGAAGATTGGAAAAACTGCTTTGACAAATGGTTCGAATGAATGCAAAAGTGTATTGACCATAAAGGAGAATACTTCGAAAAACAATAAAGCAGTTTTCAATGCCAAATTCCTGTTTTTTCATTGCTATGCTCAAAATATAAATAGTGACCCTCGTATTCATTTGGCTTTTTGAGTTCTGAGATACATTTTTCATTCCAAATTATTTCATTATTCACTGCAGAGTACAACACATAGGACAAGAATGTGCACTCATCACGGGTTCGAATCCTGCCTGGATGGCCTGGATTGTTCATATGAGGTCCCTTCATCAATTTCATCATATCATCAGTAATCCTCATTTTCGCAATAACCAAATGTGGCAGAAAAGCGAAGTGAAATATACCAAACCAACAACAATATGAACACGCGTTCTCTTGCCCAAATAAATACATCCGTATCTATGACTGTTAGAGGCCAAGAGTAGTATATTTATATAAAACACCACTAAAACGAGAGCGAGAGAGAGTCCGAGCACATATTTGTAATTTAATCATTATATATTCCATACTTGATAGAAAAAAAGAAAGAAAGCATAACATTACTGTCTGCACATAATACGTTCCCATTTCATAAAAAATAAAATTACATCCCATATTATACATACATATTGTACAACGTGTAAAATGTTGTGTAAATATAGAGAACTGCAGAAAATTTTACCCTGAGTTCTTTAGAGGATTTACAAAAAAATCTATGACAAACCAATCCCCTATCTGTCCTATAGGAGATAGACTGGGGGACCTGAAAGCACGGGCTTTCAACCATTGCAGCGGGGAGAGGGGGCAAGGGAGGTAGAAGTAGAAATCTTCCTTTTCTTTCGGGCCGCCGTTTCTACCTGGAAACTGGTCAGGCAGAAGAAGAGCGAGCTAGGGTATCCAGCCAGCTTTGCAAGCGGAGAACACCGATGGACGAGAAGAGCGTGGAAAAAAAGGTGTTGCATATGAGCTGTGGTGGCTTTAACAAGACAATAAATATTGTGATTTGAATATAATTCGAGATGTGAGATTGATTGATCTATCTCTGCTAGACTAGCTACTCCTCAGTGCACGTCACTGCCTAACTGGGGCTCTCAGAAATGATTTGAAAATAAAGCAATTCACCTGTATTGCAAAGCTTGGGAGGAAATAAATGAAAACATGCTGTTGCAGTTTTTTCCCCAAAGAGGCAGGCTGGTTTAATAACACCGGATAATGATAATAATAATAACAATAACAACAATTTCATTGAGGCTATTTTCAGTCTTCACTGAAAATTAACATACTGAATGAAACAGCAACATTAGCATGTCAATTATGTTTTTCTGACTTACCTTTATGATTACGGACATTAATTAATTCTCAAACTATTTTCATCTTTGCACTTAATAGACTTGCACATGTTCCAAATTACATACATAATACATTGTTTTCGAAAAAAATGTTATATTCATAAAGAACAATTTAAAACTTACTTTCATGGCAATAAAATCATCTTTCCGAAAGATTATTTCGGAAAATAGAGTGAACAGACTCGAACATTCTTCGTAATTTCCTTGCCGCATTTCAGTTATGCCAATCTTGTCAATCAGTTGTTTTCTCTGATTTATTTAAACATTTCATTTTGTTGATTCCACGGGGTGGAAAACACGTGTAAGCTTTTCACTTGTCCTGAACCACAAAACGATTTAGAGCAAAGAACTGAACAGTATACGCTACTTTTTCGCATGTTCCCCATGCTTTGAACGGCTTGAACACGGCGAAGTGCAGCGAGGTGTCCTACGTGGAGTGGTTCCTGAAAATCTCACCAGATGGCATATCGGATAATTTTAATCGCGAATACTGTACTGACATAAACTAAAAATAAAATTTTGCATGTCCGACTTCTGGTTATTTGAGCGCCATATTTCCACCTGGTGGTGAAAATGTAAACTATTTTCATTCATTCAGCATTCTCCTCATGATCTTCATGTCCTCGCCAAGATTAAACGCAATCCGATGCTTGCAACGGGCTCCAGAAGGCTCTGTACGAGCACTTTAATTGTAACCACCTGTTAGAATTGGAGGTCTTATTACTCAGAATTTATGCATTTCCGGCTACATGTTGATAACAACTTTTTTTCTCTAAGCATTAAGAATCCATTCCTGAAGTATTCGCGATTAAAATTACCACCTGAGCGCTAGTGTCGCTTCCAATATGGTTGCTCTAAGTAGGATAAATCTTTGTTTACATTCAGCAGTAGTACAAAATCAAGGTAACTTAATATACTACCGTGCGTCCATTTCGATCTGCAGCCGAGAGATCGGGAGAAGCGTGGCGGGCGGCGCTGGCGGAGATGCCGACATTTGCTGCCTGAAATGCCCGCTTATTTTTATGGACATATGCAGACATTTATATAAATATTGCAAAACGAGCACTAACCTGTGTTATAAGAGTATGGTTTTAATTTTAGTAGCTTAGTGGCTGTATGTGCTGATGATTTTGACACTCCCATCTCCTGTGAAACACGGCGTAGAGGTTTGTTTGGATAACTTTCTAACGCTGCCCCAATTTCATCGAGTTCATCGAGGAAGCTCACGAAAACCATTGACTTTTAATGGTTTCGTAGGCAGCGTAATCTTGATACAGTGTTGCACATTCGAAACCTCCAAACGATCCCCATCGACACAAAATTCTTTCAAGGATATAAACTTAAGCAGGACGTTGCTGGTCAAAACTATGATTAAAATGTTTTATTATCTGTGACTCTTATCGTCACTTCTAAAGCGTATTTTTTTGTGTATATAATTACAGAACTTGGATGAATTACAGATGATGAATTATAACCCAGGTTAGTGCTCGTCTTGCAATATTTATATAAATGTCTGGATATGTCCGTAAAAATAAGCGAGCATTACAGGCCGCAAATGTCGGCATCTCCGCCAGCGCCGCCCGCCACGCTTCTCCCGATCTCTCGGCTGCAGATCGAAATGGACGCACGGTATAAGGTAGCGCCATCCGAAAATTGCCGATCATGAACGAACGCGTGACGTCATGTGGGAGGATCAGTTATGCTCGGTGCCCCTTCGGTTATGTTCGTTCGGGGCTTGGCAGAAGCAAACGGCCGCTATCATTTCTATGCGAGTTTGAGAGTTTGAGAGAGTAATCTTCGCAAATTAGCCAAAAGTGGCACAAGAAGCGAAGTAAAATGAAGCAAATCAATCAATCAATATTTGTTTTCACATATACTATCACATTTACTAAATTCTCAAGGACAAATCAATATCTTGCCCGATTGGATTCGAATCCGGAACCCCTGGCGCCGAAGCGCGATGTGCTAAGCACTACGCCAAGGAGATCGACAGAGGCCTCCGAGGTACTACGGGCTCACAGAACGTCACAGGAGTACTATCGGATTATAAATTATGGATATTAGAGTTTAGATAATAAATAAATAAATTATATAATCTATAATCTATAAATAAAAAAAACACCCATTCTTTATTTATAGAATCTCAAAGAGAGCGATAGTTTGCCAAACTAAAAAATAATCCTATCTTGTTCTCACGATAATAAAAATAGAAGGCATAATAAAAAATAAATTGGTAACTATAGATTGACACAGAATTGAATAAGCTGAATTTTGATGTAACTTGTTTTTATGTGGTTCTACTGATTAACTTTTAATTGGAGTCCAAACTTGAATATCCGTAATTTCTAATCCGATAGTAGTCCGGTATAATCTATTTACATCATTTAACACAACGCAGTACAAATGCCTAATATTTAGTTTTCTGACTAAATAGTTCCTTCTTATTCATTCAGAACGTTGCAATTATTTCCAGGAACATTTCAAATTTTACAGAACATCAGAAAGTATTAAAATTATACTGATATACTTAAAATCCAATCTTTACCATTCACCATAATGTAACTTTATTTTTGAAGTTATCAAGTGAAAGAAGCAATATACAATCTAGATAACATTTTACTCTGCATTTGATACTTACTCTAAATTCGAAAGAATTCCCAACCTTCTTCATATATTTACTTACTGTACAATAATTTACGTACGGATCAAAGTTCCAAATGCAAAATTTTTTTGTAAAGTTTTATGTGGAGGAAGAATGATGAAATAGTTTGTAAGATAGTAGTTTCAGACTTTGAAAACGCAATTCCAGTTTGTAATTTGCAGATATTTTTAATTTCTCTGGTTCAAATTTGGCTGCAAGTTATCGTTATCATAGTTCTAAAAAGTATTTTTTCGTATTAAGAACTTTACATACAAACGCGTGCAGAAGATGAGTCAAAGTGTACAAGTACTAATTTAACTAAGTTAACCTACTCGAAATACTTGATGAGTACTAGGAGCATCAAACTTAAATGTCTTAACCTACTAATTCAAGCCTATAGAAATAGGTTTTTGATCACACGGTAAATGAAACGCTTTGAGAATATCGATGAAAATATCTTAGTTTAATTAAACAATAAAGGAGAAAAGTTACATGAACCCACAATGATTGACCGTGCAACTGTACGAATCATTATTCGTTAAAGGACTTTGTCCGCAGATTTTCCATTTCCATTCCCATGTGTGTCTGAGTTGTATAACCGGAAAATATACTCCAAGGCTGATATGCGACACACATTTGTATATAAACGAAGTAACTTGCATTACACTAATCTTAGATCTTGCTCTTTTTGACAGAAATGTACTACAAAGAAATAATGTAACATCCATTGGTTTATATTGAGTACAAGGGTACAAAATTATTCACAATATATTTGTGAAATACCAAATTTGAACAAAGTTGCAAACACTTTAATGATGGGTGTAATATTCACTTATGCAATATTTACCATCGTGCATACAACGCTATGTAACTCGAATTGAAGATGTACTAAGTGAATTTCATTTCGAATAGCGTGAAAGTTAGTACACGGAAATGCCCATTTCCGACAACGTTTTTCACAATAATGTGAACATACAAATCACAATCAACATCGGTGTGTGTTAAATGAAATTGTTAATAATTATAAATCCGACTTACATAAAATGTACTTAACAAATCAGTTAGGCTCACTACGTACTTCGCACTAGTTGAACACATTTTCAAGATATTGATGACTTCTCTTGTAGTACTGTCGGTTAGGTTACGTTCTAGATTTTGAACTTTTTTATTTGGTTAAAGCGGTTGAAAGAGGTTGTTTGTAATCTTTAATTTATTTGCTTCATTATGCAGATGTGTATTTCTCCTTTGTAATAGATCGAATATGTTTTCCAACAACGAAACATTGCTTGCAGTTTGTGTATATACCAACGTCTATATATTTTTCACTTTTTTGGCAGCATAGTCTTTAGCCTGTTTAGGGCACGTTTCCTTATTGCGTGTCTTTCGTAGCGTACAGCTCTGCAAACCTTATCAGCACGTCCTACAAGCGAAGCATATTGTGAAGATAAGTGTTTAGGAGAACTACACCATTTCCTCGATTATTTGGTACTAAAGTTATGACAATCAGTTTTTGTCACCTACTTTTTTTTATCCTAGGTTTTCGTTATTTTATATTTTTCTGTAACCTTCGTATCCTCTTGAAGCTTCGGCAGAAAAACACCACGTTTCTGAACCTTTTGTGTTTCTCTGCTTTTGTCGACTTTTCCCCCTTTCGGTCGTAGGAGCTCGGAACCAACAATGTGCTGTGATAAATCTTTCACTGTTTTTTGAGCGACTTTTGTGCATTTGGCGACGGAAAGTCAACTTGGGAGGCCAATTACTGAAGGAACATGTTACGTACCGGATGAGGGTAGAACTATTCTTTTCACCCCATTCTAAAGCAACACGTGTGCTTGAAGAAGCTGGACCAGGCAAAAAATGGACGCTTGACCACCAACGTCGTAACTTCAGATTCCCGCGCCTAAAAGTCAGTCCGTTGTATTCGAAGTTTCAAGCTGTCTTTATATAGTGGCAGAACGAACAAACAAGTACAGTCTACCGCCAGTTTTCGAACCGACAACACCTCTGCGACAGTCGGAGTAAAGATTCGGGACTTTGTCTTTTTTCTACCGCGCCGTGTATTTTATCCTGCGTGAGTGAGTGACAGTGACTAGTTGTACGAATACGCAGTGTTAATTAGTGACCTGTGCACTGGATTCGCGTTATTCGTTTTGTGACGAGGAACATTAATACCACTATGGCGGGCTAATCACGAGAGAAGGAGGGCCTTGGGTCTTCCTAGCCTGCATGAAGCCGACAACGCAGCAGATCATCGCTCAGCGTCGCGACGTCACACCACTAAAACGCCACATCGCCACAAACGACGCCCACAGCCCGATTAGAAGTCATGAAATGATACCGCCGAAAGCTGCCAGTCGAGACGCCGACGCCCGACGAGAATTCTACGGAGAGAGAAAGAGAGGGAGAGAGAGAAATTGGAAGATGAAGCGACACCAGCCCACACTTAGATCTACCGTCTAGAAGAGAAGATTGAGATAATGAAGCGACACCTACTGCGTCTTGAGACGACGCCGACGTCCCGCGTGAGATTAGCAGCGAGAATCCACGAGTACCCCCGGTAAAGGAACTTCGCCCGTTTTTCGCCGTCCCCCCAGAAAGAGAGAGAGAGACGATGCGAAGCAATTAATCGCTCCATTACGAGGCCGACAAGATGATCGCCGTGATGTTGAAGCTTAGAAGGAAGGTGTGTCCAAGAAGATTGCGAAGTGCCGCTACAAAGAAGTAGCGTGGGGAAGTGTTAGTGTCGCAAAGAGAACCGCGGATCGACGTCCCGCCGCCGTTTAGAGGACTACGGTAAACGTCGCTGGAACGTCTAGAACGTCGAGATGGTATAGTATACTACTGTTAATTTTCTATATGTGTGAGTGATCATCTACCCAAGCCTCCAAAGATCGGCCGTCGGACGAAAAGATACCAGTATTTAAAATTAAAAGTCGCGAAGGTATTGATTATAATTATTTCTCGCCAGCATCATCTAAATTTCACGACAATTGCTAATTCGGAAGATATATTCACAGCATACTGTTGTTTTCCACGCTCTGCGCCGAGCTGTTGAGTAATAATGTTTATTTATGTTACCTTATATGCTTTACTCGGTAAATATTTGATTAAAACTGCGTAAATCGTGTATCTCTTGCAGAGATCACCTCACAAGTTTGCTAAGTGAGGAAGTAAGTTAACTTCGTGCAATTTTTAATATATTCATACATAAGTGTCTTCACTTTTTATTCTGTAAACATGTGTGCCTTGCAGTTGATATCTAAGCCTAATGTTATTGAAGTTCCAAGGCGCATTAGTGATAATTCTACCACAATTATTTAAATGTCTAAATAAATTGCAAGAATAAAAAGTTTACGTGTCATGCCCGTTGGCAGAATGTATTGAGCACGCGCAGATGAAAGTTTAGTATCTTTAATTCTAAGCAAATTAACGTCTTCGGGCGCAGTTTAATATTCATAAGAAAAACTAAATATTGCATGGTGTCTAAAAAAGGGCCAATGTATTTATGTTAATGTAATTTTTCCCCTGCGGTATGAGAGAGTGTGTGAATGCTTGAATGATAGTGAGGGGTTGTGTAATGTGTCTATTTTTTGTGTGTTATATAATATACATTTTTGTTATTTATGATTTGACTATGATTTGTGTTCAAACAAATAGTATACTAATCCTCATAACTGTTGGTATTTATGTTTTAGTTCAACGTTAAGTCAGAAAGCATTTCTGCTGGCTAACATCAATTATTATTATCTACGTCATTATTATTATTATTATTATTCAACGTCACTTTATGCACGAGTCGGCTATTCGTCGGGGGTAAAAACCGATCCGGTCACACGTACCCTGGAATCAAAACCGTTAGCTGGGCCCGACACCTAGGAAGGGGACTTCGGTCTCCGGACTAAGTGTCAAACAGAGGTCATGTACCAAAGGTCCCGGTGAGAAAGTAATTGGATGTAATTTTAGCGATGGCACTGCAGTTGGCTTCAGCACGTTCTTTGGTGGAAAATACAGAAATTCTGCTTTTAGATCTCGCACATAGTCCTCTTCACAATAATTGGCACTGCACACTTGCATTTTTTTCCATTTCGTCTACAAGCATGAATCCACTGTTTACTTACGCAATTATCGACTGGAAATCTATGATATTTTGTCAGTTCCTTTAGTTTTCTGGTTATATTTTTCATAGCTTGCTACAGCACAATTAGACATGATTGCAGTCTAGAAGTACAAAAATACAATAAAAATAAATCGAACGCTACAAAATCAACAACCTGCTTGTTCCGATTTTTGCGACGTGTTAGTAGCTAAATGTACCCCGCACCAAACTTACTGCACATAGCAACGAGCACCACAGATCGAGCACCGTCAAACCCGATCCTCCCAGATGACGTAATGCATACGTACACATAGCAACGAGCACCCCCTGGTACAAAATAGCAACGTGTTGTCATGACTGGTATGGTAGAAAACGTTTAAATTACGCATTATTTTTAAATATTACGAATGTGACGTGAATTCCAGGTACTGCAACAAACGTGAAGCTGTACTGAGAACGAAGCATTTAATTATGATAGGCAAAAATAACACGGAAAATGCAGACGAAACTATGTATACTCACTGGTTGTCCAAAGCAGTGCTGTATCATCTGCACTTCATATTGTAACTGGGGTTCTCGGAAATTATTTGAAAATAAAGGAATTGAAATTGACCTGTACTTGAAAAGCTGGGACACCAGAAAATTGCAAACATGTCGTTGCAGTTCTTTCTCGAAAGAGAAAGGCTGGTTTAATAATAATATTCACGATTTCATGACCAGGCTATAGGTACTCACTGAAAAAGGACATCGTACTGAATGAAACAGTAACATTAGCATGTCCACATTTTTTCTGGTTACATTTGACATTAATTCATTCTCAAACTATTTTCATCTTCTCTCTTAATCGACTTGCACCTGTTCCAAATTTCACACATACGTAATACCGGTAATACATGAACGCATTGGGTAAGATGCTTCATGATTTTTGAAAAAAAAAAAAAAATAGCTATATTTATAAAGTACAATTTGAAACTTTACTTTCATGGTAATATATATTTATCTATCGGAAAATAAAGTAAGCAGACTCGTGCATTCTTCGTAATTTCCTTGCCGAATTACAGTGTTATATCCCCCATACCAATCTTCTGTCAATTACGTTTTCCCTGATTTATTAACAAATTTCATTTTGTTGATTCCATGGGGTGCAAACACATGAGAACTTTTAATTTGTTCTGACCCATAAAACGATTTAGAGCAAAAGAAAACCTGAACAGTAGACCTTTACTCTCTCGCATATTCCCCATGCTTTAAACGACCAACACAACGTATCCTACTTAGAGTACTTCCTGAAAATCCCACCAGATGGCATATCGGTTAATTTTAATCGCGTATTGCCTCATATTTTTGTTACATCCTGTATGTACATACAGTGCTCTTATTCTGGCGGTACGCAACAGTACGCCATCAGTGTGTGTGTGTGTGTGTGTGTGTGTGTGTGTGATGGTGTGTGTGTGTGTGTGTGTGTGTGTGTGTCTACATGCAATGAGGAAACCACAATATTTTGAGTGGTTCTTACACAGTTATCTTAAGTTAGATTTATATTGGAATCATGTTCACATGTCGATGTCATCATAAAGAAACGTTTTTAGGGCGATGGAAAAGAGAGGGATAGAAACGGTAGGAAGAGAATGAAGCCACAAAGAGAGAGAAAGAGAGAGAGAGAGAGTCAGAAAAGAAAAGAGAAGTGAAAACCGATAAAGTAAGAGAAGTAAAAGAAGCAAGACAACACAGACAGAGAGAGAGGGGGGGTAGGGAGCGAGATATGAACAAATAGAGAGGGCGAGATTAATAGGGAAGCGAGAGAGAGTGAAGTAGAGAAGCCTAAAAGAAGGAAATAGAAAAGCGATCGAGAGAGAGAGAGAGGAGGAAGGAAGAGAAAGAAAATCGATAGAGAGAGAGAATAAAGAAGAAATTGACAGAAAAAGGGAGAGAAAATGTAGAAATAGGAATGGTCTACAACAGGGGCGCCGACTTGTCAAAATTATTGGCGGGGCTCTGATCACTGAAATAAATTAATGAGTGACTCACTCACTCCCTTTTTTAAGTTTTGATCTCAGTGCTCGGAATCACGTAAAAGCCCATGCATTCCTCAAAATTATCAAAATTTTTATTCACAGTTCTAATGCAGAATATTAATATTGTCATCGAATGGATATTTCACAAGTTTCGTCAACCATAATAGCAAAATATTCCCGACTTTTAATATCTGCTACCACGGAGCTCAAAACAGATCTCCCTAATATATCAATGATCTCGTTCTGAATGTCATGTGAGAGCCATTTGTAGCCCGAACGTCGCATCCACTCCCCTAGTTCATACACATCGTCTTTTGAAACTCTTTTTAGTAAAAAATGTAACAATACTCATAATTACATACTTAGTATATAGTAATAAGTCATGTGCTTTGCTGTCTCTGGTCATAGCCCCCCCCCCCCCAAAGTTGATGGTTTAGCGGTCTCAGATGGCCGGTTCTCTCAACACGCGTTAAATTTTAAAGAAGCGTTAAATCAAGTTAACGCCACATTAGCACATTGAGGCATTTCTCCAACCTTCGTTAAGGCTAACAGACCTCTAATGTCGTCGTTAAATCTAAAGGCACTCTTTTGCTTCATTAAAGTGCTTAACAGCGCGTTGTGTTGTGTCGGAAATAAGATGGCGATATTGCGTATGCCAGCTGTTGTGTTGAAAGGTTATCCCAAACCGATTTGAACAAATTATTTGCATACCATCGCAAAACATACACTAGTTCGATTTCTTTCTACGGCAAAAATAATTTTCCCATTTCGTATTTCATATTATAAATTCGTACTGCAAATCAGAAATCACATGTAAGTTAAATGAGAAATATTGTATCAATGTACTTTTTAAAGTTTTGTCAATAATGGCATCGTGATCATCACACATTATTCAAATTTTATTAATTTTGCCTGTCGAGCCAAAAATATATGCTTATAGTTAATTATACGAACTTGATGTTTTTAAAATGCATATTGGGCTTCCACCTTCAATGCACTGTAACCATAAACACAAAATATCGCATGACTTTAAAAAATAATGTAACCTCCTTTTACATATTTCAATTTATATAAGGTGAAGTTATTCACCAAAATATTCGGTGTTTTCGTCCACGCCGTTTTCCAGTGGTTCACATAGAAAATGGAGAAAATCGTGGTTTCTTGTGTTTATGCTTATGTCTGCTTATAACTACCATTCCAATTTTATGTTGTTATTTAAACTGAAAAATGTCAGAAAACGTAAGAGATAAAATTAAAATGAAGCAACTGTCCTAGAAATAGGCAATACACGTCCTGTACTCTCATTTAATGTAAAATAAGTTTGTGACATTACACAATGTAGCCTGCAATCTTTCAAAGTAGTAGGGAATTGTTCTTTCGAACTTTTCAAATTATTATCCACCTACTCCAATTAACATAATGGAAAAAAATGATTTTGCAGTGACGAGAATGCTCGACACAAATGTTCATCATTCTATATTCTGAATCACAAGCGGCTAGGGACAGCTGTAGCAAACTGGAGATACTAAAACCACCAAACCTGACCTGTCTAACCTAACCAAGTACAGAAATAAAGAAAACCTGCCTAACCTATTTACTTATTTAGCTCGTAGCTGTACGTAAGTACTGTAGAATAAAACATGTTGTTTAATATAACGTGAGTCTTAATATTATCACAAAATCAAAACAATTATTATGCAGTATATTGAAAATGGGCTGACATATAACGGTGCAAATGGAAATTAAATCGTATTCATAACAAACTAAAAGAGCACTTAAAAATTGAAAAAAATAATCACCCGTTACATGTACGAGGTACATTTACGAACGACTACCATCTCATCACGTAATATAGCTTACATATGTTGTTTCATTAAGAAAAAAAGCTTGAGGTCCTAAGCAGTTTCATGTACATAGTTTCGTGCATGGACATTGTAACATTTTGACATTGTGCAGTGACATAAAACACATCCATTCGGAAATTATCCTTGTACATACGTACAAGTGGTAATGATATTGTCTGAGTGCACTTGTTATATTTTTTACGAGTTATGATAAATTTAATGTAAAATATCATATTAATCAACCGTTCCATGTATAAGGTACATTTTCTGAATGACTACAATTTCATCACATAATGAATAACCAAACATATTGTAAAGAACCGTACTACACATGTATGTTTCATTAAGGAAAAAATCTTCAGGTCCTAAGCAGTTTAAAGGTGTTGTCGTTTCGTGCATGAAAATTGTAAGACTATACATATTTGTTTGAAAAACACACTACCATCCATTCGGAAAGTTTTCCTTGTACATAGGTACAAGTGGTAATGGTACTGTCTAACAGTGCACTTTTTTTTTACCAGTTATGATAAATCAAATGTAAAATATATTAATCAACTGTTCCATGTACAAGGTACATTTTCTGAATGACTACAATTTCATCACATAATGAATAACCAAACATATTGTAGAGAACCGTGCTACACATGTATGTTGCATTAAGGAAAAAATCTTCAGGTCCTAAGCAGTTTAAAGGTGTTGTCGTTTCGTGCATGGAAATTGTAAGAGTACACATATTTGTTTGAAAAACACACTACCATCCATTCGGAAATTTTTCCTTGTACATATGTACAAGTTGTAATGGTACTGTCTAACAGTGCACTTGTTTTTTGTTTTGTTTACCAGTTATGATAAATCAAATGTAAAATATATTAATCAACCGTTCCATGTACAAGGTACATTTTCTGAATGACTACAATTTCATCACATAATGAATAATCAAACATAATGTAAAGTACCGTACTACACATGTATGTTTCATTAAGAAAAAAGCTTAATCCTAAGCTGTTTCTGGTAATGTAATTTCGTGCATGGACATTGTAAAAGTATGCATATCTGTTTGTAAAACACACTACCACGCATTCGGAAATTATTCTTTGCACGGTACGTTCGTACAAGTGGTGAGGATACTGTCTAACAGTGTACTTGTCCTTTTTACCATTTATGATAAATCAAATATAAAATATCGTATTGTATTATATATATTTTTTTTCTTTGAAAAATATTTGTACGAAACAAACACAACCATTCAGAAACGTCCCTTGTACATATGCATGAACGGTAATCATACTGGTAAACATTTTACGTGCCTTCTTTTTTTGTCAGTGATTATATGGAAACAGTAGATTTCTTGTTTGCAATGTCACATTCACATCAATGCCAATAGAAGTGACTTGCAATATTTACATATTATTTAATTGCCATGGCACAGTAAGTTAAGTTATGCATGGTGTACATTTCGTGAAATGTTCTCTTTTGTTGAGGAAAATTATTATAGCAAACACACGTTCATTTCCAACTTTAGGCCTCTTTTGCAATGCCATTAAATATAATTAAATTTATCAAACTTCAAACAGATTACCCTAACCTAGAACAGTAGTTTTTATTTATATATTTATGATCTTTTATTGGCGGTCGGTAGACACTCATTTAAATCTAACTTACGAAATTACAATGTAACTGTTAATGCTAATACATAACATTTTCGGTGTGCGGACGTAAATACCTAACTAACATTCATTTCTTAAACATATATTTATGTGTTACACATTACTTTATTTATTTTTGTTCCTGGGATTTCATACAAAAAAGCCCAAATTCGCTTACGCACAGTCTACTGTCCACGGTGCAACCAATGAAAACGTTGCATTTCTCGTATCAAAGTATGAGAATAGCAAGGCATCAAAGCAAAACGTCTCTAACATGTCGTTAGTTAACGGGCCTATAAAATCGCTTGAGCGAACATTAAAAGTTTAACAGGCTGCTAAGATTTTAGTGATGCGTTAACTATCAACTCGTTAAGAACGTTTTAAAGATGGTTGAGCGAACCGGGCATCAGCCCTCTAAAGTTAATGGTTTAGCGGACTCAGCCCCCCAAATTGATGATCTAGAACATTTCAAATGTGTATTTAAAGTTAAGTTCATGTGGCACAATTCTGAGTAAACTTTACAAGACAAGCAAAATAATACATTAGATCCTCTAAAGCAAAATTATTTGGGGGCTCTGCCCCCACATCGTTAACATTGGGGGGCTCGAGCCCCCCCAAGCCCCATGGAGTCGGCACCTATGGTCTACAACAGAGGTTCCAAAACTTTTTCGTTCTACGGCGCCCCTAGTGTTTCAAGATTTTTCCGCGGCGCCCTAGTCAGAATGTGGGCTTCTCTAAGGGAGAATTCACACCGAGACACGTGTCGCTTGGAAGCCAACACTCAGTAATCAATGCAACCTTTCGAACCGAAGAGACACGGCGAGATGCACGTGTCGGGCGTCGCTTACGTGTCTCTTGGACTGTGCCGTACTGCCGTTTTCTCAATACCGTGCAGCGTGTCGCTTCAGTTTGTTGTTCGCGCATGCGCAGTGAATGCTTCACTGCAGACTCTGGAAGATAGCCCAGCCGGGATCATATTTGAACCTCTAATTTGCAGTGGCGAAGGTAAGGCGTAAATACTGGGTAGGCTGAAAAATCTGCTTATATTTTTTTATACAGCAGGTCCATGCGCCGATTCTTGTTGGTCCCAAAGGTATCAATTACTCTTTCCTTGAAGCCTTGATCAATAGAAAGTTCTTCAACCAGTTTTTTTTTTCAATGGCTATTGTACTGAGAGAACTCAATCTTTCATTTTTCATTGAATTACGGAGATAATTTTTTACTCTCTTGAGGGTGCTCATACTTCTTTCGGAGGAAGCTGTTGTACTAACAGGGAATGTCAAGACCAACTTGATAAGTTGTGTTACTTCTTTGTAGATTGTTTGAAGATCATTGCTAATTATGAATTTTAGAAGGTCTGCAGGAGGTAAATGATTTTCTTCATCAGCATAGATATTCTTTAAATCATTTTCTAATCGTTCTTTGTTGAAAAATGGATATGTGGACAGAAGGTTATTTAATTTCATCACAGGAAAATGTAGTTTATATCCCCCAAAGCTATTTTGGTCTAGCAATTCAACAAATTTTATCTTTTTAAGATCTCCAAAACGTATTTCCATTTGTACAGTCAGTGTGTCCAAGATTTCGTAGGTTAAGCATCTGAGAGCCACGAAGTCTTGTTCACTTACATTTATTTCACTGCAAATCATCTTAGAGTTTTCAACACAAAATTTCACAGTAATATATTTTTATAACATAAATACACTATGTGACACACACACACACCTTTCACCCAGCGAATCGGCAGTCCCCTCCCCTTCCACCTACGCAGAGCTCACGCTGTAGCTTTTCGTCAAAAGCCTCACAGTTCGGACCGAAGGCGCTCTCCTCTTTCTGGCCTGACTGACGAGATATCTGGAAAGATCGGCGGAACCAAACTTTCGGATTACATAATATAATTCGTTTTAACGAACTTTGATTGTTACAGGGTACAAGAACATTTTAATTTCAACATTTTTTTGGGTAGGCTAAGCTTCAAAAGCCTCATAGGAGCTTCGCCACTGCTAATTTGCTGATATAATAAAGTATTGATATGCACAATGTTTTAAGTTTTAAACACAACGTTCTTTTCGCTTTATCAGGTTTTTTGATGCAGTTATCGGCTGTAATTTGCCTTCAACATTGCGTAAAGAGGCCGTGTTTTGGCCATTTACCTGACTGCTTTTATTTGAAAAAGCCAGCATATGGAGGCACTTTATTCCAAAATATATTAGTCAACATGGTAAAGTACTCTAGTGCATTGATTCTCAACCACCGGGCCGCGAACCGATACCGTGTCCTCGTATCAACTATGTTGAGCAGCGAAAGTTTCTGCTGAAAGTGGTTGGTTGTCAACTATCGTAATCCATATATCATATTAAACTTGTGAGTTTTCGTTTTTAAGTCCATTTTATGCACAAATAGACTAATCAGAATTGGATCTGCCCGGTGCCTCCATCGGTTATCGAACCTGGGATCACTTAATTACAAGGAGACGACGTTACCACTTTGTCTTCCATATTTTTATATTTGTCAACAATCGTACACACGCAATCAAACTATTATTACTCTTTATGATTAAGCTAGAATATATTTATCAATATTTTATTTCATACGTACATGTTAATTCATGCATAAAATCTTAAATACCACAAAGATTTACGAGGAAAATTCTTCGGCTAAGGGCATTGACTTAAAAAGAATGCCGTGACATGGTTTCACGAATGTTGAGAACCATTTCTCTAGTGTTTAGGTATTCGCTTTATTCAGGCTGAAAAGTCTAGTGTATAGAGTTTGCAGTCAGTAGCCTACATATTATTCATAACATGTCTCTCCCAAGTTTCAATAACTTGCACAAATTTTACAACGCAATTTACATGTAACAATGTCTCTTGTTACATTTTTTTTTTTCGGGTGACTAACTGATTGATGCAATTATATCTGTAGAGTCCAGCACAGATATTTCTGCCGTTCGATGCGCGACAGAACTAAAGAAGCAGTGTTGCTAATGGAGCAGATAGAAAAATCGCTGCAGTGCGCCGATGCACAGCTGTTACGTACAACAAGGAAATTAGAGAATTCAGGTCTATCTAACGTTGAGTTTTAAACGTCATGCATTATACCAGGACTAGGATTAATATGTACTAACAAGTGGCTTTGTATGTAGCTACATATATAAGGACTAAAAAATTACAAAATATGAACTAACACATACGTAAAATTACCAAAAATGCTGCAAAGAAGACTTCTTCATACGATTCCTTATTTGAGTGATTTCAAACAAAATAAAAAAATATTATTTTTCATTGCATTAATGCACTGGTGGCGTTCTAACTGTTCACTCCCAAAACCCGTATACACTGGTACGGAACTGCAACGGCAGATAACAACATGCCAACGTGTTAAACCGCGACAATTGTACCACAACCCTCCTCCTCAAGCAGTATTATTATTTCCTCTCTGTGATCGGCGAAAGTCGGTTGCCTTTGTTCTACATTTACAAACGATGCCGGCTTCCACAACAATAACAAGTACATATACTGCCTAGACGATAAGCTGCGCGGCTTTTTCTTTTGCTATGAACCAGAGCTGGCGCTAGTCATTTTGCCTCCCTGGGCGGTGGCGGTAGATGCCGCTCCATTTCGACCCCCCCCCCCCGTCATTACGCAGCAACGGGAAATTGAAAATCAATATATTCCTAAGTAAAACATCAAAATATAAAATAAATAATGAGACTTCTTATGCTATTTCAATACTATTAAGCGCAAAAGAATATCTCGCTCGACCACAGTTTTCAATAGGCTTATTTTTTTCTTCTCTGGCCGGTGGCACGGGTTCGCCCTCCCCTTCCGCCGGCCCTGCTATGAACTTGGTCACCCATCAAAGCATGGCAATTTTAACACAGAAAACAATATGCATCGCATTAAGCAGCAAAAATGACAGCCTCCTCTTCCTCCACCTAAATCCCATCTTTCGCAGCAAACGTCGCGAACTCTCTTGACTTCCCGCAAAATTTATGTCCGCCTGTAATTTAACATGCAATTTTTTCAATGTCGGCACTTCTTTGTCATTCTATCCCGGGAGTGTGGAATGATGTGGAAGGGCCTTCTGACATCTCAAGAGATTGTCTTTCGTTCATGATAGCCCTGATTGTTCGTTCAGGAACTCCAGTCGCAGCCGCTGTTCTCTTGCCAAAATGCTGTATTGGGATGCTATAACTTGACAAGTTTAAAAACAAGACGCTGCAATCCATTGTTTGCGCACCTCACATCACATTTCCCCACTCCATTGTCTGCGGCGACGTTCATTCGCAGTGTTGCAAACTGGAGGGAGCTGAATCCTCTGAGAATTTTCAACGAAATTTGAATGTGAAAGGCATGAATTAGTATCCCGTCACCTACGCTACCTATTGATTGCGCTAAATTTTAAATACATTTTGATATTTTCCCTTTAAACCTTAAATGAATTAAGTTATATTAGGGATATTTCTTACCAGCATAAGAAATGTATGAAATAAAACGATAGAAAAATGAAAAATATATAAACGATAGAACTGAGCTCACCTTCTAAATGTTTTCAAGTTCTCCTTCATCAGTTTCACTCTCCAACTCATCCGAGTCTATGTCTAACGATGAATCTGTGTCCGTGTCTGAATCGGCTTCACCAAGTCTAATTATCAGTTCATCTACACGCTCGTCCATAAGTCCATCTCTTTCAAAGTAAGAATCTTGCAGCCAAGAGTAAAGAGCAAGAACATTTCACTGCTTTAGAAAAGAACACAGGCAAGCGTGTTATCAGATTGCCTTCTCGTGGTGATTGTTGTACGATAAACAAACGAACCACCACCCCACTAGGTTAAAAAAAAAAAAGGACACTGCTGGATGTCGCATTCAGAAAGTAAAGTCATTCGCCCTGTAGTTTCTCTTCGTTATAAACCTTAACGCACGTGCGGAATACTACAGTTTACGATCAGCGCACCGCAAGCACTTTCAAAGGTCGGATTAAATAAAATGAGCCACTGATATAATAGGAGCCTGCATGCACCGTCACGCTAAACAGTGAAAATTGTTTGTCATATTTGTTTTAGCTTCATTTTGCTGAATTGGCACCACTGGTACTCTCAACGCCAGACCAGAGAGTAGAAGAGTGGTGGGGAGGATGACGTAATACGAAGTGCTCCGCAGCGATCTGCGCATATCGGGACTTAACTTGTCAGGCTATAACACCTTCACTGGCTTCCTCCTTCATGAACTCGTGCACGTTGCTTAGAATTTCCCGAGCTTGCCTATGCAAGGTTTTTGATTTCAACTTTGACACAACTGGAGGCATTATGGAATTTAACGTTCATTAACAAACACACACTTTCACATACACACACGCAATACACCCACACGACGTCAAACCGGTAAAATACTTAGTATGAAATAAAAATATGGTGCTTCCAATCAGTGGCGTAGCATGGACATTTCGGGTGGGAACGCCAAGTCCGAAGGAAGGGTCGGCCCTTTCTTGCTTAATAACTTACTTATGGTATTAGTCGCCACAGGTATTGTTGTTTATTTGCCTGAAGTCAGCTGGGTTTTCAATAAAACATCATCCATGCATGTTTTAGCTAGACAATTTGATGCCTCACTATGCCACAAATGTTTTGAACTCTGGTGTTTTATACCTTTCTGCATGACGCAAGTCATTAGAAAACCTACCTGAATCACAAGCGCCTTTGAACAACAGCAGACGTCATTGTTGTGGTTGATCCAACTACTCATTGATTTGGTTTATTTTACTTCGCTTTTCTACCACTTTTGGTTAATCGCGAATATGAATATGAGTGATGATATTGATGAAGGAACACTGACAAAGAACACCCGTGCTCACGCTGGGATTTGAACCAGGGACCTCTGTCGTCTTGGCGCACTGTGCAAAGCAGAGTGGATGATCCAAATATCGTACACTCTACTGACGTAACAGTGCCGATTAGTAATTCAGACCACTGTTTATTACATCTTGAGAATGCTGATAAACATTTTAAAATAATTTTGTCCAGAGACCATTCGATGTTAAGAGTTTTCAAATGAATGCTAAACATTTCCATTAACACAATATTAAGCAGTTAGATAATAACGAAAAAATACAATAAAAAAAATAATAGTTTTGCGGGTTAAGTGGTAGAGCAGCAACACGTTGAATTTCTACCACGAGGACTTCACCAACTTACTTCACAAAAACTGTGTTGATCTTTTAGTTTCTAATGCACATCGCTGTTCGTGCGATAAATCATACAATGCAGTGACCATTAAGAAGCAGTATATTTGAGATTGGTAAAGTTACGTCAGTCAATATTGCGTATTGTAGCATCACATAGCACGAGTTGCATGAGAGCGAAGAACCGGGTAGGAATTCTACCGCTGTCGTCTGCTTCAGAAGGCAGGAAGGGTCACATGGACCAATCACGGCAGACCTCTCGTACGCCAGCGTAAGAGAGCCCATTTATGCGCGTGCTGTAGAAATGGAAGCTTTCCCTCCATAAAGGCAGCAAGGAATATAGGAGTCCTGTACGCGGAACCTGATCGGCGTCCGGCCGGGAAAGGCATTGAAAAGAGATGCTAGAACGAGTGTTGAGAGTGGAGCGTTGCAAGCGGATCGCGAAAAATAGCTATTATAATGCCATGAAGGTCAAACATATTTGAAATTAGTCACGTTTTACTTTATAATCACAGCATTTTAGCATTTTTGAAATTTTAAATCTGGGAACGCCGGGCGTACGGGCGTACTATAACGCTACGCCACTGCTTCCAATCCAACAAAACTCACCGTCATTTTACCTGCCTTTCCCCTTCCGTGACAGAAATAGTGCTTCATTATTACAGTTGGCAACACTAGTTACTAGCTAGCCAATGAACATGCACTGCATAAAAGAAGCAAGCACTACGCCGTGCTATATTGCCACATTACCGTCCCTGCCGAACGGTGTGAACCGCGAGCTGGAGCGCTATTCAATTGTTTTCAATGATGTTTGCGCGAGTGTGTCCAGGAATGGAATAACAATATGGCAACAATAGCGAAGGTTTTCGTGCAGGGTAGAACACGTGATACTAAGAGAGAGGGAGACGAAACGAAAATTGGTATTCACGCAACGGCAAATTTATGTGTGTTGTACTCTACCATCATGCAATCGCAAGGAAACCAGTGTCGCTTGCCGCGTGCATCTAGTCTCTTTGGTGTGAATTCGCCCTAACGCTTGCACCGCTCAGTTAGTGTGGTTATATACACATATTACAAATTCAGAAACATTGTACTTGTAAAATGTACTAAATAAGCAAATATTTGGAACAATCATATCATTTCAGTGAAAATAATGAAGCATTTCGCGGCGCACATTTTTGGCACCACTGGTCTAGAAGATTGTTGTTGTTGTTGATTTGCTTTATTTTACTTCGCTTCTTGTGCCACTTTTGGCTAATTTGCAAAGATGGGGATGAGTGATGATATGATGCAATTGATGAATGGACACTCACAAACATCTCAGGTCGGGTTACGAACCCAGGATCCCTGGCGTCGTAGCACGATGTGCTAACCACTGCGCCACGGGGGAGCGGCGAATGGTCTAGAAGAGATGAAGTAAATAAGATCGATTAGGTACTAAAAGTCTAAAAGTGAGAAATGGTCGACAGTTGAAAACAAGATAAAAGGAAGGAAAGAGTTACAAATAAAAGGGTGGAAGTAGGCAATTTTTCCTTATTCGAATGAGACGCACATGAGCTCGTCTTGTAAGTTCTTATGATGAACACAATAACAAAACCAAGTTGAAGTGTACTGGAAACTTTCTTCCCGAAAAAAAAACACCTGTATTTATAGTGAGACCGCCGTAACAACCAGCGCGGAGAACGCTTTTATGGCAGTCACTCGCTGTTGCCACGCAAAAAGCGACAACATTAAAATCCCTCCTCCCAAAGTAGCCAACAGGGAAGTAGCATTTTGTCAAAATAATCGTTCTGCACTGTGAATGGAGGCCGGTTCGTATGGCGACACTACTATCGTATGTGTGTGTCAGTATGTATATCAGTATGGACGTTCCGGGGGGGGGGCACGCCCACTTGGAAAATTGTCAACCTAAAATTATATATTAAACACTAATTTGTGTTATTTATTATGAATGAGGGCCTCCCCGATGGTGCAGTGGTAGCGTCGTCGCCTTGTAATCAAGGGGTCCCGGGTTTGATACACGGTGGAGGCACAAGTGGTTCGGATCCCACTTTAAACTGTAGGTCCAGTCCCGATTAGCCTTACTGTGCATAAAGTGGACTTAAAACACCAAATAAATCAATCAATTATTATGAATGAGAACCGGGATATTTTCTAACCGGTCAAGAAGCTCCGCCGCCCACCCAGCGCAGGCCCGTAGCTAGAGGGGGCAGGGGGGCAAATACTGAACATTCTTGCCTGAAATTCTCAATAATCTTTGCAATTACATCATGTGTTACTTACTCTAGCAACATAACAAAGACACTTACTGATTTTGTGATTTATTAGGGTGTATGGGATTCCGTATAATGTCGTATCAGGATTTGGGGGGGGGGGGAATTCCCTTCCAGATTCAGACTTCGGGAAATGATTTCGCAATTTCAGTATCTAGAACAGTTGTGACATTTTGGCGGGAGTCGGCCCTGGGAGCCAAACGATCTATATGAAAAAGAAAATAAAGAGAATGCCATCGTGCCCCGTAAAATTATTTGCGTCCATTAAAATAACTTCTTTCATATGAAACTTAATATACAATATTAATGATGACACTGTAATCCAAGATGTCAGTGATCAATCAAGGGATTCCTACTTGTTTGTCATGTTTCAAAACATGTATTTCAACTATTTTAATACAATTAATACTATATTTTGCAAAATGGCTGACGTAACCAGTAGGCAAACATTGTCTGTAGTGATGCAAGAGTCTCCCCTTTGAAGGAGATAGAATCCATGGTAGACTAATGGGACCCATGTTTTAATGTTTTAGCAAGTCCAAGAAAAACGCATTACAAATTTTTACACAATTCATCAAACTGTAGATAATATGTAACCATTATTATTTAATTAATTCGATTTTTCTTACATAACACAACATAAAGGTGTTGTTGGATTCTCGTTAGATTAGTAGATACAGTTTCTATTAGCCTATTTATGTTAAACTTTGTCTTTATATTCCTTGGCAATCTGGAAAGGTGATTATCGAAATATTGCTATTTGATGTTGCTCGAAGTTTTTTTGGTTCGTTGGAGTTTCAAGTTATCATTCCTTTTCTGTTACTTATCTCTTTTGGGGAAGGGGGCAAGAGCCTCTGTGTACCCTGTTATATTGCTAAGGTGACACAATATATTAAAAAAAATTGCTCCCTCTAGGATTGACTTCACCCCCCCTACAAAGAATTCCTGGCTACGGGCCTGACCCAGCATCATACAAAGTGGGTACCTGGAGGGAACTCCGGGGGTAAAGGTGGCCAGGAGCATGGTGCTGATCACATCACCCCCACCTTCGGCCGTGATCCAGAAAGAGTGGGGCCCTAACTCTACATCCTCTATACGCCTTGATGGCATGGTGCAAAGCACAGGGGAACACACTTTATTTTATATTATGAATGAGGGTGTTACAGGAACATGATAACTTCAAACTGCAGAGGAGTATTTCTTTGTGGGGGGCAACGCTATTATGGGAGTAATATGGCTGAAAAAAAATTCCCTTGGAATAAATCCTGCGGACATCCATATGTATCGATATTTTTATGTAATAGCAAATGGATTCCTTTAGCAAATGGTTCAAATTTTATTTTACACACTGATATTGGCTGACATTTGTTAATGACTGATTCATTTGATTTATTTTACTTCACTGTTGTGCCACTCTTGACTAAACGTGAAGATGAAGGGACACTCCGCTCACAAAGAACACCCATATACCCATGGACGTCCACAGGATTTTTTCCAGGGAGGGGCAAGGAAGGTATATTTTTTCTGAGAGGGGGCAAAAAAACACATTTCCCCCCAAAATAGTGTTGTTTTCTAAAAAAACATTGCTTAATTTTCAATTTATTGTATTCATGCAATAATTAACACATATTATTGTGGCTAAAATGAAATTATATGTGTGAAATACATAATTTTTGTTAACTTTCAATGTCCAGGAAGGAGGGGGGGGCATGGCCCCCCCTTCCGGACGCCCATGCCCATATCTACCTAGACCCGGTTTCGAGCCTGGGGCCCCTGGCAACTTTAAGAACCTTTTCTTCGAGCAGGCCTCAACTCCAGGAAGCTATCAACTCGGGGCAAGCCTCGACATATAACGGTCTGTTGGGTGAGATGAGTCAAGGCAAGAGCTTATAAAACCTTTTCCTGTTCCCCCCCAAAAATAGGCAATAGTTAGGCTGGAGAGTTCAATGAAGTAACTGATCTCTAACTACGCACTGGAAATGATCAGGCTGGAAAGTTCATACCCTGTTGGCGTAGTGCTCTGTGCTAACCACTCCACCACGGAGGCTGGAACATTTGCTAATGGTCAGGAACGTCTTTTAAGGGGGGCGGAGGGCACACGTGGCCTGGGCAAAGTTTTCTGTATTACACTGGAAATTTTACTTTGATGATAAATAGTGCAAATAGTTCTTCAGTAAATTTTGCTTATAGTGCGGTTGGAAAGCAAGAAATAATGGAAGAATATTTCACTTCCGCCGTAGAACGTGCCCTTTGGGGGACGTATACTACATTAATTCCTGAACCTAAAATTCCCCAGTCCCCAAGTTTTTAAGCCCTCGTTTGTCTGTAATGGCAGTCATGGTAAAGATTCTATTCCTTAAAACTCTTTACTTAATTGCAGTTATTTATCATTCATGACATCTTATTTCCACCCAATTCGCAGTTTATAACTGTATTATGATAATAAGAAATGAAAAAGACCCACTTTATCAAATAATTTTAGATATGGCGACCAATATGGCCATGAAGAGCCTAAAAATAACCCTATCACCTGTGATCATGTTGGGATCAAACCTTATGTTTTGGAGGTTTCAAAACTCAACGGTAGCATCCAAAATAGTATCAGACTAAGCCCATGGAATAATAATAGTTCAATGTTTGACAATCTCTATACATACACAGGGTGTTTCAAAAGTCCGACCCCATAGGACAACCGCATTATTAGTGCAGATGGCGAAAGATGGGAAAGTTGTTGGAAATATGAGGTTTTATATAAAATGTGCTTAAATTTTAAACATACGAGGGTCACTATTTATATTTTGAGCCTAACAATGATAAAACAGGAATTTGGCATTGAAAACTGCTTTATTGTTTTTCAAAGTATTCTCCTTTATGGTCAATACACTTTTGCATTCGTTCGAACCATTTGTCAAAGCAGTTTTTCCAATCTTCTTGAGACACCTCCATAATATGGTTTTTGAACGCATCAACGGCATCTTCCGCCGACGAAAATCGTTGTCCACGCAATTTATTCTTGACATTCGGGAACAAGTAGAAGTCATTGGGTGCCAAATCAGGACTGTACGGTGGATGACCCATCAATTCGATTTTTTGACAGTTCATAAAGTCGGTTGTTAGACGAGATGTGTGACAGCTGGCATTGTCTTGATGAAGAATGATCCGACGGCGTTTGTTTGTTTTCCGTATTTGACCGAAGACCTCTGGCAAACAAATTGTTGTGTACCATTCAGAGTTGACCGTTCTACATTCCTCTAAAGGCACAGTTGCCACATGATCAGTTTTCCCGAAAAAACAGGCGACCATTTGTTTCGATGTGCTTCGAGCGTGAACAACTTTTGTTGGATTGGGTTCATCTTGAAACACCCATACAGTCGACTGCTGTTTACGTTCTGGCTCATATGCATATATCCATGATTCGTCACCTGTTACAATCTTATATATGTATTTTGAAGCACCACGATTGTATTTATTGCATTTGTTTGCATCAATTGACGCGAGCGTCTTTTTGAGTTTTTGTCAAATTGTGTGGGATCCAACAAGAACATACCTTTCTCACAGCTAAATTATCATGTAATATTTTATATATGCTGGTGGAACTAATGCCTATGGTTGCCTCAATCTCACAGTATGTCACATGACGATCTTGCAGTATTAGGTTTTACATAGCATCAATGTTTTCTTGAACAACAACTGATTTTGGACGACCTTTGCGAATCTCGTCGGTGAGCGAATGGCGGCCACAATTAAATTCGTTACACCAGCGTTTCACAGTGGCAAAGGATGGGGCTTCATCGCCAAATGTGGAAGTAAGTTGATCGATGCACTCTTGTCTTGATAATCCACGTCGAAAATCGTAAGAAATCATCGCACGAAAATGTTCACGAGTTAATTCCATTTTATTGTTGTCGCGCAATCTCCAAGGCAACATAAACAACACAAATGAAGCTATTGACAAAACATTTTAAGTAGGTTATGGTCAATAATGCCAGACGATTCCGTGCAAACGTCAAATCGCGCCTAACTTCAATCAGTGTTGCCAAGGCTCAAAATATAAATAGTGACCCTCGTAGCATGCACCGTTGAGGCTGTACACTGGTACGAGCGAGAACTGGCATTGCCTTGTTGCCACATGCTTCGCCCTTAAAGGGGACATTTAAGTTATCACAATTATCAAAAATGACTTATTAAATAAAAATCATAATTTTGATCCACCCAGTTATACAGTACTATAATTGGTTTTTAACATCTATAATAATTTATATTTCTTTCTCCCCCTCAGTTTTTCCAGAGAGAGATGAAAGGGGAGTTTCTTTTTTTCAGACCAGAGAAGAGAGGAAGAGAAAGATAGTAAGCATTTCAGTTATTGTCAATCAATAACTTCAAACAACAATGATTGATGCATGCAGTGGCATGCCCAGGATTTTCAAAAGGGACGTACACTATTTTTGGTAGTCATCCCTCATTTTGCCATCTTTTCCTTTTCTTTTTTTTAGGAATAATGAGCCAAAGGGGGGAAATTAACCCCCCTCACCCCCCCCTTGGGCACTCCACTGTGGATGCATGCTTTACAAGCTGTAACTGAACTTCAGATGAGTTTTTAAGAAAAATGCATTATAGACTTTGTACTCTGAGTGAAATTTATTCAAAAAGCAAATAATTCACAATACCAAAACAAAAGACATATCATAAAGAATGCTACACTGTAAAATTATTCCTTGTAGGTTAACCCTGAAAATAAATCATAAAAGTCTGGTTTTGAGCAATAATAAACAGACAAGTTAAATTGCCCCTACAATTTCTGAAAGTAGGTCTTAACAGTAACAACGTTATATAATTGTTTTAACAACACAATTAACAATTTGCGGAGACTCAATACATTTTTGTATGGACCAGAACTCCACAGAAATCAAGGAACCCTTGTTAAAACATTCAATTCCATTCAATCCTAATTTCGTCTTTCCTTGGACTACAATTCTACAGTTAAACAAAGACACACAAAAAAATTCAAGCACACAAACAATTATTTTTCACTATATTTCAGTTCATACTAAAGATATGATAGTCAATCAATGCTTATATCTTTCACAAGTTAGTAATTCGTTAATAACAATTACTTTATATCAGCTGCAACTGTGGTTCTGGCACAGTTATCAAAGTCAAGCTGAATTATTTTGATTCAGATCATATGTGATAATAGATGCAAATCCATATCCATATGCTGTTCAGCGTATAACAACTTTG
The DNA here is from genome assembly GCF_977018435.1 of Lepisma saccharinum. Lineage (NCBI taxonomy): Eukaryota > Metazoa > Arthropoda > Insecta > Zygentoma > Lepismatidae > Lepisma > Lepisma saccharinum. Next base: position 13,963,713 of record NC_139249.1, read on the forward strand.
CAAACCTGCTTTATAGTTACCTTATGACTTGGAACACATGCAGGATATGTACTACATAGACATTTAAGTGAAAAATGCAGGCACAGCCTGGGTTTGGCATTACACACAGGGGTATATCCTGAAAATTTGTCCTGGCTTACCACAATAATTCTTACATATTGTATATGTTTAATATACATCTCCTATCTATAAAATAGAAAAAAAAAACACCAATGCAGGCATGCAAGTACAACAAATACAGGAGTCTAAATACCAAAAGTTTCGATAAGTTTTATTTGGTTTGGAAACTGGAAAATGTGAGAACATTTTCAGTTCTTGGGAAAATCTGACAACTTCAAATTTCCGGCAATTTTGAAATATTTCATAAAATTTGGACCTGGATTTACATCCACCAAGGGAAATTTATCTTCATGTAGCAACACTGCCTCTGCCAAGGGTGTCACAGAAAGAGAAAGGAACAATCAGTTTTCTCCTGTCAACGCTGTTTCTAGCTCTGGCAAGCAGTGTGTTTTTAAATAGCCACCCACCCACTTTTTCTTCCACTCCCTCACCCTCTCCCCATACACTCGGGGAGGAAACCCGGTCGTGAGAAGGGTGCGATGAAGAATGATCAGTGGCATACATTAACCAGTCCATAAGTTATTTACATACATGGTGACAATGTCACTGATACCATCCTATTCCTGTTCCGAACCAGCTTCATTTAGCCTGTATTTTATCTTTTGCTGTTTTACTGTGGGGAATTGTCCCTGTTAAGTGCTACTGCAACGGGATCTGTTGCCTTTGAAACACTGAAATACATGCTGGGAAATACTAGGCACCGTCGTCATTATCTGTTTCTAAAGCAACAGATCCTGTTGCTGCAGTGCTGACAAGAGACTACTCCACACAGGTAAAAACAGAGGAAGCAAAAACTATGGCTGACCTCACTTGCTAGAGCAATGACTAAGTTTGAGTCTTGGTTGTGTGTGCATTATCATTTCACTTTCTATGCTTGGTAGTTCTTACATAACGCCACATTGCTAATGGAAATGAGGCAATATGAAATAACTTATGGGCATGGAAGATACATTATAATTTATTGAAAAGTTATGCTAAAACTGACTCAACCAGAAATCAAACCTGACTCTTTGGCATTCTGGGCCAGTGCTCCACATTGAGCTATTTTTATTTTATTTTTAAATTTCAATCTCTAAAGAGGGAACTTACAAATGTTACACATTCCATGCAAATAATGCCGTAAGTATATTAAGGGTAAACTACTAGTCTACATTACATGACTTGGTTTTACATTGCGCTTCAGATAGAATGCCTTGTAAGCAAATGTGCAGTTACTTCTTCTACTAAGAAGTAAGTTAGAAAGATGAGATTTAACTTGATCCAGATGTATCAGCCAATGGCAGTGGTATTAGTATCGGTTGGAATTTATTAACCGATACGAGCCGATACCTTTTCTGGCATTTTGATTTTTCACGGACTGTGCAAGCTACGAAGTGTAAACTATCCTGGAAATTGTGAAATATTTGTAGTTTTTTTATTTTGCACCAGTTTTGTATGAAAAAATGAATTTTCTTTATAACGTAATATGTAATTTAATATTCTGCTATAATTCTTGAATATTTTAAAGTAAAACTCTTGGTAAATTGATTCATATGATTTGAGTGGAATACATATACACAAATGTTATCAATATTTTGAATAACTGTTAATTAATACAAATTTTCAAGCAACAAAATCAGTGATATTATCGACATCAGTATCGGTTCAGCTTTAGATTTAACCCTGCTTTAGGCGTGTCATTTCCTGTAACATTCTTAGGAACGTGGGGTAAATCTGTCACCCAAACCTTTAACTATTTTTAAGGTGTCAAATACACCGTGAATTATACTGCACATGCATGCTGAACGTTCCTTCTATGTCTTTCTTCTAAGATCAGCTGCAATTTTCTGCTGCACTTTCTAAGCCACGTAATAGTATAAAGTTAATGCTTCGGGGCCAGTTGCCCCTTACGCACCTAAATATGTACCAACAGAAGGAGTGTCATGTTCACTTTCGTCACATACACCTGTCCTCCGCTTCCTTACTAATTCACATCTGAATCTGCTGTGCGCTCTGTCTTTCGAAGCTTAGATATTTTTGTTACATATTTAGGCACGTGGGGGACAACTGCCCCCAAAGCATGTGACTGACGTTTAACTTCATAATATTACGTGGCGTAGAAGTGCAGCAGAATAACGCAGCTGAGCTTAGAACAAAAGCAAAGAAAGAACGTTCAGCTACAAAAAAGCACTCATGTGCAGTATGGTTCACAGTGTTGCAAACTCGCAATGAATATCAATGGGTGACACTGGTCTAACAGAGGGTTAAGTAGCATTTTTCAAACATGAAGGTACATTGAATGTTGCCAGCCTTTATGGTGGAGTGGTCACACAGTGCTATGAAGCCAGAGGTTCAAGGTTTAAACCATAGGTAAGAAATGGTTGTATCATGTTTTATCATTCCCAAGAGGTAGAAAAGCGATATAAAATAACCAAAAGAAAAATAAATAGAAAAAGGTTCACTCACGTTCATTTGAACCAATGTCAATTTACTCACAAGTAAGAGTAAACTCACAGCTAACCCACGAATCAGCTGAATATCTGTTGCATCAACAGAAACGTCTGGTAAATTGTAGAGTAAAGGGAGGGTTAACTTTACCCTCCAAGATCGGTGAGTAAAAGCGGAAAGTAATAGACTCAAACTATGTACATAAAAAGCAAGAAATATATAGTACGTTATTAAATATATATTTTGGTAGATGTTTACTGTTCACTTCCTGCAGTACAGAGTATGTAAAATTGCATGTGCAATACATAACATAAACATACACCCAGTTATGGGAAGAAAGTGGAACAGTCCTAGACATAAAACAATCGTGAACACTGTGTGGAGATAGATGTATGTATCAAAATCTGCTACAAAAACCACTGTAAAACTCCTTACTATATTGCAAGCTGCAATAATCAATTTATTCACATAAATATTTCTGCTCATCTTTTAAATCATGCTTGAAATTTTCTCATGGCAGTCACTTAGTCACTGTTCACTGCCTTCCTAGACCTGAGTGGGACACGGTTGCTTCCCCATGTTGTTCTTTTATCTATTTGGTCATCTTATCGTGTATACATATTGCTACACTTAACCTTGAGACAGAAAATACGAGAAAAGTCTTATTACGCTTATCCATGGAGCATGAGGCATCCTCTATATTCTACAATTTTGAAATAACATTCATTATGCTGCAATCTCTATGCTACAATTGAAGCATATATGCAGCAACTAGAGCATTCTACACAGAAAATGAATTCTATTAGCATAAGCAAACAATTATTTTCTATTCTAGTTATTTGATGTATAATTTATATGTTTAAAGAGGATAATGTCTATCCTCTATTACTAATATATAGTAATGCTAAAATTCTTCACTATGATAACAGACTAGTAAGTTCATGAAGGATGCAGTAAACAAGGTTTAAAATTACTTACGTGAAATTTCCGCTCGAGACACCATACCCTTATTGAATAAAGACAGGATCTTCGAAATTAATAGGATCAACCATTAAATTGTGCAACGCGGAAATACGAAATTTCTAATTGGTCTTTACCTGCTGTATATTAAAACTGACTGAAACTTCATAGTTTTGAAGAATAAAAGAAAATACTAGTGAATGTTTTCTTCGTGCAAACAGTTCAACATAACTGTCAAACCCCATGGGAAAGGAAGTTTATAAAGTTTTAAGTTTTTACCTTCCTAAGAAAAAGCTTGTCAACAAGGAAAGTGGTTAGCAGAAATGTTCCCACGAGATCATACATGGGAAGGAAAAATAAAGGTGGTAATGAACAACCACCCCTGTTGTAAATTTTTTAGCCTCGTTTCTTTGGAGGGAGGTGAACATGAAACAAGCACTAAAGTTGCACTCTTTGTGCTAAAATATTAGCATATGGCAAGTGTCGCTATAGTGAAACCACAAACAAAAAAAAATTAACCAGAAGCCATTGTGCATCTTTCCCTCAGTCTCTTTAGCTCGGCCCACGACGAGGCTTGCTCGCTCTCTTTCCTTCACACGTGAGTACTATGCACAGGTTCTTTTGATCGTGGTCACACTATACTTTCTGTTTGGAGACAGCGTGCTTATTCTCCAGTTGTAGAGCAAAAGCCTCAACCACTTTCGTAGTTGTTAGGGACACATTAAAGTTTCTAATAATTCTACAAGCAAGAGTCAACTGAAGACCTTAATTTGTTTTGTTTCTTATCTAGTGGATTTCTGTATGTAGGGTTGCACAAGTTTAGCTGCATTTTAGCACAGACCTTTTGCTGATCTACATATATTTTCAACTTTTGAGTTAGTGCCTGTATACATTAAGAAGAATAAGTATTTGGGGTCCACGTGCAGTCACTTATGAGCCACTGCAAAGGCCTTTCCACCCATCTGCCTGCAAACTGAGGCCATTGTCGAACTTTCTCCTCCAATAGTAAACTTGCTGGTGTGGTAAGCATGCACAGATATTGCTGTGTAACCACCCCTCTTCACTGGTACAAGTGTGTATAAGAGGCACCATCTTTAAAATAACAAAAATGGTATTTTGAAGCTCACTTGATTAATATTGCAGCCTTGTGGTTGTTTTGTAAATAACAGTTGATACCTTATGTAAATTTGAGCTGTATACAGCCTGCCCTACAATATTTATTGGCCTTTTTAAGGTTTTCGTTGGACTCTTGCAATATATGATTCTCTTCACATTAAAGCCAAAATAATTCGAACAAATCACATATATTTCCACAACTTCCTCTAAACTACAGTCAAACTCATAATGAAGAATACACGTGCTGACTGCAATGTACAAAAGGCCTTTTGGGCCAATACTCCTGACAGTTTTCATCACTGTCCTTACTTCTTGAAACTGGATTCATACCTTTGAGCTAAAATTCCACTACAATATAAAATAGTAGAAAAGTGTAACCCTATATAAATTAATAAAAGATGTAATAAAACTTACATTATAATAAATATCTGAGAATGTAGGGCATCATAAAAAGTACGTAAGCATCTATGTAATGAAAAACAAGTTAAGAGGATAAAGAGATTAGAATGAAGAAAATATATGTATTAGTTGAACTGTCACTTGCAATTTGGACCATGCTAGTTATGAATGAAGGTCAGATGTCATTTCATCTATATGGAAATTCCATTTCTTGTACATACAAAGACATCACAATGCAAAGTGATTATCGTTTTGTTGTTACACTGATTATTCATGACTCCCAAAGCAGTTTTACAAAACACAGACGTTTGGTATCTGCACTATGCTGTTTTCAGTCATGCTTGATACTTTCACAGTTAATCCACAAAATTATGAGTAACACTTGAAAACTGTCTTTCATTAATTTAGACTAGCAAGGAACTACAATTTTCCCACAATTCCACAAAGTGCTTTTTGTGGAAGCAACACATAAATTTGGCTTTTTATGTTCATGAGGGTAAACGAAACATTTCTATTCAGAGTAAAAGTTTTTCATGTTTGTTTGTAATCTTGTGGATTGATTTTGAGATTCGATCTGAAATTTGGTTCTTTACAAACCTTCATTACCGGCAGCAGTTAACATGAAGAGGCTTGTACAGTGATATGCTACAGATGATTTACACTAGTTAACTAGAGCAGCCAACATGGCAACTTTACCAATGCAATACATTTAACAAAGGCAAGTATTCTAACACAAGATTCTGCAATGATGGACAGTAAGAAGAGCTATTCACTTCTGTTAACAGCAACCTGTATTAATGGAGACCGTATAACCAGTCATTCTTACATGAAGGATGAATGGGCAGAAAAATGAAAGCCATAACAGCACCTCTGCAAAAAATAAAATGAAGATATCAGAGATAATTGCAATACTCTTGAAGATTTTTTGTCTCAATGCATTTTGAGGTTCCTTGCGGACTTAATGCTTTAAAAAAGAAGAAAACCCTCTCACATAATTTCCATGCTGAAAAATTCAATATTTCTTGACCACATTGAACTTAATTTGCCATGCATGATTAACAACAAACTGCACAAAAGATATTTTTATTATAAAATTCCTTAGGTTAACATATTTCCTTATGAGCAAGTAAATAGAAAAGTACATGGGGAAGAAGAATATTTTTTACCTTACTAACAGTGCCTATGAACTTCATTAGCATTGCCTTCTAAAAATTCTGCACATGTAACAAATTCAATAGGATTCTTTTTCTTGTTTTACTAAACATTGTTCTTATCACAGCTACAAATAACAGTCAACACTCAAAACATGACTAGCAACTTCATTTGTTCAACTACTTCAGGTAGCAAACACATAAAAATGTATTGCATAATAATGGCCTGATTCATTTCTACACATTTTCTGCCTTGCCTAACATTCTAGTTCATCCTGATAATAGTAATATAAAAAAAATCAGAGCATTATAACCAAGCTACAATGCTAAAAAAATCACCAGGGGCAATTACATAAATGCTTATTTCATTTTACAATACATTCTACTTTTGTACAGTGTCTTAAAAGATGGATCATTTTTAGCATCAATCCAAATGGCGGACAAGCAGATAGTTTCCTGAGTATTAGCAATGTCTCAAATCTGTATTTTTTGCCAATGTTGTGGGACAAGTTGAAGGTACCTTTTTCTAATACCCACATCTAATTCTTTCCTTTATAACTAATCCTGGATAGAGTACAAAATATTCAAACTACATTAGATGCACCTGTCCTCCGTACAAGATGACCAAACTTCATTGTTCAAATCACCCAGTGCACTGCTGATACATATACCCTCACGTAACGACCTGAAATATGTAAATTATAACAATAAGAAAAAAAACAAGTAATATCAGTTCTGAAATGCAAAATAATACATTTACAATGTACCTTTAAGAGATTGATTAAACACAACAAAACTCCCAGATGATTATACTGTAGGTCTGGACGCCATAGTATCGTTAGTCTGCAAAATGTAACCCAGGTTGTACTACGTGGAAGGAAAGTTGACACTGAATGTCTTTACAAAAGGTCACTCCTAGCTTTAAGAAAAGTAACTGCAAATCAAAAGCAACCGAAGAATATGATGCCATTGTTCCAATTGTGTAATGCTTTTTTAAGTTGTACGGTGATATAAATGGCCTTAATGTGACTACGAGTACATAATCTAAATGTTGTATGTGTGAAGCCTTGGTGTCAACATTTCATAATCTTTGCCAACATAAAATTACACATACTCACCCCTTCCAGTTTAGGTGCAATCATTGATTAAAGGGGCTTTGTAATGACCTCACCTTCTGATGCATTGGATTCATGTTCGAAATGAAGAATGCCTTTGTTATGTAATTAATGTGTGAATTTGCTACGTAACTTTCTCAACCTTAGTAAGGTAATTTGCACATCGAAATGGCACAAAATGGCCTTTATTTAGTAATCTGCAACTTGACATTGTCAAATTCAATAAGGCAATTTTTATAATCACATCAGTTTAGTCAACCTCTGTGGCAGAGTGGTTAGCACAACACTCTACGATAACAGGGGCCTGGGTTCAAATGCAAATTTGGGTGTTATCTGTAACATCCCTTCATCAATTTCATCATATCATCACTCATCCTCATCTTCATGATTAGCCAAAATGGCAGAAAAGCAAAGTAAAATAAGCCACATAATATAAAAACAAGAAACACATCACTATAAAATGTCCACTGTCCAAATTTAATGGGCATTTGCTGTGAATCATCTTAATACCACCCACTTCCTATATTCCACGACTCTCTTCTACATATCTGCATGCTACAAAGACTAGATCAATTTAAAAATAAAAGTTTTTGAAAATGAGTTAGTCGGGAAAATAATATCAATATTTTCTAATTGTCTGTGCTAACATAAACCTCAAAACATTAAATTGAAACAGTATTACATTACTTACCTATTTTTGTCATGCATAAGAAGGACATCCGTGGAAATGCTGCAAATAGATACCACCTGTTACAGGTTCCTGAGGAGGTATAGGAGGCATGTCCCCAATTATGGGATGCTTCTTTTTCTTCAGGCTTATCTTCTTTGCAGCCTCTCTCAGGCGTTCACAGAACTTTGGAAGACCTAAAAATGAAGAAATATTCTTTAACCTTTTAACAAACTGGGATATATGCAGTTAGGATTTGTGTCTATGCCATCTAGGATATCAGTATATTCCAGTATGTAATGAAATTTTAAAGTCGACTTTGGGAACATACAGTGGAGATAATATTCTGGAGATTTAAGTTTGTATGATACCTGGGCTTTTGATGTGTATCATGAGTAATTTTGATTGTGTAGTGACTGTGACAAGCCTATGAGACCCTAATCCAAAAATAGTGGCGCTGACACTGTGTTGAAGAAGAAATACTCGAAAAAGAAACTCTCCAATCTTTGCCTATTACAGGGGTGGCCAAGCGTCGACCGGCAAGCCGCGAGAGGTAGCCCACGGTGCTCTGTCATAGTATATTGTGTGAAGACTTCTATCCAAATATTCGCAAAGTGGGATTTTATTTGACTGCATTCTTCGGATCTACATATCTATGTGAGTCAGCATTCTCTACAATGAATGTGATAAAATCAAAGGAGAGAAATCGATTAACTGATGATCACTTGATTACCTGCTTGAGAGTAGCAGTAACGTCATATGACTTGCAACATGGTAAACTCATTGGCGGAATGCAGTGTCAAGTGTCTGGAAACAAGTGAACTGACTGCTGAAGATATGTGAATGTGCCCTATTTAAAAATCACTCGATAACTATGGTGACTGGGTAGGAATTTAAAAATTTACCAATCAAGTCAAGCATTTTCGTGCAGAATTTTTACATAGATTGGAGGATATGTACTCGTAGATTTAAGTATAGTATCACCTACTACCAAGTAAAATTCACCACAACCAATGTAAATAGCAGGATCTTATTAGTATATGTGAACTAATATAATTTATATTATTATTATTTCAACAATATACCATATTTGCCGACGTAGAAGACACACCGGCATATAAGACACATCCCTCTTTTTTGTACACATTTTTGAGGAAAAAGCTTTATCACTGAATTTATAATTAATTTACAGTATTTCAAATATACAGAAATATGTAGGTATACTTTCAACAAATAACTTATCTAATCTAATATAACTAGGAAAGAATACATTTTAATCTTCTTCGCCACACACTGCAAGGAAGCACGAAAGAAATCGCCTAAGAACAAGAGAAAAATTCTAGAAATGAAGGTATTAAGAAACTAAGTATCAGCGTATAAGATGCACTCTGTTTTTGAGACATATTTTTAAAGCATAAAAGTGCATCTTATACGCCAGCCAACAAAGTAATTCATCTCAAAAAATATTTTATAAGCAGCAAACTTACAATTCAGACTCATGGTTTAGCAGCTATTTCTATAAATAATGTAAATAGCAATTCTTACCACTCATGGCAACCCATCCAGATACAGTTGCTGGTATTGATATTCCAGGATTGTCGAAGTATGTTAATACAAACTCAATTCCAGGCTGAAATTCACAAAATAACATACATAAGCAGCTATGGAAAAACAAGACATTCCTAATAATACCATACTTCATAACAATAGAAAATCGCACATACATTATGTAAACAAGCACTGTATTTCTTAAATTCGCATTGTTTCAATTCCCATATCTGTCATGTCACGTCAACAAAAAATGTTACAAGTAACAATTCTTATCTATCACACTTGGGAAATACTGAGGGAGTATTGAACATTGTTGATTTATGAAGGTAAGCATGACGAACAAATTGATTGATTGATTGATTTAGTTTATTTTACTTCGCGTTTTGTGCCTCTTGGCTAATTTGCGAAGATGGGGATGAGTGATGAAATGATGAAATTGATGAATGGACATTCACAAACAACCAAGCCCGACCGGGATTCGAACCCAGGACCCTTGGCATCGCAGCGCGGTGTGCTAATCACTCGGCCACAGGGTCGGGTGCATGACGAACAAAGAATGAGCATCCATAAGAACAATTACTCAACACAACTACACAACAAATAAGAATGACTAAAAATTTTATAAATATGCAGCTTTTTCTGTCAGGGTCACATAAAATTATTGAGCAGCTGGGGAGTAAAACTTCATAACCAACAAAAGTATGAAACCTTGAAAAACGCCAAAGTTTGTCCATTACATTATGGCTTATGGGTTAGCCAGATGTTGAGGTGCATTTCTGGCCATCAGCGGCAACTGAAGGACCTTCATTGAGCATCAACTGCATCTAATGTTAACTCAATTTTGAACGGAATGTGAGTTATCATTTTACTCCCGAGCTGCTCAACTGATCATTTATATAGATGAATCAATAGCACTCTGACCCTATACAGATGCCATTTCTTCGAAACTTCCACAGATACTGACGGCGATGAGTGAATGTAAACTACAACTTACGAGTATTTCAGAATAAATATAAATTTTGAAATGAAAATATTTAATTGAACATCAAAGTTTTGCTTTAAAATATTATATGATTATTTAATCACAAAATCTATTTCTTCCCACAAAGCTCTTTCCAAAAATTATGAAAATGATGCATTTCCATGATATTGAGGTCCAGAGTTTCCTCCTCTCTAAAAAGGCATTGGTGGTTAATTCAAACCAATACTCTCCACAAAACCATCAAATATGAATACCACTGGTATCGGCTGAATCAGTATTAGCTCAGTCCTAATATTTGTTCACTACATTATCTGTTAGTATTAACCCTAGCTTACCCAAGGGAACAAGGGGGAGACTGCCAACCCCACCACCTCTATTTTTTTAAATTACATTGTTCCCTAAGTTGTTCACAATATTTCTGTATTAATTTCATTCATATAAACATGTAATGTAAATACGAGGCAAAATGCACAATTGAAACCTTTGAATGTGTGTAAAACAAAAAAAGCATTAATGAAAAATTATTGTTTTTGAGAGTTTTAGTGAATGGTAAAATATGTGTATGATAATCATGCAATAATTGGTTATTATTTCTTATTAATGATGATAATTTTTGTAATTATTATAATTAATAAATAACTACACATCTATAATAATCAACAATGGAAGCAGCGATTCAATAACAAAATGGTTTCTTGAATTTTATTGATAAAAAAAGTGTGGGGCTGTGAGCACCCACCATCCCCCTACAGATAAGTAAATTTCTCGAATGGCAAGGGTAGCCTAGGGTTAATGATCTACTAGTAGTCAGAGAAATTCCAATCTGAATTAGCTATTAGAATACTGGCTTGATAACCAGTAGTACAGCATTGGCCCAGATCCTGGTCCAACTACGAACCAAGCCTAATTTTTCACTCTTTCATTTTTCTGTCTGTTTAGGCTAATTATAACAATGAGGATGAATGATGATTATGTGAAATTGAAGAATGGACACTCGTAAAGGAATGTCCATACACAGATAGGGACTTGAACCTGGAAATATGATACTATTGTAAGCAGGGTGCGAAATCCTGGGGGGATCCCCCCTCCCACCAAAAATTTCCTGGGGTGAGAGTTTTTGCTATAACAAACAAAAGACAAGCAATTACTTTTAATTTCAAATATACTTTACTAACAATAATATCGAAAACACACAAATAAAGTGTAATTGTGAGTATTGAATGCAATCTCTCTCAAGAGATCATTAACAAATCTACATCAATATGCACAATAAAAGAAAAACAAGAATGCAAGAAAATAATAACTATGAAATCTAATTGATTTATATTAACTAAACAAAAACTTACACATAATAAAACTACTTGAACTATTTCATAATTTATTGACATCTTTAACCAATTAGTAAAGGAATTCGTTAGCTGCTTTGGAATATCTGATATGTATAAAAGTAACAAATTAATTTCTTTTATGTAATTAATAATAATATATTTTTAATTGAGTAATTAATTTTTACTTTTAATAACATTACAAATATGTATATCATATAATTTACACATATGTTTGTGGGGGAGGGGGTTTGTAGATGAAGAACTATCTCCCCCCACCAGTTTTCAATGATTTTTCACCCTGATTGTAAGTAGTGATATCTAACATATAAAACAGTGCACAAAGGCATTCTTACCTGATTGAATTCTGAAAATGGCTTCACAATCATGTAAGACCAGTAGTCTTTAACCCTGTGATTGCCTGGCTTTTCTGGAACACCAGGGTGTTCTATTCCTTCGTTGCATATGGCAATGACTTTTTTATTCTTATCAACAAGGTACCGACGGTTGAACACATAGTCTCTGTTTGCAAACATGTGCTGAAAAACAAAATGCAGTTTCATTGAACAGGGTTAGCCTAAAAGAAATAGACACTTTCAAAGTTTTACAGAAAGAAGAGTTATCATAATAGGGATGGAATGCTTACATGGTTTGAAGAGTACATCATGAAGTTTAAATTTACAAGTGTTCTACGTGTGACCCTTTTGTAACTCAACAGATATCAATGCAATAGATCCGTTCTCGTCTCCAAGGACTTTTCCCCTTGCACAGACAACAAGTTTCCTTCAACTTCTTGCTCCAGTAGTAGATTGACTGCCCTGTGGGTGGTTGATTACCATACAGTGTTCTACAATGATGCTGAACGATAGTAACAGAATTTGGTTTTGAAAATTCAATCATACAGAAAGCCTTCTCCACCTGGCTAGCGGCTGCTTGATTTACGTCAAGGGTGCTTACGTGATGCTGACATCACGAAGACAAACGAAAAGCGGAGGTCGTAAACTTGAAGACTTTCTCTATACAACAGTACTAAATGCTTTCTGATGTAACGAAAAAATTTCAATTTATAAAGCGTTTAAACTGTCTATTTCTTTAGGCTAACCCTGTATAATTGACAAAAGGAATATAAAAATATAAATACGTTAGATAGTATCGGGAATTCACAACTTATGTGAGTGAGTATGATTTATCCAAACGACGTTTCGGAGGTCAATACTTCCTCCTTCTTCAGGTCCACATGAATGTCTAAACACCAAACATGGTATCACGTAAAAAAGTGTTATATAGGAATATAGGTTGAAGGCAAGGATAAAAAACACTTATAAAAGTTCCCAGTTATTATGTTGACAACAGGATTACATTTAGGTCTAGGGGTGGCAAAATTACCCCATCGTAATGTGATCTGGATACTTTTTCCATTTATGTATTTTATTTTTGCTTCAACCTATCTTTATGATTAGTTGCAGTGGTGCTGAGTTTCATGTTTTGTGTAGAAATGGTTAAGGACTTAAATATCAGTGAATGTAACTATGAACTTGCTCTTGGAAAGATTGATTACAGTGTCCAAGACTTTACTTCTAAGTGTGTGTACCGAAAATCAGGTTTTGATGGGAAAAAATAGGGACATTTCTTAAAAACATTTTTAGAGTGCTGCAGGGACAGAATTTTGCTCGAGCACCAAATAGATTGTACGGACGACGCTAGATAGCATAGGGAATTGAAAGTGAATAATGCTCAATCAGGCAAAATGAACGGTGTACACTCGAAGTACAGTAGTACACATATAACCGTAATTTGTCTGCAGTAGTGGGCCCTCAAATATGGATCGTGAAGTGATGAACATAGTCATCATCTCCATGTAAAAATGTAGTTTAGTCAATCTGCCATTATGAATGAAAATTAAACAGATCATTGTGTGTTGTAACTACCAAGGCAGATATTTTATGCATGTGTGTGTACAATTATTGTCACATTAAAATGATATTCGATTGTATCGTAACAATCTGTAAAATCTTCAAAATGTAATGTACAACGAACTCTAAAATCCCAGACATTTAGCCATCACCTTTCTAAATTGCTAGAACCATCTAAGGAATGTCCTGTAAGACACTGCCGAGCTTCCTTGATCGCCATCGTTGCAAACAGATGTAAACAATGGCAATGAAGGAAGAGACTACAGGTGTCTCTGCATTTGTTTAGCAAAAGCAATCTGAATAAATATCTGGGGAGAGAGAGGTCAGTGGGCAGTTCTAAACTATCAGTCAAGGGGTGCAGAAGTATGAGCTAAAAGTCTAGGAGAAGGGAGTGAAGTCTGGGCAACCAGACTAGCACCATAAACAGACACCTCGTCTTAAGGAGTACGTGGTTCGACACCTCGAGGGAGCACTTCCACACAGTGAGAGAGGTATTTCCACTCACCATGCTGATCCAGTCTATGGGGATTTAATACTCAAGTGTTGTGTTGTGCCATTCATATGTGTGTAGTTATTACCTCTCACACCTTACCATCAGGCTCACCATGGTGAAGCGAGTTGCTCCATTATAGAGGACGAATAATCAGAGAGCTACATCACCCAGTTCGATCCCACATACCTAAGGTTAAGTTACGGTATACGTGCAAGGGTGGGAAACTCAAGTGAGTATGAGGGAGCAAGTTCTTCTGTTAACAATTTGGCTACAGATCACGTTATTGTAAAAAAAACATAGAGTTGAGTTTTAAGTTTACTTTATGCACTGACAGACAAGTTAGGACTGGTCCTAGTGTCTAAAGTGGAATCTGAACCCCTATGTACTTCCATCAGGTATCAAACCCAGGACACCTTGATTAAAAGGTGACGACGTTGCCACATTGTGATTGGGGAGGCACTGGAAACAATTGAAATTAGAATCACATATATGCATTTTCTTTCCCTTGTCTGTATTTTCGAGAATTCACAAGTGCATTTTAAGAGGGGTTCAGCTATAGTAAAAATGCTGCTGCTCCTTTCAAACCATACGAAAAGTCTTGGTTTCATAGAACATGCTCGGAGAGAATTTTATTTTTCTAATCTATCAATCAATCCTGACCGATGTTTCTCAGTGGCTTGTTTCAGTCTCTCCAGGTAAATGCTACTAGAGAACCTTCAACGAGGGTCAGGACACTCCCGTCTCCAATTAAGGTCTCCCTGATGGCACAGTGGCAGCGTCGTTCCCTTGTAATCAAGGGGTCCCAGGTTCGATACTCGGTGGAGGCACATAGTGGTTCGGATCCCACTTTAAACTGTATGTCCAGTACCGATTAGCCTTACTGTGCATAAACTGAACTTAAAACACCAAATCAACCAACCGTCTCCAACTAACAGTTCATCCAATGGTACACATTATTATTGCTACATTATAAATCAACAGGGGTCTACAATTTTGTAAAACAAAATTCCCCGTCTTTTCCAGGTTTTCGAGACCAAGAATCAAAATTGATTGATGACTTGATGTTTTAAGTACACTTTATGCACAGTAAGGCTAATCGGGACTGGACCTTTAGTTTAAAGTGAAATCCAAACCACTATGTGCCTCCATCTGGTATCGAACCCGGGACCCCTTGATTACAAGGTGACGATGCTACCACTACGCCATTGAGGCGGCCAAGAATCAAAATGTTCCACACCAAGTCATTAGGGCAATTCATGATTTAAACATGTGTAAAGAAGGTCATTACATCTTAAATGAACACCACACTTAGCATCCCAGTTAACCACATTTTTAGAATATTCACATCACATGTTACAAGTAATAATAAGAAGGGAAATTGAACATAAATCGACTGTCAGATAGGGACATCAGGGATGAACTTATGCATATTAGTTGTTACATTTTGACTAATGGCAAACAAAGAATTCCTTCTCATAAAAAATCATAACTACAGCATAAATATTACATAATTGTGTCCTACTCCGTGACTGTGCGATAGAAGGTGTTGTGCTTTGGGCTGCGGCTGCGGGACGGCATGGGTTCATGTTTGCCTGGGTTGTCTCTGGGTATTGGACCGGTGGCAACCCACCATCGTGAGAAAACTGGGGACCTACGAGTGAGTAGCATAACCTGGTCACAAAAATCTCCTATAACAGCTGGGGGTTTGATGTGCTGATCCCACGTCACCTCATTACTGGTTGAAGATCTCCACACCTCTAGGTAGGATTGTGGGAGGGAGACTGGCAGTCGGGAGATAGGCCAAGGCCCTTACGAGCTGTAGAGCCACAGGTTATTATATTGTTCCAACAAGAAAGTGGTAAATTCCAATAGCCACTTACTGAGGTAGATTTTTGCTTGAAAATAGTTCAAAACAGGTTTCTTTTTTCTGGAGTATTTAATATGCAATTTCTCCTGTAACTACTGGCAACACTCAGTAAACCAAAAGGAAGAACAATTTGTCTGCAATAAATTTAAAATGTCTTGTTTGTTATTCTTCCCTTGTTCATAAACCTATTTCTAGTGCACTACTACAAAAATGATGATTTTTCCAGAAAAGGTAAATCCCCCAACTTTTCCAGGATTTCCAGACTGGTTGACACCCTTCAATCACCCAACTAATTCATCAGTAATTCACATCCACCCAATCCCACCTCTATAATAATAATAATAATAATAAAATAGCCTTGGAGAGGCAACAATTTCACATTGGCCTAGGAGTGCAGCACTTTAAATCCTTCCTTGCACAACAAGATGCAATTGTGTGATAGTTGCCAGGAAGCATAGAAGCAAGTGTGAAGAGCAGGCAAAGTGGAGGGTGAATCCTCACAAACATGGTAACGGTATATTCTATGGTGACGGACGAAACCCACTTATAAGAAAGCATGGTACAGAAAATAAAAAAAATCAATATCCCAAGCATGCATCTCATTATCACCTTTTAACAACAACATGTCAATAATTTTAAAAAAAGAAAAGAAAAGCTGATGGTTTCCGAAGGATGAATACAGAGGTTGTTTCCGATCTATGGTGATGATTTCAAACTGCTCCTACCTTAAGAGAAACCATGTCACCACCATCGAGAGTGCTCTATTTGGTGGCCCTGCATCTTGGCAATTGCCAGACAGTGAAGTTTCCACTGTAGGAGACTGGCACAAAGTGTAGTCATGCCCAGCCTCAACCACTCCTCCTGACAGGCTTTCCATAGCCCTTCAATGGTACGGGGTCTTCTCTGAGACAAGGCTCGTTTCAGTAGGCCAAAGGTGCAAAAGTCCATCGGTGAAGCATCAGGTGACTTCACTGGAATGTCTGTGAAAGGAATTACACGAATTCCAGTTTCTTCTGCCATTTGTTGGAGGAAGAGGCGGGTTGAGCGAGATGTGTGACTTGATGCCTCGTCTTGATGCACCCACACACGATTCTGATCCCTCCCGTAGAGATGGAGAATGTCATGGTGATAAACTAGTGTCAGGACGTTAGCCTGATAATAATCGGAATTAACCTTCGTATTTTTGGCAACACAATGTATGGTCAGCTTGCCATTGTACGAGTATCCAGCAATGATCATGAAACCTGTGCCAAAACTTTCCTTACATTCAGTGAACCATCTTTGAAAGTCCCTCGAACCTGTCGATCGATAAAACATTGCATGTGGCTTGTGACGGTCATCAAGATAAACATATGCCTCGTCCAATGTAACAAGAAACTTCCATTTTTCACCTGACAGGTGCCGCTCATAAAGCTTTCGACAGTTGGAGCGACGTTCCTGGATGTGTTTTGGCAAGAGCTTATGAACATGCCCCTTGCATCGTTTTTCCAAACCCAAATCGTGGTCAATGATGGTGTGCACTCTTCAGTGATGTTTGTAGCTGGTATGCGATACTTCTCTATGTAGCTGGATTCTCCCTGGTGACCAGCACCCTGACATCCCGAATTGTAGCTGGTGTGCAGTTAGTGGCAGGCCAGGAGTTGGCCTGTTTCTGCCCCACAGGAATCATCCCATGCCTCATTATACCTGCCCCTTTCAACACCTCTGTAATGCCTTTCTGGACAGAGTGAATCCACGCTCCTTGTACAGTTTTATAATGGCACTGATTTTCGGCGGCATTCTTCCCGATACGCAATGACCACACCTGTCACGCATAGTTAACGATCTAACGTGCCCACACGACTGGCAGCTTCGTTCTCTTCACGCTTGGTGGTGCTGCAAAAGGTGTGCAGTTTCATCACCATAGATCGGAAACAACCTCTGTACAAATCAGAACATTTCAACAATAATACAGAGCACAGCAGAAGTGCAAATTTGGTGGAACCACTAAATGGCTTCATAGATCCATAGAAAAAACAAGGTTCTGAGTGAGGTACAATCTATGTAATGAAAAACAAGCAATAACATGAAAAAGCCTACACATACAGGCCACTGCATTTCCCAATAGATGATGTCACTGTTGGACGAAGGATCTGATTCCACTATCTGAAGTTCAACTGCAGTGTCATCCCATTCTCTTCGGAAATCTATGTCAATCTGAACCTGCAGAAAATCCTCAGCTGATACGTCTTCATATTTGCCATACACTATGGAAAGAAAGGATATAAATACATGTATGCAATGGCAATAAAAAAATGTAAGTATTCAATGAACATAAAGTTCAGGATGAGCCAAAAATCACAATAAGGTATTGATATAACATTGCCACTCTGAATGAAAATACAGTAATCAATGCAGAAACTGTATTGAACTGAACAAGATACATTAATAAGTGAAATAGAGTACATGTAAGATTAATGTCAGTGCTGCTCTCAATGGGCCTCTATTAGTGTTGGGCAATATATTGTCCAGACAATATCAACTAATGATATATCGTCATGATATTTTGGCGAAATATATCATGTCAGCAATATATCATCATGATATTTTGGCAATATATATTGTGTCGGTGATGTAGCATGTTGGCGATACATGCTATGGAAAAAATATCGTATTGTATCATCTGTGACGATATTTTCTTTATGATATATCACAATATCAAATTTCCGATATCGACCACCCCTATCCTCTATTGGTTTGAGTGATTGATTGATTTGGTGTTATAATCAGCACTGGACCTACAGTTTAAACTGGGATCCGAACCACTATGAGCCTCCACCGAGTATCAAACTCGGGACCCATTGATTATAAGGCGATGACGCCACCACTGTGCCATTGGGGATGCCCTCTATTGATAAACAGACAAATTATAACCCTGTAATGTATGTAAGGAGGATAAACTTTCCTCTCAACCAATTACAACTATTTAGGTCAATTTCACTTATAAAAAATACATTCTTGCATTATAAATAGTATCCGATTGTGACTTCTGGCTGGCCCATCGATAAAGCAGACTTGTAAAGACAGCATTTGATCATTAATAACAACATCACTGGAAATGTTTCATACTGGTTATTGTTACTTCAGCGCCAATTTCAACCTGGTGTTGACAATTTGAACTACTCTTTTTTTTCATCAATATTCGCTTCCCCATGGTGGACATAGCTTCTATCATGTTTCAGCAGAATTTGTTTCTTCGAAAGGGCTCCGGAGGGCTCTGAGTTAATTGTGGCCACCCAGTATATACATGCATCTTGCAGTGACAATATACACAAGTATCTTACATTTTTTAAACTTTCAATATAGCTAGACTACTTCTCTTCTCCATTCCCTTGTTATTAGACATCGGGTTCCCTAATAACTAGAGGCACATATTTTTGGTAAATAAAAAAACAAAATTTCGGTACAAGAACTGAGTCAATTTCGGGTTCAAAAGCGGTAAATAAAATAAAATTTTGCGGTTATAGCTGTGAAAAAGCAGTATATGAAATGACATTTTGGTTTTAAAAACGTGAATATAGCTAATCCCACATTTGATTTTAAAACTGCACTTACTACACAAAATAACACATCCCTTCCAATAGCACATTTATGTTGTTACCAGAATATGAAATTTATTCCTGTATAAAGGGTCCATTTATGCATCTCAAATATTTACAGCAGAGTCAATCAATTTTCCGTGAATTGCATAACTTACAGGATAATTCTGACTTCAGAAAGTGTCGGTACATAAACTCTAAATTTCCTGTGTAAGAGTCTATTCGCATTTTGCAGTTCATTTCGCACTATTTCGTGACAAAACAGGGTAGGAAAATGCACCTCACACCTTTCAAAAACGTGAAAAATTTACATTAGAATGTATTATTTCATATTTCGTGTTTTTGTCAAAAACGAAATATGCATGCCTGTACTAATAACTAATTCTTGTATGCTGTTTGATCCAGATTTCAAATAAGGTTTTCTTATCCTTACAAACAACTCCACGTACACTTCCCACTGTATACGTGGTTGACCCATCCCTCTCTCTTGCCCTTAACCCTGGCTTCTAGAACCTATTTGGGCTTAGGATATTCCTCTGTGGCTAAAGCATTGAAATGCATTCCCCTCAACTGTATTAATTAACGTTTTCTTTTGCTTCAGTTGATCTCTGATAGTGGATTTTCTGATATTGTCTTTTCTACTGCTCATCATAGAAACCTCATCTCAATACTCTGGAACCTATTTTTCTGTTATCGTAGCACAGTATAACCCTATATACCAAAGAGTAACATTAGATGCAAGTGAGAAAAAAATCCTCACAAAATGTACCCATGCCCACGATGATAATCAAATCTAGAAGCTTTTGATTCTCTCTGCACTTGTGCATCTAGTTGGTTACACGGTACAATGCCAACTCAATAAGTCTCTATAAAAGTACTGCATTATTAAAATTGCTGATAATATGTACAATAATGAGTGAACATCATGGGCGTCAGCACGGGGGGGGGTCTCAAAACGTTCGGTTGACCCCACCCGGAAAATTTCCATCTACATTTTTTCAATTTATGGCAATTTATAAACAAAGCACTTTATTTTACCCCATTTTGCATCATTGTTTAAAAATGGTCTTGAGATATCGAATTTGGTATGAAACTTCCATAATTTGCATCACTGAAACTCTATTAATTTGTAACTTTCACACATTCCGAAGCTTCTTATACTACTGCATTTTTTTGCTGCTGCTGCTACTGCTGTTAGAAGTAACTATTATGTAATCTTGGTTGTAACAAGTACTATATTATTCATTTAATAAACTTATTGGATGCTAAAATAAACTAAACTAAAACTGCTACTACTACTATACTACTAGTAGTAGTAATAATAATAATAATAATAAGATAATTTACAATACCGATAATGCAATAATTTTAAAAATGAACCCCTCCCTGACAAACTTCTGCATATGCCACTGGTCTCAATCACAATATTCTTTAGTAGAGGGGGTGTTCTCGACATCTTCGATTCGACCCCCCTAGGAAAATGTCTGGCGATGCCCATGGTGAACATGATATCTACTATTAAAGTTTCGCCCCACATATGAAAAAAGTATGATTATGCCTCAGAAACTCATAATTAAATAATGCCTACCTAAGGTAAAACAAGCACACACTTTAAACGCTGTAAAATTAAATCAACCAAATAGAGTCCACAGGGACACAAAGCACATCAAGTAAATTTTGAAATAAATATGCCCTTACATATTCTGTATTAAAGATCCCCTGGAATGCAAAACAATAACATACACACAATGCACATTATGACTAATTATTTTCCTGTAGTTTACGGTTATTACAAGCATAAGAAAACAGTTTTTTCTTTGTGACGTTTCAGGAGAACACACGCTCCTTTCATCAGACATTTATTTTCATTTTGACTAAAGATAAAGTTATAACAATAATTCTATCATGCAAGCAATGCGTACATACAAGAAAAACTAGCACATTATGACATTTTTGCTTACCTTTATAAGCATACAATCCCTTTAAGCTTTCATGTTCTTGCCGCCAGATTAAGATATCTTGTCTTTCGATGAAAGGAAGCCATTCATTACCTGCAAACCAAGGTATAACAAAATTAGCACCTTACACACACAATATTTTTTAAAAAAAATTTTAAACAAAAATTAACAGAATTCCTTTTTCTACTAGAACAAGTAAAAAAAAAACTATCCCTCGCATACTGTATCATGGCCATGAAGTGGGCATTTCCACACATTCTCGATCATTGTGGACATGATGTGATCAGCACCATGCTCCAACTTTATTTTTCCCATGCCCCAGACACCCAATGATAAGAAACTGGGCGAGCACCAGAGGCACTTTATGCAAGGACATGATTCACAAATCATCACTCATCCTCATTGTCACAATTAGCAGAACTGTGACATAAAATAAATAACACAAATACAAAAATACAACTATGTCAAGTATATATTTGTTAAATTATATAGCACACAGTCTTCCATATTTACATAGAACTGATGACATGTAGTTTGGTTTTAATTGTGAACTGTGGCTTCAATCAAATTTCAAAAATATGCAATTTAGTTTCAAATAATAATAATAATAAACATACCAGAGCATTCCTCAGATGATGATCCATTGTTGGACGAATTATTCTGTCCACACTTGCAGTATTCCTTATTTGGTAATGGCTTATCAATGACCAATCGACATCCACAAGCATGACACATTAAGGTTTTGTCTGTCAATGTATATACAGAATCAATTTCATTCATGTGCCTGAAAAAGAAATAATTCTTTGAAAATATATTATAACGTCATAAAGAAGTTTATTTTCTCTGTTGTATTAATTAAATGTTTGTCTTTGTCACTTCCATGCATAACAGCCAAAATATCCATTATTATTATTATTATTATTATTTATTATCTCAATAGGGTTACAATTAAGCCATACAACATTTCATTTAGAACAATATTAATACAAATAATAACTTGATGCTCTTCATTCACTTATATCTAGATGCAATAGTCTCAGAATCTATTCTTTACAATGTGCTTTGTTTATGTAATACATTCCATAATTGCAAAGATTACTAGAAATGTCTGAATTTTCAATTTTTCTCTCAACATTAAGGTACTTTGCTTATATAAAGGTAGACACACAACACACATGGACGTCCGCAGGTTTTTTTTCAAGGAGGGGCAAGCAAGGTAATTTTTTTTACCAGGGGAGGGCAAAGGAGGCATGTGTATCTCTATAATAGTGATGCCCCCTCGAAAACACTGCTTCAGTCTGAAATTATCATGTTCTTTCAACGCCCTTACAATAATTAACATAAATTACTGTTGTAGACACAAGACCATACAAAACGTATATCTTCAAGAAACACAGTAAAGTCTTTAATGGAGAACGACCCAGTCATTAAAATTAAAATTTGGAGGCTGAACGGGTGACTGCCCCCTCTCAAGAGCTTTGATTTCTCACCACCATTGGCAAGAAAGGATTTCCTCTCATCACTGTGAACCCTGAATGAAAGGCCATCTTCCCAGGTTGTTGCCAAGTACATTACAGCTTCCCTCGGCCTGGTATCATTATCGCCAGGGGGGCTCAGTACCAGGATGCAGCCCGGTGGTGGAGAAACACTGGTCTAGATGTATGTGGGTAAATTTTGTATTTATTGGGAATAGGGATGGACGATATCAGAATTTGATATCACGATATATCGTCAAGAAAATGTCACAGATAATACGATATTTTTTCCATATCATGATATTTGCGATATATCATCTCCATGATATAGATCACCAAATATCATGATGATATATTGCTGACACGAGATATATTGCCAAAATTTTGTGATGACATATTGCCAACACAATATAAGCTGGCTATATATATATATATATAGTTATATATATATATATATATATATAAAAAGACACAGAAATAGGGTTAGAAATGGTGCCAGAAGGGCGGATAAATACAAATGGAAGAGACAGTAAACACCACACGAATAGAAATAATTCAATATTTCGCGATCTGAGTCGCATTTTCAAGACTGTAGATAAAAGATCGACGACACTGTGTTGCCAGAGCGACGGTCAGTGTTGCCAGAAACAGTTGAAAGGAAACACGAAATACTTTAGCCAGTGTTTACTGTAAGGTGGGTGGGTAGTTTCGGGGAGGAGAGGAAAGAGTTACTGGTTGGCTAGGTTGAGTCCGGGGGGATAGTGGCGTGCATGCCTGCTATATAGGCCCTTTCCCATCGCCTGCGGAAAGATGTGTCAGAGCGGGGGGGTAAAAGGTGGATGATGGCAACACGGAAGCAGTTATTGAAGGTGGTGTTATGGCTGTTGGTGTGGATGGCAACTGTGAAATCGGAGTTTTGGGTGGAGGAACGGTGATTATTTATCCTTAGATTCAAGGGGGTGGAGGTTTCGCCTAGGTAGAAGTTGCCGCAGATTTGACAGATGAGGGTGTAAATTAGGTTGGATGAGTGGCAGGTGCCCTTAGGGTGAAGGGTGAACTCACCTGCCGCTGTAGGGATCAGGAGGGTGGGGGAGGTGATGAGTATATATATATATATATATAGTCAAATATTGTGATGATATATTTCGCCAATATATCGTCTAGTTGATATTGCCTGGATGATATATCACCCAACACTAATTGGGAATCATCTTGACCACAACTGTGAGGTCTGCCGACAAGGAAACTCTCAGATAGGAATCCAACCTGGTATTTATGTAACATGTTTGTATGCATTTTGTTGGTAGGCTAATTTACTGATTAAATGGAGATTCATCAACAACCTAGAGGAACTATTATTTTATTTAAAGAATTGATTTAACACAGGAAATAACTATGAATAGTAGCTTGCTTGGAAACAGGTTTACAGGTTACACACAGATGAATGGACTATGACACAAAAATTAAACACTGCTGCAGAGGATGGGTCATGATGAAAAATTATGTGGAGAAATAGTGCATAATATTTAACTAAGTTACAAGCATCTGGTTCTGAACCAAAGAGCAAGTGATGAGAAATGATGTGCAACCTCTGCATTTACAGATTCCTATCATTACTGGCTTCAACATAGTGATATCTCTCATTTGCGAATAAAATTGTACAGAAGATACTGTAAATGTTACTAAGAATCATGACGGTATACCGTGCAATGACAAAATAAATTTCCAATATGCAAATCACCTACTAAAAAGCAGGGTAACAGTATCCTATCCGCCGAACGGATTTCTTCATTTTTACAGAAGAAACTACTTACCGAAATGAGTTTCTGTAGCATTTTGAAGGTTCGTGGAGGTGTTTTCTTTCATCGTTGAATCTGTTTGACTGGGAATTCATGTATTTTTGAAGAGAAATATCTCTCAGATGCCCAATTGCCATTGCTTCCTCTAAATGAACCCAACGCACACATTTCATGACGTAATCTCCTGTCATTGTTTCCAACCATGCCGTTGTTTTACAAGAAAATGACATCCCCTTTTTTTAACTATCTATGCCTAACCGAACCAAACCTAACCTTACCGTGAATGGTTTGGGGGCTATGCAGGAATGATGTTTGGGGCTATTCGTGAATGGTGTGGGGTATTTTCCAGTTATAACCCCAAATTTTAACTACGTTTGCCTAACCTAACCTTACCGTGAATGGTGTGTGGGGCATTTTTCGGTTAGTAATGTTGGAAACACTGCATATCCACTACACAAGTCAAGCTGCGGAGCCATATTGTGTATTAGTGAAGCGGAAAAAAGGAAGAACAATAATAACTGTTAATGTCATAAATCGAAGTTATTTTCAAGAAAGAAGCAAAATTACACCTAAAAGAATGTTTCACAATGCACAATAGGTAAGTACGAATGTAAAAAGGGTAAGACTACAGAATATAGGCTGCTTAGGAGGAACGTGGTTCATAATTTTTTGGTAATGTCTTGTAGTTAGTAATCGGGAAAAGTAAGTTTGAAGGTGCGGAAAAATATTTTTCTTTAAAAAAGAACGAGAAATACGTATCCAGGTTGGGCACTCTTGGAAGGAAAAAGTGACATGGTGGCGCACATTCCTGCACAAATCTAGTGAATGCAAAAAATGCCTATGTTGTTAGGTAGCCAGGTTTAGTTCTCTTAGCCTGAATAATAATTTGTCATTGTATTTATGCTAATGAAACCTAACCTAACAGGTCTAACATAACCTTGTAGGCATTCCTCGTCGAAATAATGAAAAACACTGTGCGTAAACAATATGGACGCGAACGAATAGAGAAATGCATTGTTTTAGTAGCAGGAAAAACATTTTTCAATGCTATTGGAACCCAACCTAACAGGCCTAGCCTAACCTTGTAAGCATTCCTCGTCTGAAATAATGAAAGAAACTGTGCGTGTGTGGGTGGAATCCGGAGCGACAAATCAACTCAAATTCCGCGATACGAAGGGTCTCACTTATCGCACAACACTTGAGAGAAACCTTGTGTTCTGACGTCACGGGAAAAAGCGACCGAAGTTCCTTTTGGTTTATTGCGATTTAATCATGCTATGAATGCAAATTTAACATGATTCCATTTCGATTTACTTCTGTTAATACATACTGCAGAGTTTTAGCGATTACTTAAGATTTTCTTCAGTATATGCTTTCGTAGTTATGTTAGGCAGGCTAGGTTTGGTTCTCTTAGCATTTAAATGAATTCCTTAAATGCATTGTACTAAGGTTCTGATTTACATCTACATTAATTCCCACTGGTCTACGATACTTAAGTCGCTTGTCAACGGAAAAAACATTGTCCATGAGAAGCGTGCATGCTTGCGAAAGGTAATTTTTAAGTTGTTTTTTCAACGTAAATAATGTTTTTTATTTTAAAATCCAAACAGTGGTCATTACTTTAAGTAATGTTTAAATTTTGTATGACAATGATTGGCAAAATTCTACCAGAATGAGTCTTCCTGTTAGGAGAAGGTAACACTTTACTATACCGGAGATGGATTTCTTCAAATTTACAGGAGAAAGTACTTACGCAAATCATTATCTGTAGTGTCATTGATGTTCGGGAATGTAGTTTTGATCCATTTTAATGCGAATGCATGTGGTTTTCTACGAAAATCTATTTCCGATGCGCTATTGCTGCTGCCACCATGATGTTGTCCGTATATGCTAAATTGAATGAAAGGAGTGCTAATGGAACCTAACCTAACAGGCCTAACCTAACCTAGTAGGCATACCTCGTCCCCGTGATGGTTCATGAGGCTATCGTGAATTTTGGGCTAACGTCAATGGTTTTTGGGGCTACCCGTGGATGGTTTGTGGGAAATAAGGAACAACAGTAAGTACTCGTTAATGTAATAAATAGACATTATTTTCGTTATAAATTCATTATTTCACCTAAAGAAATGTTCTGCAATGCAATGTAAAAAATTGCGAAATAAATCATTGATAGGTGTCTCCGGTATAGTAAAGTAGTACCTAGGAGAATTTTTAAAAAAAATCATCAATCGGAACCGTTACTGAAAAAGCATTTTTATTGTAGGCTAGCTTGGTTTAGTTCTCTTAGCCCAAATAATAATTTTTCATTGTATTTATCCTAACAGGCCTCCCCAACCTAACCTCGAAGGCATTTCTCGTCTGACGTCGAAACACAAGGTAGCAAAACTCTTGTGCGGAGAGGAAGACCCCGAAACAAATGACAGCAACTGTGCGTAAACAATATGGACACGAACGAATGGAGAAATGCATTGCTTTTAGCAGCAAGAAAAACATTTTTTATGCGCAATAATATAATAGTAATCGGAAAAGTAACACCAGAAAATGGAAATAGAAGGTACGTACTTTCAGGGGATATAAATTTTGTTAGTCTATTTAGAGGAAAAAAGGAGTTCATGTTTTGCAGTGAGGCCGTAAAAAGTGACGAAATAAACGAGTGAGACGTGTTCGGCAGATAGGATATAAGTAATAAAAGCAGTTAATCAAACGCACCTTAGCAATTTTTCATCTGGTATTTTCCCATTTTCCCAATTATAGGCCGATAATCCACATGCACTCAACAGAAATTCCTTGCCCCTCTTCGATAACTGTTGCCTCATTCTTTTCACTATTTCCTTTAATGCAGTTTCATCCCAAAGTTTAGTATACAAACTAAACATCTGCTGCCCTCTTCTAATTTTCTGTGCAACTACACACTCACATTGCTGCGTACACAGTCTTACGATGTTAACAGAATGGTCTTTCAATATTGCCGGTATCTTGAAAAATCCTCTCTTAAAATATTCAAAAACAGAATAACAAAAATTGTTGACAGAAGCATTCCCCAAAACTTTGTTCCTTTCTACACTTGTACGGCCACTAGATAAATTTCTTCTTGCCACAGTATGAGATTGAAATGAACGTAGACCATGTTTAGTAATTAAACGATTGTAGTTCCTAAGGGTCTTTGCAGGTGTGAAGAAGTAATAATCACTTTTCCATCGGGGTTTCACTTGCCACTGGCACTGAAGTAGCGTCCTCCCAAAATTATTTTGATACATGGTCGGTTACGTCGAAATAACCATGTATATAATCATTATAACCACACCAAGATTACATTGTTCACTGTAATTCCCATTTAAGAAAATTAAATATTAAATTAACGTTGTAAACAATAAATCTCAGTCGATCTTTTCCGACAGATAACTAGTTTTAAAACACTCAATTCAATACACACAAGTGCAGCGCACACATTCACGATCACAAGCAGAAGGGTAAATGAAACACTGTGATAGTGATCAGTTATTTTATTCCTGCATCCGGAATCTGAAAGAAGAAGAAAGTTGAGATAAAAATGTCCGGATTTTCCTGGCCACTTCGCAGTTCTCATGACCAAACCAACATCTTAAAATCTAGAGAATATTTTTCGTCTTGTGATATGTTAACGATTTCCAGACAATATGAAAACTCGAATTCTACATACTGCTGTTAAGATATTTAAGGCCGGCTCGGTCAACCCAGCCTGTCTATTAAGGGTTCTTAAATGTTTGCTAAACAAGAATTTTATAATGGCCGAGTTGCTGCCACGCGCTTGTCAACAGTAAGAATAAGCGTCAAATTTGCTCCTGCCACGTAATTCTTCTGCTAAGAGGATGCTACAAATCTTAAGAAGAGATGAAGACGAGAAAAATGCAAGTTTATGACTAGTGGGAATGAATGTGGAGGTAATTTAGAAGCTACGAGAGCATTTAGGTTTATTATTAGAAGAATGCTAAGGGACCTAATCTTAAAACATTTTTGTGTAAGCAATCGCTAAAACTTCGCAGTATGTGTTACAGATGTAATTGCATACATAACTTAGCATGATGAAATCACGATAAAACAAAGACCAAGTCTGCTGCGACGCGCATGTCTCTTTTGGGTTACAGCAGAAAAAGAACGTGGCAGCAGACACTACCTTGTATCAGCCTACCTCCGTGGCGGAGTGGTTAGCACAGTGCACCACGGCCACGTTCGAGTGAGTGTCCCTTCTAGAATTTCACCACATATTCTTATCGTTGTGATTAGCCAAAAGTAGAATAAAAACGACGAGTCAAGTACTCTCTCGAGAGTAAAATAATATCAAAATTAATAACGTAAAATAATCAAGCTTTATATTGCATACATTCTTGCATTATTATTACAGGTAAATTTCAGGCCTACTGAGCTACCAGTAAATATTAATTTATTTTCTTGAAAATTTACAAACTTTGTTTCTTGACTAAGGCCTGAATCACACGGAACTGAATTTTCAGTAGGAATGCCCTAGTTGGCATCTTGGCTCTGAACTGGATACTCTCCTAGTTGTCGCCTCTCACGATACTTGTAACCGTATTTGTCGGTATACTTTCGTTTCTACAAGACATTGCGCAGAGCAATCTAAAAAGATGGACGAGCAATTTGAAGAACGTTGTTGAAGAATTACTGCCGTTATTAAAAACTAAAAAAAGAAAAATACCGACTAGATATTGGCTCGAAAGAAAATATGGTAATCAATGCGTACTGAACAAGCTTCTTAATGAACTTGGTTATGCATACTCATACATGAGAGTCACAGGATTCATTCATAACAAAACATGTATTACAAACGAGATTTCTTCCAACTGTTCAAGCGCTCTGGTGCCCAGGCAGCGTCGTGTAAAGTGGGTACCTGGATGAAACTGGGGGGTAAAGGAAGCCTCGTGATCAAGAAAGTGTGGGGGCCCTAACTCCACACACCTCTATACACCTTCCTGGCATGGTGCAAAGCACAGGGGAGCACTTTACTCTACTGGGTGTTCAATAAATTTGATATCATTTCATAATGTAATAACATTAGTGTGTATTAGTTGTTTCAACCCCAGAAAAAGAAAGTCATTTTTTTCACGATTTAATCTCAGTGATAGATAGCCTTTCATGACGATTTTTTTGTGCAATTTTCATGGCACGCACCTCGTGCCACGATCTTACGTGATATAACTTAACCTATTCACTGATCATTTTTTTTGTTTCTCTGTCTAAATTAACCTAAGTGTGGTCTACGGGACTTTACGAGTTACCGAATCACCATGGGCCATATCTCGAAAATGGTGAAACTTTTGCAAAAGAGAGGTACACGATATTTTTCTACCCCCCAAACCCTTTTGGCCCACCACCTGTTGACAAAGAGAGATGTTACAGGCACACGTTCATGCTGGACTTGGAAAATTTTCGACTGATGAAAAAAAAATGGTTCTATGATGACCTATACTAATTTTGGTATGAGCGGACAGAGGACACCGAGACTCGACCAACACACTAAACCCGACCTCTCTACGACTACATGTTCGGAAGTTTCGAGTGATCAAAGTTTTGGGGGGGTGCAAACACCCCTTGCCCTTGAACTCAGGACCACCAAACTTGACATACATACTCTACATCCCCAAAATCGACAAGGGGTGGTGTTTGGGGAGATTTTTTCTCTATCTCTCACCGTTTTCGAGATATTTGCAATTTAATGCTGGACTTGGAAAACTTTCGACAGAGGGGTCAAATATGGAACCATGATAACCGAGCCGATGCTAACACAAAAAACCTAATGCTTCTACGATGATCCTATCGAAAGTTACGAGCGATCAAAAAAAAAAAATCGGCAATTGGCTCACCCTTGAACTTAGGACCACCAAACTTGGTACACGTACTCTACATCACCAAAATCGACAAACGGTGTTATTTGGGGAGATTTTTCGATTTATTTTAACGCTATCTCTCACCGTTTTCGAGATATTTGCAATTTTTAACGCTGGACTTGGAAAATTTTCAGAGACGACCCACATCAATTTTTGGTACGATCATTCCTTGGACGATGAAAAAAAAAAAGTATTTTTGGCAATTGGTCCACCCTTGAACTTTTAGGAACTCCAAAATTTCGTACCTACATCACCAAAATCGACAAGGGGGCCAACGGGGGAGATTTTTCGATTTATTTTTGCTCTATCTCACACCGTTTTCGAGATATTCGCAATTTAACGCTGGACTTGTAAAATTTTCAGAGGTTGTGCGTGTGTTATGTTACCCCACCCTTTTTGAACGCACATCTGGTCAGGGATGACAGAGTCATCTAGGCGCAAATGTTGGAACGTCTATCGCATGTAATGTGATGCCTCATATCTATTGCACAATGTTACGTAATGCGATGACTTGCGCAATATTGTTACGTAATACGTTGACCTAATTCTAGCGTAGTCTATTGCGCAATTGCGATAACGTGATTGGTTGAAAATGACGTAATGCGATGATGTGGAGAGCATCCGATAGTGCAGTGGTAGTGTCGTCGCTCCATACTCATAAAAGGTCATAGGTTCGATCCCTGGTGCAGGTAAAAACTTTTTTTAATTTGATAGAGTGTTTTACGTGTTGTCGCCCGAGAAATTTTACAACCATAGTTTCAACCAAGTTTGATTTGATCGAGTGTTTTACGTGTTGTCGCCCGAGTATTTTTACAACCATAGTTTTAAAGCTACATTCAACTAAGTTTGATCGATTGTCCCCGAGAAACTTCTATTTAAAAAACACCTGAGAATTCTATCGTATTTTGTAATTATTCGTTGTTGTCCTCTAGAAACAAAAATGGAATTCACTCAAAATCGTTCCTTACCTTCTAAGCCTTGTGCTCGATGCGGAAAGGTGATTAGCGTTCGTAATTTAAGTAGGCATCTGAAAATTTGCAAACCATCGACCGCAACGAAAAGGAAAATCGATAATTCAGAAACGCAAGCTTCTACTGCCAAGCAAATGAAGTTATCCAATGAACATAAACCAATTAGATCTGCATTCGACTGCCAGCTTAAAGATTTCTCTTTTACTTCGAAACCAGGCTGTGACATTTCTAGTTTCTTGCGTGAAATGAAAACATCTATCATAAATATTCTGAAAAATAAACTGAAAAACAATTCCATAATGTTTATGTTTATCTGTTCTCCGAATACGAGAAAGCCGAGGGTACAACGAATATGTTTTACCATAGAACGAAAAACCAAGTTCTTTATTTGGCAGACATTGATAATTTGAACGACTTCTATTCTAATCTTACCAATGAATTGATTAGGAAACACGATGAATTCGAGGCTAAGGGATCATGTTGGTCTCTATGCGGAAGTCCTCACACATTAATCGCTTATTTAAACAAATTTACGCCTTTTTCTGCTTCGAGCTACGTTCCACTTTCGGTAGAAATTCAGCATAAGAGAGCCGTGCTGAACATTCATAACACCGACAATAAGTGTTTTATCACTCCTCTATGGTTTTATGTGGTGCGTTTTAGCGACACTTCACCCGGTTCATTGGATAGATCATCCGAAGGGGTTTAGTCACTATAAAAAATATATCGACGAGATTGAATATGCTATGACAGGCATCGAATACCCTGTTGCTATTTCTGACATAACAAAGTTTGAAAACAGGGCAGGAAAACGATTAGCTATAAATGTTTATTCATATACTTCAGTTAAGCATTTCGTACATCCCGTCAGGATAACTAATATTGTTGATGACGAAGCCGTGGAAATCAATCTGCTACTCATTGCTGACGATGACAAGTTTCATTACTGTCTCATTCGTTCAATGTCACGGTTGGTGAGAAGTCAAACAAGCAAGCATGCAAACAACATCGAGGTCTGTCCAAGGTGCTTGACCACGTTCGACGATCAAAAACAAGTCGACTACAGAAAATACACCGGACGTCAAATTGCTGCTCAAAGACTTGCCGAACATAAAGTCTATTGCGGTGTAAACAGACCGCCTCGCATGTTGATGCCCAAAGCGAATGAAGTGGAAGAATTTAAAATGCATAAGGCCTTGTTGGAACATCCATTCATCATTATTGCAGATTTTGAGGCCTTCCTCAAACATCTTTCGTATTGTAATCCTGATCCAGAACTTTCTTCCACAACACCGTACCAGCTTCATGAACCAAATAGTTTTGGTTATGTTGTCGTGTTGCAGGATAGAATAGATGAAGCATACATATACCGAGGACCAGACGTAATCAAAAACGTCTTGGAAAAAATGGTTGAAGAGGTGGAGAAAATTGGCAGCTGCTTGCAAATATCGAAACCAATGCTTCCATTATCCAGCGATGAACTTCATTCTTATAATAACACTGGGTGCGTTCCGAAAGTCATAACGAAACGAACGAATCGAACGAAAGTAACTGGGCTCGTGAACCTGGTGAAACCAGTTATTTTACAGACTTATGGGACGCTCTAGACAAAAGCGCAGGCGCAGCGTTTTGTTTATAAAAATTGTCCGCTAGGCGTCCAGCGGAAGGGCTTTCCTTCTGACAGAAATAAACTCTACTGCGGATACTGTTACTCATTTTAATCACATTGTAAGAACAGTTGAGGCACACTCATCTTGTGCATGTTGCTTCATACGCTCTCTGTTAAAATTATAATACAATTTCCGAACTAGTGCAGTTTGAAGCCATCATGCACCCGCGGTGTCTGCAGGCAGCAGACGATTCTCACTGAACAAACCAGCCTCCTGGTCCGTGAGTTTGGTGAATCTCGTTCTTGCACGAGACCCACGGAATGCGACTTTTGGGACAGCATAATGAACCTCACGAAACGCACGGATGCACTTATGGAACGGCCAGTTTCCTTAACTCGCTTAACGCGTTATATTCGTACGACTTTCGGAACGGGCCCACTGAAATGTGTCCGGTGTGTGATCAACCTTTCACTGATGAGAACCGGAAAGTATTTCAGCATAATCATTTCACCGGACACTACATCAGTGGAATCTGTAACACCTGCAACCTTAAAATCCAGAAGCCTAAATTCGTACCAATATTTTTTCACAATGGATACAATTACGACTTCCATCCCTTAATTAGGAATCTTGGATACAACACGCAAATATAGATATTCTTGCTCAAAACGAAGAACGTTACATCTCTATAAGTAAGAAAGTTAAGATTCCAGGAAAAAAGAAACCGTAGAGATGAGGTGTCTAGATTCGTACAGATTTCTCTCCTCGAACCTTGAAAACGCACATGTGGAAACGATTCACGCTTCGGGGAAATTACAAGTGGGTCGACATCCTGCCGGAACTCGTTGACGATTACAATCACACCGTTCACAGTACGATACGCATGAAACCAGCGGACGTTAAACAATCCGACGAAGAGCGATTAATTTCTACGGTTTATTGTCCAAAATACAGTCCCACGACCAAGAAATCAAAATTCAAAGTTGGAGACCAGGTGAGGATCAGCAAATTCAAATGCACTTTCGAGAAAGGATTCACCAAAAATTGGAGCACGGAACTTTTACCGTGGTTCGAGTTTTACCCAGAAACCGTCACACGTATATAATAAAGGATAGTAGCGGAAGGTTTTACCAAGAGGAACTCTCTAAAACAAAACACGCCGACACGTACCTCATCGAGAAAATATTGCTTAGGAAAGACAACAAACTGTTTGTCAAATGGCTGGGACTTCCGGAAAAGAGTTGGATGGACGCGAACGAAGTGATCTTGTGAGTACGTGAAACATGGTGAAGCATCTACCCGATTCGGAACGTCAAACTAAAAAAAACGGCGAGTTGCTTCCCGACAGCATCCGTTGTCTAATCGTAGGTCCTTCCGATTGTGGGAAAACCACGTTGCTGGTGGACAATTTTCTCCTCTCCCCGAATTGGTAAGATTGGAAGAACAGGCACCTGTATGTGTTCTCAGAAAGTTTGGAGCAAACGAAATACCAGCAACTGATGAAACTGTATGATGACTGGACATTGCAACGTTCGCTTCGGAAATAAAACCACTCGGCGATTGTCACGAAAATTCTGTCGTGGTGTTCGACGACGTCATCCTGGAAAACCAGAATGCAATTCGCAACTTTTTCACTCAAGGTCGTCAAAAAGGAATGGATTGTTTTTACTTAGCTCAAAGATTTTCCAAAATTCCAAAACAGTTACTACGCGACAACGCTAATTTCATTTGTTTGTTTCGTCAAGATCACACCAACCTCAAGCACGCGTACGATGACTACGTAGGCGGAGACATAAACTACAATCAATTTTCGGAATGCTTATGTATACAACAAAGAATACTTTAAATTCAATAAACACTAAAAAACGGATCGGTTGAAATATCACAGCAATGCAACAAACAAACAACACGTCCTCTCCCAACAACTTGAAAACTGATCGCAGAAAGAATCGGCCGATGAGCGGCAACACCGAGATAAACGTTTTCTGTAGCTAGGTAACCAGGGCTTGGGTGAAGCACTGGGAAGATTTTGATTGGCTCACATGCCAGCAACCCACCCTCCCGCAGTGACGTAGACCTTGCCTAGACCCACTTTCTCCACGTGCTTCACAAGCGTCAATACCAAACTATAAGTAATTTTGCGGCAGGTATAGTGTGATATGTTTTTGTCTTTACAGCTACTCGCGATTAAAATTACCACCCAAGCGCTAGTGTCGCTTCCAATATGGCCACTCTAAGTAGGATAAATCTTTGTTTACATTCAGCAGTAGTACAAAATTGCAGCATGTTGTCATGACTGGTATGGTAGAAAACGTTTAAATTACGCATTCTCTTTAAATATTGCGAATGCGATGTGAATTCCAGGTACTCTAACAAATGTGAGGCTGTACTGAAAACGAAGCATTTAATTATGATAGGCAAAAATAACACGGAAAATGCAGACGAAACTATGTATACGCACTGGTTGTCCTGTGCAGTGCTGTATCATCTTCACGTCATGTTGTAACTGGGGTTCTCGGAAATTATTTGAAAATAAAGGAATTGAAATTGACCTGTACTTGAAAAGCTGGGAGGAGAAAATTGTGAACATATCGTTGCAGTTCTTTCTTGAAAGAGAAAGGCTGGTTTAATAATAATATTCACGATTTCATGACCAGGCTATACTCATTAGCATGTCCACTTTTTTCTCTGGTTACATTTGACATTAATTCATTCTCAAACTATTTTCATCTTCCCTCTTAATCCACTTGCACCTGTTCTAAATTTTAATTGCAAATAGACATGTGATTCACTGGAAAAGAAAAGGCATTTTGATTGTTAGAGTATGCTCGAACACAGTCGAAGAAGACTGCAGAGTGAGTTTGTGACGGAATTTGCCAGAAATGCACCAACTGCATGCAGATATGGACATGGCACAAAAAGTTCCAAGAGGATGGCTGTCTGTGCAGGGTAAAAGGATCTGGACATCCACCAGTATCGGACGAGATAGTTGAGCAGGTTCAGGACACATTTGTGCAAAGTTCCTGGAAGTCCATAAAAAGACAAGTCCTCTGACGACAGCTTGGCATCCAGGTCTTAAAGACAGATTACAAGCGAACGAATGTGCAAGCAATTCTGTGTCGATATGGTGTTCACCAGACGTAACCCCTTGAGAATTTTTTTCTCTGGGGCTATGTGAAGGGCCTCACCTATGCCCCCCCGCCCCCCCCCCCCCTTGGCATAGTGGCCACCACCTGCAATGTTATCTCTGTGCTTCTGAAATTTTAATACAATTCCAGAAATTCAGATAATGATGCTTGTAAAGAAATTTGATTTATGAAAGTCATGTGGATCAACAATGACACAATTCGAAATCTAAGGGAGAATTCACACCGAAGAAACACGTGTCTCTTGGAAGCCAACACTCAGTAATCAATGCAACCTTTCAAACCAAAGAGACACGGCAAGATGCACATGTCGCGTGTCGCTTACGTGCTTCTCGGACTGTGCCGTTTTCTCAATACCGTGCATCGCATTGCTTCAGTTTGTTGTTCGCGCATGCGCAGCGAATACTTCATTCCAACAAGCTGTATTTAGACTCTAGAAGAGAGCCCAACCGGCATTATGTTTGAACCTCTAACATGTTGATATAATAAAGTATCGATATGTACAATGTTTTAACGATGTTCATTTCGCTTTATCAAGTTTTTTGATGCAGTTATCTATTGACTGTAATTTGCCTTCAACATCGTGAAAAGAGGCAGTGTTTTGGCCATTTACCTGACTGCCTTTATTTGAAAAAGTCAGCTTATGGGGGCACTTTAGTCCAAAATATATTAGTCAACATGGTAAAGTACTCTAGTGCATTGTTTTTCAACCGCCGGGCCACGACCCGATACCGTGTCCTCGTATTAACTATACTGAGCACCGAAATGTTCTTCTACTGAAACTGGTTGACAACTATCATAATCCCAATATCATATTTGAGTTGTGAGTTTTTGTTTTTTAAGTCCATTTTATGCACCAATAGACTAATCAGAACTGAATCTACCCGGTGCCTCCCCGGTTATGGAACCTGGGATCACTTAATTACAAGGAGACGACGTTACCACTTTGTCTTCCATATTTTTATATTTGTCAACAATCCCAGTGACGTGCGGTGACATCGACACTTGGGGTAGCAATCAGTGGAGTGCCAAAGGAGGGTTGGTGGTGTCATACCCCCCCCCCCCTTTAGGATAAGTATAGCTAAATATAAAGAGCTTGACTTGCAACAATATGTAGTATTGAAGATTGATCATAATCGTCACAACCTCATCATCAAAATTATGGATAAAGCGAGATATGAGAATACACAAACTTTAGGTATATGCTTAGGTATCCTGAAAATCTCACATTGTAGTCAAACAATTTGGTTAGTCGATATGTGTATAGCACGAAGACGATAATACAAGCGACAAATCAAATTATATTGTGAGACTACATCGATCTGTACTTTCTAGTATGTTCATGGACGTACCCAGAGATTTTTCCAGGGAAACAAACTTTCTCCCACGGGGGGAAAACAACATTAAGATATTTTTAAATATTTACAAATTTGAAAATGTATATTTTATTCAGGCAGATGAACAACTACAATTTTAATGTCTGAGCAATATCGCTGAACCAATATTAAAACGTTTGCCATCACAAAATGTTGGACAATTTTTGGGGAGAGGGTGCTAACGCTCCTTGTTGTCCGCTCTGGATGCGCCCGTAATTATGTTCTTCGTCTCAAATAAACAACGAAATATAAAATAGATATAAAAACATCAAATCCATTCAAAACATACAGTCAGGACACTTCTGGAATGTAACGATTACATTGAGAGTTAATGGGGTTCTTACAGCCCAGAAGTGTCTGTGACTGTACAACATAGAATGCAAGACAAATCCAAAGACTTACCTATTTGTATGTGAAGTCCATTCGACGCTCTGCTGTAGCGAAGTGGTCAATTACAGACTCAAGAAATGTATCTTGTTCCTTTAGTTCACTCAGCAGTCTTGATTCAATTGATATAAGCGCAAGATTAGAAAGACGAATTTGTCCGCATCTGTTTCTCGCGTAGTTCTTAATCCTTTTCATTGCTGGAAACGATCGTTACGGTGGCTGTCATTACCGGTATTGTAGAGATCAAGGAGGCTAGTATGAGAAGCTGTGGCATTGCCTTCCCAACAGGCGTTGCGCTCAGATAAAGTAGCAGCTGGTGAGGAGATTTGTCTGCAAATTCAGCAGAAGAATAGGCTACGAACAACTCATTTTTCAACAGAACTTCATCAAAGAAACGACCGTAACTTGCAATTAGGTTCTTGAAGTGTTCCGAAGGAAATTGATGTTTATATGTCTGAAATTTGGATGTGTCCAAAAGACTCAAAAATGAAATGCCATTGTAGTCCTGAAATCTGGTCTGAATCTGTTGCTGTATATTATCTAATATTTCAATGAACAAACGCTTGAAATTTAACTTCGGATCTAACGAAGCATCGGAACTACGTGGTCTTCTACGTGGTGGCCCCACATCAGTGACAATTTCATCATAAATTTCATCAAAAGAATTTCTTAGAGACTGAATCGCCATTAAAGTTTCCGACACCTTATGTCTGCAGTACACAATGTCCAAAGCTTGCTTCTGAAGATAGGAAAAGAGAACATCTGTGTGCATGAATATTCGGTGGAAAACAGCAAGAAGGAAACAAAATTGAAAATTTTCCATGTTTGCTAAGTGACCCTCTACAGATTCCAAAACATCTCTTTCAAGTTCATTGTTGTGGTCTATCATGACACAAAACACTTCGCGTAGGCTTTCTTTCTTTTCGTGCACAGTGTTTACCAGACGCGATGAATAGTTCCACCTGGTTGGACAGACACTTGGGAGACGGCGTTTCAGGAACTCTTCTAAATATTTTGCACGTTTTGGCGACCGAAAAAAAAATGCTGCCAATCCACCTAAGGTGGCAAAAAAAATACGACATTCTGAAATATTTGACGCACTTTGTGACAGTACTAGATTTAAAACGTGTGCGTAGCAATGAATAAAAACCGCTCCAGGAAAGAATTCCTTGACGATTGCTTGTACTCCATTCAGGCCCGAAGCCATTACAGCAGCTCCACCGTAAGTTTGTGCTATAACTTTGTCGCAACAGCCCATATTTACTTCATTTGCGACAATGACTTCAGCAACAGCTTGGGCTCTTTTGTTAGCACTAACGTCACAAAAACCAACAAATCTCTCAACCACGTGGCCATCTTTAATGTACCGATATACCATTGACAACTGAGATTTATTCGTGACATCAGTTGTCTCATCAGCCATGATTGCAACATGGTGGGTGGCAGCGACGAAATTTTTGCGGCATTGACTTACTCCCTCAATAGTATCAAACTTTTATTCTGTGCAATTTTTCGATTGGATGAATTCTGCATGCGATATTCCATACTATCATTATAAATGGACCACCCGGTATAATAAAAATCAGTATGTATCAGTAATATTCCTAATATATATATATATATATATATATATATATATATATATTGCACATAAACTAATTCTTGTCCTTTGTGGAACATACTGTAACTCATATCTTGATATATGAAATCCATAGAATCGTGGAGTGTCCAACAGGATGGAGTGGAGAGCTACAACCTGCCCTTCAACCCAGATTTAAAGAATATATCTTGCAGGAAAAGAAGACAAAATATAGGAATGACTGCTCCCCCTCACTCCCACTTGTGGTCATTGATTGAGTCTCTCTTTTTAAGTTCACTTTATTCACAGAAAGGATAACCGGAACTGGACCAACTTTTAAAGTGGAATCCAAATCACTATGTGCCTCCAGTGGGTATCAAACCTGGGACCTTTTGATTAAAAGGCAATGATGTTATCACCATGCCATACCGGTAATACAGCAAACCTTCCAAATTTCCTATTCACATCAATAATAGAACTAAACAGACACATTATGACATTAGGTCCATTCTTGTCACTGAATGTGGCCGCGGTGGCTCAGTCGGTAACGCGTCTGACTACCATGCTCAAGGTCCCGGGTTCGATCCCCGGCCGGTTCAAATCCGGGAACTTTTCTAACGGTGAAAGCGGCCACGGCGCCCACCCAGCGTCGAATAACATGGGTACCTGGGGGAAACCCTGGGGGGTAAAGGCGGTCAGGGGCGTGATGCTGATCACATCACCCCCACTCACGACCGAGATCAAGAAAGTGTGAGGCGTTACCCCCACACCCCCTATACGCCTTCATGGCGTGGTGCTCTGCACAGGGGAACACTTTACTTTACTTGTCACTGAATAATGCTCTGTTCAAGAAAGGAAATAAATAAAATGATAATAATGCGAAGAAGAATTATGGCCTACGACGAAATAATTATGGAACATTCAAATTCAAATCTAAGGTTTTACAATACAGGGATTTTATTTGCAACATGATTACATACAATCAAAAAAATCAGCTACACCCTTAATATTCATAATGAGATACTAAATTATCACAGTAATAAAAAGGGAACATAAATAGAAAAACAGCTAAATATGTACATTGTTTTTTACAAATATCACTTCTTCAATAAATTAACTACAAATCTTATATTGACACTACTTGTTCTCTACCACATTGCTACCAAAACTTCTGTAGCTCCAATGGCAAAAGCAGTTACTGTTGAAGGTGTATAACTTGGAGCAATGGAAGCATTACCAATATTCTTATCGCCACGGTACGAGGGTCACTATTTATATTTTGAGCCTAACAATGAAAAAACAGGAATTTGGCATTGAAAACTGCTTTATTGTTTTTCGAAGTATTCTCCTTTATGGTCAATACACTTTTGCATTCGTTCGAACCATTTGTCAAAGCAGTTTTTCCAATCTTCTTGAGACAACTCCATAATATGGTTTTTGAACGCATCAACGGCATCTTCCGCCGACGAAAATCGTTGTCCACGCAATTTATTCTTGACATTCGGGAACAAGAAGAAGTCATTGGGTGCCAAATCAGGACTGTACGGTGGATGACCCATCAATTCGATTTTTTGACTGTTCATAAAGTCGGTTGTTAGACGAGATGTGTGACAGCTGGCATTGTCTTGATGAAGAATGATCCGACGGCGTTTGTTTGTTTTCCGTATTTGACCAAAGACCTCTGGCAAACAAATTGTTGTGTACCATTCAGAGTTGACCGTTCTACGTTCCTCTAAAGGCACAGTTGCCACATGCACCAGTTTTCCCGAAAAAACAGGCGACCATTTGTTTCGATGGGCTTCGAGCGCGAACAACTTTTGTTGGATTGGGTTCATCTTGAAACACCCATACAGTCGACTGCTGTTTACGTTCCGGCTCATATGCATATATCCATGATTCGTCACCTGTTACAATCTTATATACGTCTTTTGAAGCATAACGATTGTATTTATTGAGCATTTGTTTGCAACAATTGACGCGAGCATCTTTTCCAGTTTTTGTCAAATTGTGTGGGATTCAACGAGAACATACCTCTCTCACAGCTAAATGATCATGTAATATTTTATATATGCTGGTGGAACTAATGCCTATGGTTGCCTCAATCTCACAGTATGTCACATGGCGACCTTGCAGTATTAGGTTTTGCACAGCATCAATGTTTTCTTGAACAACAACTGATTTTGGACGACCTTCACGAATCTCGTCGGTGAGCGAATGGCGGCCACGATTAAATTCGTTATACCAGCGTTTCACAGTGGCAAAGGATGGGGCTTCATCGCCAAATGTGGAAGTAAGTTGATCGATGCACTCTTGTCTTGATAATCCACGTCGAAAATCGTAAAAAATCAACGCACGAAAATGTTCACGAGTTAATTCCATTTTATTGTTGTCACGCAATCTCCAAGGCAACATAAACAACACAAATCAAGCTATTGACAAAACATTTGAAGTACTTTATGGTCAATAATGGCAGACGATTCCGTGCAAACGTCAAATCGCACCTAACTTCAATCAGTGTTGCCAAGGCTCAAAATATAAATAGTGGCCCTCGTATAGTGTCCCCCATCCCTTGCAGAAACCATAATACATGCTACGGTTGACAGTTGAAAGCATTGCCACATCTTTTCCTTCTTCTCAGCCCTCCTCTCCATATGGTCACTACATCCCCAGCGGCATGTATATGAGGGAATGATGAAGACAGGAAGGTAAAAAAGAAAGGGACTGAACCGAACCTTTCGCAACTCTCAAGTACACTCAAGGGAGTAAGGGATGAACATCCACCTGTGCCACCCTCTCCTTGTCCTGTTTTAGGGGTGGGGGGAATGGCAAGACACTTGGCAACTCCGGACTAGCCTTCCATTGTTGGTATGCACTACACCCCTATTTGATTTATTGTTGTGGTTTTTCTCTCTGAAATACAGTATACCATGGCGAAGAGAATACATGTTTTCCACACAGGAAGCCCCTGATCAGATTGCCAGGTAGAAAGTACTTATACGTACTTGTATTTTTGCTATTTAGCATCACTTTTCTGCCACTTTTGGCTAATCGTAACAGTGAGGATGAGTGATAATTAAGAGTTGGAAGCGGACAAAAAAATAAAACTGCTTTTTTGAAGAAAGAAAAGTTTCTTTCAGCAGCATTTTTGGTTAGCTTTCTTTTTGGCTTTCCCAAAAGCGTTTCAAATCAATGAAAATACATTACTCTGGTTCATTTATCTTGTTTCACTGCTTTCATTTATCTCTACTGTAAATAGTCACTCATATCTAAATTGAAAATACAACTTTCGACATGGAATTCATAACTAGACAAAACCAGTAGCTGTAAAAATGCCACCTTTCTTGGAATGGATGGTTTTTCCTCAAGTGTTAACTTCATATTTCAGTAAGCATATTACATATATCTACAAAGTATACAAACACTTGGATCACTAGAGTAGTTTTGTATATAACAGTTGGGCTGAAAAGTTCGTAGGCTAACATAGTAAAAAATAATTTTTTGACAAAATTCGATTTTATTATTCAATATAGTTGCCTTCGAGGGCGATACAACGATTATAGCGGTCATACAATTTTTCGATGCCATTTTTATAGTACGATTTCTCTTTAGCCTCAAAATAGGCCTCAGTTTCGGCGATTACCTCATCAGTGCTAAATTTCTTTCCAGCGAGCATTCTTTTAAGGTCTGCAAACAGGAAAAAGTCACTGGGGGCCAGATCTGGAGAATATGGTGGATGGGGAAGCAATTCGTAGTCTAATTCATATAATTTTGCCATCGTTTTCAGTGATTTGTGACACGGTGCATTACCTTGATGAAACAGCACTTTTTTCTTCTTCAAATGGAGCCGTTTTTTCGTGATTTCATCCTTTAAACGCTCCAACAACGCTATGTAATAATCTCAGCTATCTCGATCAACTTCACTTTACGATCATTTAAAATTATTTTGTGGACTTTTTTGATGTTTTCGTCGGTAACAGCCTCTTTGGGGCGTCCACTGCGTGCATCGTCTCAACGGTTGATTTTCCTGATGCAGAGTCCGAATAATGTTTATCAAGCCAAGCCTTGGCTTCAACAGTATTTTTTTTTCACCAAAAAGCAATGCTTTATTAACACACGAAATTCTTTTTTATCCATTTTTTCACAATAACAAAA
Organism: Lepisma saccharinum; assembly: GCF_977018435.1. Taxonomy (NCBI): domain Eukaryota; kingdom Metazoa; phylum Arthropoda; class Insecta; order Zygentoma; family Lepismatidae; genus Lepisma; species Lepisma saccharinum. Next base: position 14,007,712 of record NC_139249.1, read on the forward strand.
GCTGCTTCACTCACAATGCTATATCTCACGAACTAATTATCCGGCAGCTGTGAAATTTATACACGTATCTTTTGAAGGTTAGTACTAAGTAAAAATCACATGGATTTAATTCTAGTAACGCCATCTATGAGTCAGCCTACGAACTTTTCAGCCCAACTGTTATTTTGTAAATAGAATCTAATAGTATTATAACATTTATATCTGAGACCAATACTGCCAAAGTACATCCAAGTTTTTGGAAAACATTGTGATTAAGTCATGATTTTAATTACAGGTGGTATAAGCTCATTGCTACAGCAGTGCCAGAGTAACCATCATGGTGAAGGAAAGTAGGATTTATTTAGCTCAGATATTTTTCATAGCTACAGAAATTTTGGTGCTAGATTGTGACGGAACAAATTTCTAAACTAATATTTGATTCTTTTTGCATAGTAAGAAAAATTTTATAATATACATTATATAATACAATTATCTTTGGACGGCCATTATCTTCAAGGTATCTTCAGTCAACTAAGAACCAACAGTAAAAACAAATAAATACCTTTTTTTTAAAAAAAAAGTCTTATATTTCATACAATACTGAAAAAACTGTCTCAATTGTAAATAAATAATTTTAATGAACCTTAGATAAGAGCAATGCAGTAAAATTAATAATAAATATAATACATTCCTGCACAAGCAATAATAACAAAAAAAATGTTTGCAAATTTACAAATACACTACATGAACAACAAAAAATAATAAAAATTACAATTCATTCAGGTCACGAAACGAATTCAATATTTTTAAGAATGCATTTGTATTCAATAGCCACTTTTCTAAAAAAATTATCTACAATGATAGAAATGACACATCTTATATTTCTTTTGAACATTTTACCCAGCTATCCACCAAATCATCCTCGCTATCACTATCATTGGAATGTACAGTCTTCCATGTCAGAGCATCTCCCAGGGGTTTGTGAGCAGAAGGGAGAAGTATATGCCTCCATGTTCTGTAAAAAAATCGAAAATGTATACTGATCACATTACATAAAAAACTAACCATGAACATGTAATGGATTAGTGAACTAGTATGTGCCAGTCGAATGAGAAAAGGGGAAGCCATAAATTTTCCAAGCAAATGAAAGAGGGGGGGGGGCAAGGGAGGATTTCACCCTCCTGCAAAATAAATGTCTATCAAATTATATATTCAAACGTATAATTTCAGTCGCAGTGTTTTGCGTTAACTATTACAAAAGGACTGGTAATTAAAAGTAACACTGGTATTAATCGCTGAAGAAATGCGATTAATTTCAAACTGAAGCAGTGTTTTGGGGTGAAAATGCCACCTTACCCTCTACAAAATATAGCATCGTAAAATACTAACATTGTAAAGTAAAATCTAAACTCTCTTATGCTTAATAAAAATATTAATTCCATATCTATGTAATTACCCTTAAACGCATATGCAGCAATTAAATGTTCTTGTATTTTACATTTTCCTGCATTATACATTCAATCTTGATTGTCCTAACATAGCAAAATGTTAAAAAAGAATTTCCTCGATTTTACATTTCCCCGCATAGTTTTTTCAGCTTGATCCCCTGCACAATGTAAAATCCAGGTTTCACTGTATTACTAGTTCTCTGAAAGTACAACAGTCATTAGTTCTCTACCTTAGTGTGCAGGGTAGCTTACCTTCCCCTAACCAAACCCAGAAACAATCTCCAGTTCTTCCTTGGTTTGAAGTCATATGGGTTTATGTAAACCTGAAATTGAAATGAGATTATCAGACATTATGAGCAAGAAAGTAAACCATAAAATATATCCTCAATACACTTAGTGCTTCAAGTAATTATGATCAATTCCCGCCATGTGACTTTCAATCATTAAGTTCTATAGTGACTACTTGTCACTTTTCTGTGGCACTGACTTGGTCCTATTTAAAACAATTTATTTTCAGAAAAAACAGTATTAACTCTTTCTGGACGAGCATAACCTATGTTCACTATAAAATTATAGTGTGAATGAATGACGGGCTTTAATCACAATGCAGCTCTTGAGCACATGTGTTGCAACCACCTCTTTCAAATTCCAACTGCATTTTCTTCGGTGCTGAATTTTACTTGTACTTGTGTCGCTTTTGTTTATACTCTTGAAATAGCACTGAATAATTTATGTGCACATTGTGGACATTTTTTACAATGATTCTGATTCAGATTTCACGTTTAGTGACAATTTCAATCCCAAGAAGTTTTTGGTTATTTTTCATTAATTATTTCTATATTGTGTATTGAAAATAAGTTTTCAGTAACTTTTCTTGCAATGTTTATTTTTTTTACTTTCAAAAAAAGTTACAGAAAAAAATAATAAATGTAAGAAAATTTGTGTAAAATGTAACACATTATATATCTGTATATATCAGAAAAAATGTAAAATACTCCCTCTGTCCCATAATTATAGTCCGGTATGCCTAAATGGTAACTTTTTATTTATGTTCTTTTGGATACTTGATTGGCCAATTTGTACTGATCCTTGAGTAATAACGTTGTATGACTCATTCCCATGTTTCATTTTCTTCTTCTGTATACACCAATGTCACAGTTTGCATATCGGACAATTATTATCGGACACCAAACAAAAGTGTACCGGACAATAATTATGGGACAGAGAGAGTAATACGTAATACACTTAACAATATATTTTCTATGATTTTCTGGGGAAAAATAATATTTTCAGGAAGGGTCTGGAAATAGTTAACCAGTGACATAGCATACTACAAATCTGGGACTTGTAGGTTGGAATTCCATATAAGGCACGGAATTTCTCTGTGTTATGTCCTTCAGCTCTTTCATTGATTCATCTTCATTGTAGTGACTGGCATTGAAAGGTACGATGGATGATCGGAAAAAAAGGTTACAAAGCATATAACTTTTGTTTTATTCACTGTAACGTAACGAAAATTTATGTGTAAACTAATAACATGTTTGTCTTGTTGCGAGTTTGAGGACTTCGGATTCTGACCATGTATACCCAAGAAGCGGACATTTAAAATGGTGACTCGTCTAGAAAATTGGTCAAGAGTAGAAGTGAGGGCAGTGGTGTGGTTCCTGTGGGCCAAAAACACTACACCTGCTGACATTCATAGGCAGATTGTGGAGGTGTATGGGGAGGGGACAATTTCAAGGCAACATGTAGCGAAGTGGTGTTGTGCCTCCAAAGAAGGACGGACGAGTATTGTTAATGACAACCGTGGACACAGCAGTAGACCCAGTACCTCAACCACTGACATGAACTGTGCTCTTGTGGATGAGTGTATTCTTGAGGACAGAAGAAGAACATTACGCTCAATATCAGCTGAGCTGCGACTACCATTTGGTTGGCTGGCCACCATTATCTGACATGTGATGATGTCAAAAGAGCTGCCTCACGGTGGCTACGAGAACTTGACATGGATTTCTGTGCAACCGGTATGGAAAACCTCATCTACCGTTGTGACAAGTGCTTGAACAAAAAAGGTGATTACATCGAGGACTAGTATTGAGTGCCCTTCATCATTAGGTGTGTTTATCTTCCAGCTATGTCTAACACATACGCCATAATAGGCTTTGTAACCTTCTTTTTCGATCATCCCTCGTAGAAAAGAAATGCAGACTATTGGTGAGTCCAACTTAAAGAGTTCAGTATGGGGCTTATGGCGACAGTGTTGCCGCATTATGCGCAGTAGAAGAAGGCTCCAGTACGAATTGAATGTCTGATGTAGTATACGCTGCAACAAAAGTTAGTGATCAACAGACGGTCCATGGAGGGAGATTTGGAAATATCTGTTCCTAAATATTCTTGTCATACGTCTTGCTGTCCATTTTATCGTGTACGTTGGCCATGTTTTTTTTCTCTTTTAAGTCCACTTTTTGCACAGAAAGACTAATCGAAACTGGACCTACAGTTTAAACTGGGATATGAACCACTATATACCTCCACCGGGTAACAAACCCGAGACCCCTTGATTACAAGGCCAGAACGTTACCACTGTGCCATCGGGGAGGCCTGTTTCACATTTCTCGGCACACTGTCTCATTTGAGACAAAACAGTGTTCACTACCTGCATGCACCAAAGCAAATCTCTCACCCCGACCTGTAGGCGCTCGCAAACCACTCGTAAGGCAGCAAAGAAAGTCTTGTTGTGTCTATATTGTTTTGTCCCTCCATTCTTCTTGCACAGCAGTAGCAGCTCCACGACTCGACAGTCATAGGCGGATCTACATTTTTTTTCTGGGACGTGCACAGAATATGCTGTAAGCATTACTTAATATTGGAAATTTAATGTGCACATTTGCAACTTATTCGACACATCAAAAAGTGCCCTAATATCAGTGGTGTGAACAGTATTTTCAAAGAGGGGGGGGGGGGGGTACATATACTAATTAGTAGCTGGTCCTCATATGTCATCTTCTTCTGCCGCTGACCCTCTTTTTTTAGGAATACTTATCCAAGGGGGAGTTATGACCAGCACATACTCCCATTGGACACATCACGTCATTAACATCAATACAATCACAAGGGTTCATTCTAGGTCTAATTTGTGGTCAGATGAATTAATCGGGACTGAACCTTCAACGTATAATCCATCCGAGAATGTACCTCCACCAAAAAACAAATCCAGGGTCCTTCGATTACAAGGGGATAGCATTAGCAAAATTTCCGTCGTCGCATTATAATCGAGGGATCTAGGGATCGATACCTGCTGGAGACACATAGTGGTTCATATCTCACATAAAACTGTATGTCCAGTCCCAATTAACCTATCTGTGCATAAAAGTGGACTTAAAACTCAATCAATCAATTATTAGCAGAGGTGTCAAATAAAAGGAGTTCTGTTGTGTTTTCATGAAGAATAATTACAGGAAGAAGAAGACAGACATTCTTTTAACTATATAGTCAACTACCTAGATACTTAGTTATCATTTTGGGAGGCAAGTGAACCTTCTCCTGAAAAATCTGCCAATGTACCAAAATACAATGTACCTGGGGCTTTTCGCTGCACATCGCCTCATATAAAAGTTGTATTCGAAGTCGTTGCATCTTGCGTACCTGTTGTTTTTTGGCATTTTTTCTCCTCATTTGGTGTTGCAAGAGGACCTTTAATCGCTTCGCTATTAATTTTGAACGAAATTCCAGTCGTTCCAGCAGTTTCGTTTGCAGTCCAATTAACACTTTTACCAGGATTTTTCTGCTTTAAGTATACAATAATATTTATTACAATTTGTTCCCCCTTCTCCCTCCCTCTAGAAAAGGAAGGGAGGTACCTGGGGATAGCCAGGAAAAGAAGACCTCCGCCCCTAAATGAGAAGAAGAAAGAGAAAGAAAGAAGGAAAGAGAGAAGGAGAGGGTCCTCCTCTCCTCTCCTCTGAAGGAAGAGAAAAAGAGAGAAAGAAGGGGTAGGGACGAAGAAAGGAGAGAAAGAGAGAGGTCTCTCCCTCTCTCTCTCTTTTTCTCTCTCCCTTCTCTTCTCTCTCTCAACTCTCTTTTTCTCCCTACCCCCCTCTCTCTCTCTCTCTCTCCTTCTTCTCTCCCGTCCTTCCCCTCTATTGCTCTTCTCTCTTCTTCTCTCATCTCCTCACGCCCCCTTCCCCCTTCCCTTTCTTTCTGTCTCCTCTTCTCCATTCTCTCTTCCTTTTCTTCCTTTCTCCCTTCTTTCTTTGCTCTCTCTCTCTCAGTAGAGAGAGAGAAACGGGCAGGAAGCCCCCGTTCCCTCTTTCTTTTCTCTCTTTCTTAGGAGAGGAAAGAAAGAAAGAGAGAAAGAAGAAAGAAAGAAAGAAGGTAATAAAAGGAGAGAGAGAGAGAGAGAGAGAGAGAGAGAGAGAGAGAGAGAGAGAGGAAGCCCTTCTTTCTTGGCTTCTTCTTCTTCTCCCTTCAGAGAGAGAGAGAGAGAGAGAGAGAGAGAGAGAGAGAGAGAGAGAAAGGGAAAGAAGGGGGAGAGAAGAAGGAGAAGGAGAGAAGAAGGAAGAGGAAGAGAGGGAGAGAAAGAGAAAGAGAGAAGGTTGTCTCTCTCTCTGCCCCGGGTTCCCCTAGAAAGAGAGAAAGAGAGAAGGTTGTCTCTCTTCTTTCTCTCTCTCTCTCTGCCCCGGGTTCCCCTAGATTGATTGATTGATTTAATTTATTTTACTTCGCGTTTTGTGCCTCTTGGCTAATTTGCGAAGATGGGGATGAGTGATGAAATGATGAAATTGATGAATGGACATTCACAAACAACCAAGCCCGACCAGGATTCGAACCCGGGACCCTTGGCGTCGCAGCGCGATGTGCTAACCACTCGGCCACAGGGTCGGGCAGGGGGGGGGTTCCCCTAGAAAGAGAGAAGGTTGTCTCTCTCTCTGCCCCGGGTTCCCCTAGAAAGAAAGAGAGAGAGAGAGAGAGAGAGAGAGAGAGAGAGAGAGAGAGAGAGAGAGAGTTAGACTCTGGACACTTTTATGCTTAATAATACTGTAACACAATGTTACTTCTGCATTTGGGGTCGAACCAAGAACCTTTAGATTGTATTATTCATCTCTCAGATGGTTATCACTTGCTTGGCCTAAATGTGATAAATGCGAGAGGTTACCTTTAAAGGAATGGCCATAGAAATTAACTTAAGTTAGATTTGGGTTTTTGTACTCTCCATGGCTGAACAGATATGGATTGGTTTAGAAAAGGCCTTATAATTAGATGAAGATTATTCCCACACTTGCCCTCTCAAATGTCACTTGTCTGACCTCCCTGTCAGACATGAATCTCATCACACACCATTGTCCTACTCGCTTTTCACTTCGCTTCTCTCTCACAATCTGCAGTCCTTACTCTTTCTTGTATTCTCGCCAACTGATCTCACTCCCTGTCAATTCCAACACATCAAGCCTCCTCCTCTCCCAAGTCAATAACCTTACGTTTGCCTCATTGCTTATTCTGCATTCCTATCTCTGTTTCCTACTATGCTAAGAATGACACAAGACTTGTCATCTCTATCCAATACCTTGGGTACGATACAATAACCCCCTTTCCATTTTGCTGTTGTAGAATAATTATCCACTTTCTTGATCCGGTCGTGAGTGGGGGTGATGTGATCAGGATCACGCCCCTGACTGCCTTTAACCCACAGGGTTTCCCCCAGGTACCCATGTCATTCGACTCTGGGTGGGCGCCGGGGCCGCTTCCATCGTTAGAAAAGTTCCCGGATTTGAACCAGCCGTGGATCGAACCCGGGACCTTGAGCATGGTAGTCAGACATGTTACCGACTGAGCCACCGTGGCCACCTTAATTATAATACCTAGGCAATAAATTCATTAAAGAAATACCCAAAATGAGAAAGTGTGCACGCAAACAATAAACCACTTGACCCCCGAGGGAAGCCTATTCACAAACTTTTGCCTGAAGATTCCCTGCCCCATTCCATCTTCCCAACACTTGTTTGAAGCAAGTAGCAACCGTCAGACGGCTGTTATTTTTAACTCCCCAAATCGCGGTAAACACAAGAAAGAAAAACGTCTTGTTTGGATGGTCCGAATTGCAATAGGTGTGGAACATCAAATCCTTACATTTCCTCTGGTTTTTGCTTATTTATTATTTTCTGTTTGAATGTTAACGACTTTGGTTTCTGACAGAAACACTCTTGTTTAGGGGTGGTGATCTCAAAAGTAAAAGCTCATAAGAGCCCATACTGAACTCTTAACTTGGGCTCCACTATAGCCAAAATACTTAGTGCATGGGAACCTAACATTACCAGGTACCTTTTTCTCCAATGCCAGCCTCTTTGTTTCAGCTTTGTTGATATGAGCCTCAATGCTGGTTTCTCCATTACCGATCAGCCTCGCGTGCCACACTGCCAAGCTGCCCAAAGCGACAAGAACACCTGCAACAATGAAAGTGGTTCAACTTCCATGCTCAATCACTAGTGCCTTTCAAGAACTGGAAATTATAGAAAAGATCAATGAGCATCAGTATTTATAATCCTACCCCTTATTTAAAGGCCTAAAGTTTGCATTTAGGTCATGTTCAGAATTTCAAAATGTACATTACACTGAATGAAGGGATAATGATTTAATGCATGTATAAGAAAAATTACGCTAATGTAAATTACTTAACTCTCTGGCACACACACGGGAAGTACTACGTAGAAATTTCAGTGAAAAATGTACACTCTACCAAGACTCGAACATGGGTCTCTGGAACACCATGCTACCAACTGAGCATCTGTTGACGTTGACGATGTCTAGTTTCTCACAGTATTGTTTGGAACACACAGGAGATGTACTACATACAAGAATCGCTGACAGACACAATTCCAAGAAAGTAAAACAGCAAGAACGAAAAAGTGGGTGAATCCAGGGCTGGCTTTGTAGTTCACTTGATAGAGAAATGGCACAATATGTCAGAGACCCACATTCAAGTCCTGGTCAAGCCTGCATTATTTACTGAAATTATTATGTAAGTAAATTTGTCCCAAATGAAACAAATCAGAACTATATACAATGTAAGCGAAACCAAAGCAGATATGAACAAGTAGTCTATGTGAGTAATCGAGCAGCAGGATTTGGAGACTTCCTCTCCATACACCTTCTCATGCTATCGCTGATGACGGTGCAGAGGTCAATGAAATATCCAAGTTTTCATCTTTTTATTATTATTACACTACATGGTTTGTTTTATTTCAAATATTAATGTTACTAAACGCAGTATCATCTAGTCGGAAGGGCATCTGACTGCCATGAGGAAGAGACTGGTTTGATTTCTGGGATGGGTTATCTAAGGTTGGAATTTTTCTGGCATTGTCCCCACATAAAGTTGCTCTGGGGTTCACCCAGCCTCAAATCAATGGGTACCAGGGGGCGAATCTGGAGAGGGGAGGGGTAAAGGTGGTCGGGGCATGGTGCTGATCACATCACCTCCAAAATGGCCAAGATCAAGAAGGTGTGGAGACCATAACCTCTAAATATGCCTTCATGGTACAGTGCTATATGCACGGGGAACTTTACCTTTTACCTAGGATCATCTATTACACTTATTTCATATACAATTGATATTTATTTTTCCAAAAAGGCTACTCCTGTGTGTAAAGTATGCAATGACAGTAATAAATTTTCATTCAAATATGCACAAGGCACAGCTCACTGCTCAGGAGAAGATCCCTGCCAGAAGTCAAGTGACGCAGCGGCAGGTGACTCCACTATTAGGGTTGGGGGAGTGCACCCTGGGTCAGAAACAAGCCCTGTGGTCTCGCTGTAAGGCTTGATTCACATCTACGCTCAAATCACTGTCTGCGTACGGTCAGAGGGTATCCACATTAGCGGTCAAGGTATGATCATCGTCAATCTGGTGTTGATTTCTTGACAGAGTAAACTGATTTTTTTTTCTTAATAAAGAGCCTGCCGATTGTACTAACTACAATGTTTAAGATATTTTCAACGACGGAATTGGCTGTTACAGCACTGGCATTCGAAGAAAATGGCAAAGAAAAAAAAGAATTGCGAAAGTGGAGACCATTTATTTGCACTTATAATGTGCAAAGCTACAAATGTCAATAATGGTAAACACTACTTTGTCCGTAATTTTCGTGTTGATTGTTTCATATCGACATTGTTGATCTAGTCTTTTATTCAAATGTTTCCGATACAACACGGCTAATGTACAGGATAAGCAATACAAAAATATTCTGTACACTGGGGGAAAAAATAGCAACCAATGAGAAATAAACAAATTAATAATTAAAATCTCAATAAAGAGAATCAAAATTGGCCAAACTTACTGCATTTATGAAAGAGGTTGTGCCAGATCATCATCCCCATCATTGCAGCTTGTGGTGCTTTCTGAAGAACTGTCGCTGTTCTCTGCTCCTCCAAAAGAAATAATTATTTGTTCGACCTTGTCTTCATTCAGTCCGTCCTTTTCCCAGTACTTTTTCCACGTGCACACAGTACCCCTTCCAGTCCTCTTGTATAGTGAGATCATTTAGTTGGGATGCCGACAGCGATCCCACACATATTTTTTTACTTTCGCCCAAGCTAATTCGATGGAGTTCAAATCGCATGCATAAGGTGGTAAACGGAGTACTGTATGGCCATACTAATGCAGTGTCTTGTTCACACGGAAGGCTTTTCTTGTGGCTTATTAGTCTGTATTAGTTTGTGCAGATAGACTTTTCTCATGTTTGCGTCGAAAGGGACGTTATGATTTGTCAGCCACGTTACCATGTCTAACTTAAGGCTGTAGCTTGAGGGAACCTTATCCACCCTCACAGTATATTAAGGAGCATTATCTCTGATGACAACGGACCGATGGGGTATATTCGGGACCAGCTTCTCTGTCAGCCACTTTTCAAAGTTTGAACTGTTCATTTGCTTATGGTAGTCTCCTGTGGAGCAGCCTGCTTTATAGATCAGGCTTGCATTGGGAATGAACCCATTACTGCAACCTGCATGGACAACAATGAATCGATGTGCAGAACTTGCATTGATATCGCACCCGAAATATCATTTGATTGCCAACATTTGTTTGATATTAGATTGGTGTCCACAGTCGTTTCGTCAACATACACAAGCGTGCGATTCTCTTCCGGAAATCTTTTTATGGCATGTAAATATCTGCTCCGCCATGTCACAATGTCCGGTCTCTACATCAAAACTTTCCTTTTGTTCCTGCACGTCTTCCATTCAAAGCCGGCTCTTCTCATTAAAGAACACAAAGAATCCTCCTTCCACGGGAAATTATTTTTTTGTCGTATGACAGACAAAGGTTTACCACACGTCGGCACACTTTTTTCACTTACGTACATATCACGAATTGAATTCCTGATGACATCGAGAGTCACATTACAGTGAGGTGATCTTTTCCTAATCTTTCCGGGGGAAACGAGTTTTCTCATCCTTGACCGATCATTCTGTTCACACTATTCTTTCCGAATCCTCTTGATTGTCGGATCCGACAAACCTGTTGTTGCAGATGCAAGCTTGAGGCTTTGTGTAATTGGCAGCAAATATTGCTTTTCTTTGGATTCACGATCACAGAAATCAATAACTTTGCTGACAATCTTACGCACTTCACTATGCACAGTAGCACCCTTCATGAAAAAACCATGAAAAATCCCCAAAAAATCACAATTAAACACCTACACACAAGCATTTCCACGACAACAATGACCCTGCAGCGGAAGACTTCCTGTTACCCTTAAAAGCTGCAAATAGACCGGTCTTCCCCTGTCCCTCCGCACACCCTCTCCCCTCATTTGGGGGATCTTCTCGTGAGCGGTGTGCTGTATATTGTCATGCCAAGTCAAGTTTTCTTTTATAATAAAGCAATATTCCATTTTCTTTGGGTACAAAATCTGTTCCACCTATAGAATGTTCGAAAGTGGATAATATCAGGAACAGTTACATACAGCTAATGGTAGAATATAATTCAAACTGTGCTTTTCACATAAATCATATCAGTCCATATTGGATCCAAATTGGAATGATTCACATGTGTTCGGTACGAGAAGGGTAGGAAGGAATATCCATCAGTCCAGATCCAGGTTTTTTCTCGTTATTATAAAATATAATGTGGACAGAACAAAAATAAAGCTCACCTGTTGTGATAAGAGCCAAATAAATAAGAGCACCCCTGCGCCATTTCACCCTCCCATTTGCCTTTGAAACATCATTGTGGGAGATGTTGTGCAATAAATATTCCATCTGAAAAATAGGAACATGTGTTCATCTTATTAAACTGCATTTGCACAATTGCCTGCAGTGCTTTCCAACTTTATAACGTAAATAATTACAGGGTGATTCTTTCGCTGCTAGACCCTGGAAAATGTAAATATATCAGCTCATTGAAAACGTACAAATACGAAACATGCAGTAAAAAGAACCTTATACATACAGTGTGTATAAAAAGAATTACCAATTTTAAAACCTTTTATCTGTGCAACCATCAGTGAATGAAATTTCCAATACTACAACTGTCGTAGCCTAGAGTTTTAAATGTCTGCCACTAGACACCACTAGTAGCGCCTAAATAGATGCTAACCTTAGATGTTCACAATAGGACGTCTATGCAACACAAGGCATTTTGTGTTCTACAATTCAGCAATAGATTACAGCCTGTGACTTTCTTGTGGGGATACGTAAAACACATATGTATTTTTTTTTTTTTTGCTAATACACTTTTTTTGCATTTGTAGACATGTTTTACTGATAACCCTTGATTTTACATTTTCCCACTTTTTACATTTTACCTGTCTGGTCCCAAAGAAGCAATACGCTACAAAAGTTTTCCAGATTACATATTGGGCAGCTTTATAAGTTCCAAAGCCTCAGTTGCCTTAAAAACATATAATTGAGTTCCACTGTACAGGGTGTCTAAGAAATACATGTACCCCTACACTATATTACATAGGGGTGTAAGGGGTACCTTCCACGTAGGTGCCCAAAAGTCAACCTCACTTCCACCTAGTGCACCCTGGACTAAAGACTAACGAGGCTCTGGCGACTGGCACTATGGCCAGTATAATTTTGTGTGTGTTGTTCTGTTTTTTGTCCTCCTGTGTGCTGAGTGCCCGTCTCAGCTTTTTACAGAAGTCAGAACATTTTAAGATTTTTAGTTATGCAACGTTAGAGTTGTTATTTGTAATGATAAGGGGCTGGCCCCCGTATAATGTGACGGGAGCAAAATAGCCGAAGTGCTGACGCTCCCAAAATTTTAAATTCAAATTCAAAATTCAAACTATATTACATAGTACATATTACCTCATCTATTTATTATAGTATACTTGTGAACTTTACAACACATTACATTACAGTACATTGCCCAATGTATTGTTGATTGTGCACCCACAAACACGTACCTTGCCGTTCATCAGCACTATAATTATGTCCAATTAAAAAAAAAAAAAAGTAAAGTGTTCCCCTGTGCATAGCACCACGCCATGAAGGCGTATAGGGGGTGTGGGGGTAACGCCCCACACTTTCTTGATCCGGTCGTGAGTGGGGGTGATGTGATCAGCATCACGCCCCTGACCGCCTTTACCCCCCAGGGTTTCCCCCAGGTACCCATGTTATTCGACGCTGGGTGGGCGCCGGGGCCGCTTTCACCGTTAGAAAAGTTCCCGGATTTGAACCGGCCGGGGGTCGAACCCGGGACCTTGAGCATGGTAGTCAGACGCGTTACCGACTGAGCCACCGCGGCCAATTAAGTCTGATTATATCAGCCATGGTGCAACAACTGGCATATGAATTTCAGCGAATGTTCCATGTAACCTTAACAGGAGGGATGCAGAGCACAAAAACTTAATCATTCCAAAGCAACTGAATACCAGCCAATTTTCAACATGGTTGCATGTCACCTTTTCTGTAATCATTCCACTCGGTTTGATCCAATAGCGAGCCTCTTTCGTTAATTTTTTGGAAAAAATTACAACAGGATACACGTAAGTAGGGTTACGGGGACTTCTCAGGCATAATGTATTTTGTTCATTTGAAATTAAGCAGTTTACGCAACCATACAAGAAGGTTCTTTCTCATTTATCCATACATGTCAATGAAAAATTAATTTTAGAACTGACTTTTAAAGGATTGATATTAGATCAGTGCATGCCACATTAATAAAAATACTTACTACTGGAATAATCACAGAGTTATTTATCCTCACTGGATGACCTACTATTTCTTCCTCTTCATCTCCGTTGGTTTCCTCCAACCACACTTCCACGTATGCCAAATCGAATCCAAATATCATTAAGAATAGAACACCAAGGCACACATAGACCATATACATATAAAAGTATCGATGATTGTAATGTCCAACACAATTATTCAACCAGGCTGAATCACAGTTAAGGAAGAGCAGTTTTAACACAAGTGACGGTGAATAAAAAAGGATTCAATATTACAGATATAATTGAAGCTCACTGCATTCTATTGAACAAGTAAAAAGTAAGCAAGTATTCTCTCCAAAATTATTGGCAAAATACATGTTATAGATCCATTCAAAAATATACAATGAGTAAGTAATATATTTATATTCTAGTTATATTCAGACAGATTGTTGCAGAAATGCGGCAACTTAAAACTGTTTCTGAGAGCGGCTCCTCCCGCAAATAGTACATCCTGCTCCGATGTCAGGATTTCCGGGTTTGAATCACAACTTGGACATGGGTGTCCCTTCAGGTTATGTATATTTTAAAGAAAAACTCTTGTATGTTGATAAAGTATAATTCAAATGAGAAAAAAAGAAATAAATTATAACTACTTTGAATTGTTACAATTTTCGGTTACTGCATCAGAATTAGTGGAAATAAACAAGAGATCATGTCTACTTGTAAGCAATTTTTTTCTTCTGTGCCGATTTATAAGGACAGAAAAAAATCTGCTACCGAGATACATACTGCATGCAACCCAACATATCCTTAATCATTGCAAAATTTGACACATAACAGGAGTTTGTGGTATCTGTAGCAACAAGATTTTGACTTGATAAGTTTCTTAGATTTCATTTAAGCTCAGAAAAAAGAAGGATACGGCAGTGATGATCCATTTTTAGAATGCAACGGTTACACACGGAACAATGGTGCGTTCTTGGAGGTTTTGGTGCTATGCATTTTTTACATATGCTTACTGCTTCAGGAATGAGAGCACCCTGAAAAGAAAAAGAAAAGTTTTCAATATACTGCAATCTTAAATATAAAAAAAAGCAAAGGGAATAGAAACATGTATACCATTAATGTACACATACCCTACATGTATACATAATGTATACCATTAGGAATGTCCTCATAAAATAAAAGAGTACAATAATAATACAAAAGTTACTGTGAAGATCTGGTATAGCTCTAGCAAGGTGGGATAAAACCGGGCAAACTCGTGAATTAAATTGGACAGTCATTTGTTTTCTCCTTTTGCTTCCTCTTTGCTTGTGCCAAGTGCCCCCTGTTTCATTGTCCAAAAAATCAATATCATTTATATACAGTGAGCCTAAAAGAAGACAGACCAAACTCATTATAAATTGAAAACTTTCATTTATCAGAAAGCATTTAGTACTGTTGTATAGAGAAAGTCTTCAAGTTTACGACCTCCGCTTTTCGTTTGTTTTTGTGATGTCAGCATCATGTGAGAACCCTTGATGTCAGTCGAGCAGTATGCCCAACATGCTGAGACGTGTTTGGGGAGAACTGGACTCTCGCATTGATATCTGTCTTGTTATAAAAGGGTCACACATAGAATATTTGTAACTTAGCCATGTAAACTTCAGGACATACTCTTCCAACCATGTAAATATTTCAGCCATGTTATTAAAACTTTTGTATCTGTAAACCTTTGAAAGTGACTATTTCGTTTAGGCCCACCCTGTATATGATGTCTCTCCTTTTGTTGTGTACTGTTTTCTCCTTCATGATGAGGTGATGATGTGTTTAAGAATGCTGCACATTTTGGCAATACAAGGGCAGCATTACATGGTAAGCAGCTGATTGCATCGCTCATGCTCCCTTCACTCACTTCTGGTTGAAAATTCTACCACCGCACCCGAGGGGTTTTCTTTTCTTGGTTAGGCTGTATACTAATCTGAATTATACATTGTTTATAGACATACATAAAAGAAGATTACTAAGTTATAATATTTACAAGGAAAATATGTACAGATAATAATCAAGTGTGAAGTGACAAGTCTAGGAACTTTGAACAGAGGTTGAAACCATTTTCTTTGTACTCGATCCAAAATGTACAATCTTATTATGTATCTGTTATTCCTTTTTGTAGGAAATACAAAAAGGAGGGTTATAACACCTACCAACCTATTTTCATGATCTTAGCCATTTCTGGAAATGACGTGATCAGCATCATGCTGTGGCTGCCATTACCACCAAGGGTTGCCCAAGGTACCTACTGATTATAGGCTGGGTGGACCCTGGAGCTGCTTTAACCTTTACTCGTATTATTGTTGATTTTTGGACCATCGAAAATAAGGTGCTACTCGTAGTTTGGTCGATTTTTCGACCATGCAGCTGATTACAAAATTCCTGTTTTTTTTAATATCTTGATATTTATCTGTTATGTCGGAAACACTTACAGTGGGTTAAACGAAGCTTTATGTGGATGCAACCCCCCCCCCCTCAACTCCAAATTTACGTATGGAAGATGGCGCGAATTTTAAATTCGTACACTTATTTGACAAAAAAAATGTTATAACTCGTAGACTATTTGACCAATCTACTTCGGGTAACTTTTGTATTGCAGCTAAAACATCAGGGCATGCAACCGTGCAGAAATCAAAACGCCAAAAACCAATAAGAGGGGTTGGGTGGGCCGCGGCCCCCAACTTCCAATGAAAAAATCATAAAAATGGGGAGTTTGCCTCCCCTTCCCCCTATTTTGGGAAGGGGATGCAAATTTAGCCTTAATTCCAAAGAATGGACCTTTCTCAAGTGAATGAAATTTTATTCATGTTCCTGGGTGTATTACATTATCGAATATGTGAAACTCCCCTACTCCCCATTTATATGATTTTTTGCATTGAAAGTTGGGGGCCGTGGCAAACCCAAGCCCTCTTAGTGGCTTTGGCATTTTGATTTCTGCACGGTTGCATGCTCTGATGTTTTAGCTGCAAAACAAAAGTTGCCCAAAGTAGATTGGTTGAATAGTCTAGGAGTTACAACATTTTTTGTCAAATAAGTGTACGAATTTAAAATTCGCGCCAAATGCCTCGGTGAAACCGAGGGTTGCTTTCTGACGACCCCCTCGGCAGAGTAAAGGTTAAGGAGGGACAAAGTTAGAAAAATTCCCAACCTTGAGATCACTCACCATGGGAATCGAACCCGGGTCTCCCACATGGCAGTCAGACATCCTGCTGTGACACGGTCGTGCCAGGTTCAACTATAGCATATTAATATCCATAAGAATAGATTTATCTCAATACAAATTGAGCATGAGTAACATGAGACTGTATATCGGTATACACGTGATACCTCCCAGGGCACGGGAAAACATTAAGATTTGCAGTAAATTAACAAACTCAGGACTTACGTGTTAACATCTAAGTTCAGAATATATTTATCTTGATTATGCAATTAAGAACAACATTTTACATCATAACGAAATGCACTAAAAATCATAGTAACAGCAGCACAAAAATTATCACATGAACTTCCATTAATCTCCTAACTTCTATTCCAAGATTCATATCTATCAGGCGGGATGATGTACTTCAGCAGACTGTTCATACGTCCGGGAAGGACATGTCAATCGCCCCCTCCATTGAGAAACAAAATCGACGACGACTCGTGGAAGCACTCACAGTCTAGGAGATTTTGGATTCAACCTTCTAAAAGTATTTTCCTCATGTCTGGAGAACAATTAAAAATCTTCAGATTGTCGAAATTTACCTTGCACACTTCCTTACGAGTTTTTGTGTCCAATAACACTGCCGTGTTGAATTTCACTTGGGTAGCTATGAACGGTCCTGTCCACAAATAAAACAACTTAGAAATGGTTCGGTTAACAGCTGAACTTGGACGATGACTTCTTAGCAGCACCAGGTCATCCTCTTTCAACTGCAAAGCATGGCACTTCTGCTTCAGTTTCCGCCTCTGCACAGAATATCGTTCCCTTAACTGCACTTGAACAACCTTACTCTGCCAGTCTTTCTCACCTTCTTCGGATTCGGGCTCGAAATTTAGTACAATCTTGGATAGAACTGCACGTACAAAACAATTTGTAATTGTTATCAACCAATGAGGCAATGTTGAAGAGCATTTTGAACAATATCAGGTAGACACACTGGCAATACATGTGAAGAAAACGTAAGAATTTCTGCAACTCAACTGGATAAAGTCTTTGACTCACTGGAACGTCACTGGACAAATGAATATCACAAACTAAGTTCTTGGCAGTGCCAGGCCTCTCTGAAAACACCTTACTATGGGCAATAAATATCTCGAACAATTCGGCTCTTTGTTCCTTAGCCAATAATTCACTGGAGTCAATCTTCTCCCTTATATCCTCTAGCGGTGTAGCCCATTTATCGTAGCTAGCTTCAATCCTCCGGACGCTCATTTGCTTATCAACGGAATCATCATCGTCTAGCTTTTGCTCAATTGGCTCTCCATCCACCATTAGATACAACTTCTTATGCTTGAGATTGATCTCTGCTTCATATTTCTGCAGGAACGAATAACCCAATAATAAGTCTGAAGGCAAATCCTTCACAACAAAAATTTCTAAAGGTATGGTGTTCTCAGCAATTTCCAGCACGATTCTGCGCTTTCCCACAACTCGAGTTCGACTTTTTCCAGCGAAATCAATAAGTCGTACCTCTGGAGTAGCTTGTAACATGGCCCCTGGCAAATTTTGCTTTATTTTCTTCCAAATCTCGAGACTCAGAACAGATATTTCAGCTGCAGTGTCCACTATACAAGTGATATCAACATTTGCTACACGTGCCTTGAACTCAGGCGCTCTTCCAAAGTTTTTAGACTGACTAGCCTGACACAAATTGTAAAGAAACTCACTCTCTTCATGATTAATAACAAACACCAGCTTCAGATCATTACTTACAGACTGGGAATTATTTTCTGCAGGCCCCAATTCTATCCGAGACCGCCCGACATCAGAAGGGGACGTTTCTATGCCAGGCGTGGGGTAAAATCCCGCACCTGGTCGAGATTTGCTCCATTCTCCCAGCAAAAATTTCTGGTCAGCTCAACGCTCTGTTGCTGCTCGTTACTAGGGTACGACACTGCAGCATCTGTTTGTAAGCCACTGCTCGCCGTTTGGAATCGTGGAGAGCTACGACCTTCCCTCAAAGGTTCACTGTGCTCCGGTGAAGATACACGGTTCTCATTTCGTGGTCTCTCACAAGGTTCGTATCTGGGAGCAGCATACTCACGTCTCTGCCTATTTTGGCTTTGTTGACGATAACGGTTGCCGTTTCTATATGGACCTGCAGGGCGATTTTCACGGTAATTATTCTGCCTCTGGACCATACGAACCCTCGGGTTTCTGTTTGCCGAGTTGCCTGGAATATCTCTGTTGTTCTGGTGAGTAGGATTCTCCTTCCTCCACGCAGTTCGCCAAGCATCCTGCTCTTCCGCTTGCTCGTATCTCTTAACAAAATCTGCAAGCAAATCAACAGTTACGGGTGCGTGGGCCATACACAATTGCTTCACTCTATAAGGCAATTGGCCGATTATGAGGTTTACCACCTCATGCTCTGTGTAGTGGCTACTCAGGTTTCTGTAAGCAGAGTATACAGACCAAACATATTCTTCCAAACTGTTGTCATTGTTTTTATTGTACCGTTTGGCCCTAACAGATGCCAACTCCCTTTCTTTTGCCTCTGAAGACGCAAAACGCCTCTTAAACGCCCTACGGAAATCTGAATATGTGTGGAAATCATTCTTATGAGAGTAGAACCAATGATAAGCCATGCCCGTTAGCAAACGAGGAATAATCTCCAGCCTGTATCTATGCGGGATCTGAAGGATCTCAAGGTTGGTATCTAATTCTTTGAGATAAATCTCAGCCGAAGTGGCTATAATATTTCCGTCGAATTTCCGCATGGAATTCAGGTCAGCCATCCGGGGAGTCATCCCACCACGCGTAGCATTGATTCGAGATTTTCTTTCTTTTCTCTTTTCCGATAAAGTCGACTCGCTGCCTGAAGAACTGGAAACGATCTCTCTGTGGCGTCTTTTCTTTACATGTGTACGGTTTCGTTGCCCCGAAGAGACCTCAAAACGACTAGGAGACAGCAACCTTCGAAAAGGCGGGCCTAGCTGGTCCATCCGCGGTAACTCTGGTTCACCGGAGAGTGGCAACTTGCTTAAAGTGGTTGAAATTTGAGCCACTTCGTCACAAAGATTACGCATGTCTAAAGAAAGCTTCCCTTGTTTGGATTCCATATCATTTTTCCACTCTTCAGCATTCTCTCTAGGACCCTCCGTGCTGCTTTTAAGGTTTTCTGCCACCGTCTCTACAACTCGCAAATTCAAGTTCTCTCTCAGCTGATATGCCATACTGGTCACCTGGTTATCCAACTCTCTGGACATTTCTTCCCTGAAACCACTCTGTGTTTCAGTGATTTCCTTTCGGAAGTCCTCCTTGGTCTGCTCAGCTTCTTCCCTCAACAGAACAACTGTTTCATGGAGTTTAGATTCCAGCTGCTGAGAATTTGACTGACACGCTTGACGTAAGCTCATCTTCTCAATTTCAAGGTTTTCGTTCAATTTCTGCTGTCCCTCAGACATTTGCAGAGTCAGTTGTTCGATCCTCCGTCCCATCTCTGAATTGGACGCAGCGAGTTGTGAACAACTATGGGACAGTTTCTCCTCCATCCTTGCTTCTAGCCGACACTCAAGACTTCTACTACTTTCTTCTAGTTTTAGTTGTAAACTGTGCTCCAATATATTCATATTTTCCTGGAGTTTATCCTCTAAGCTCCTAGAGTTCTCGTGTAACTTAGCCTCCAAGCTATCAGAATGTTCCCGCATTCTAGATTCTAGATTATTAGCATTTTCCGTAATCCTTTCCTGGATTCTAAGTTCTAGATTACTAGAATTTTCGGTAATCCTTTCCTGGATTCTAAGTTCTAGATTACTAGAATTTTCGGTAATCCTTTCCTGGATTCTAAGTTCTAGATTACTAGAATTTTCGGCCATTTTTTTCTCGATTCTAGTTTCCAGGTTGCTGGAATTTGCCTCCAGCATTCGCTGCAATGACGCAAGCAAATCAGCAGTAACAGGAACAACAGGAACTGCAAGTTTTTCTTTGCATGCGAGACATGCTAATTCACCAGGAGAATTACTTTCCTTTGGTGACTTTAACTTTGCACAATTCAAATGAAAAGTATTGTGACACTCAGTGCAAACAAACGTATCATCAAGCCTTGATGTAGTCTCACAGCAAAACACATGAACTGTGCTTTCATCAACACATGAAGCTTTGGTTCCACTTCTTAATATTTTCTTTTCCATTGTTGCGCATCAAAAGTTCTGAGTCAACTGCAAATCTAAAACACGTTACCAAAGATTAACGTAGCTAATGCACAATGTGTTCGTGGCCCCACGTTCTGTCCGCCAAATTATTGACACGGTCGTGCCAGGTTCAACTATAGCATATTAATATCCATAAGAATAGATTTATCTCAATACAAATTGAGCATGAGTAACATGAGACTGTATATCGGTATACACGTGATACCTCCCAGGGCACGGGAAAACATTAAGATTTGCAGTAAATTAACAAACTCAGGACTTACGTGTTAACATCTAAGTTCAGAATATATTTATCTTGATTATGCAATTAAGAACAACATTTTACATCATAACGAAATGCACTAAAAATCATAGTAACAGCAGCACAAAAATTATCACATGAACTTCCATTAATCTCCTAACTTCTATTCCCAGATTCATATCTATCAGGCGGGATGATGTACTTCAGCAGACTGTTCATACGTCCGGGAAGGACATGTCAGCTGACAGGACCACCACAGCTCCAGTGATTATAATAACACAAAAAAAAATTGAAAATAATAGAATTAAAATGAAAACTAAAAGTATATCCTAAAAATATCATCATATGTGTTACATTAACATTTAGAAAAACTGAATGTAGCTTGTAGGCTCAAATTCACAAATGGACTAAAGATGGATACATAATTCTAATACTAGTTACTGTATAATTTAAGACAGATTGATTAATTGATGAAAATAGGTTGTTTCAAATCATTTTTCTGCAACTTTTGGCTAATTGCAACAAGGATGAATGATGAATCCCTTGGTTGGGATTCAAACCCGAACTTCTGACGCATTGTCATTTTGCTAACCACTCTGCCATGGAGGTCGGCTTTATAATTTAAGAAGTACGGCAATATTCATTAATCTACATAACCATTAATAAAAAAAAAATATAAAATCACGAAAATTTGAATTAAACTTGCAGGACTAGTAACATGCTGTTTTGGTGGCTAACTCATGATTTCACCACCAATAGTTATGGGCTCAAGTTCTGGAATGGGTTTGTTTTTAAGTTGCTTTAAAACCGAAACAAAAATGTACACAAGAGTTGAATGTACCATTTATTGTTTCTTTTAGGTTGCTTCAATATTTGTACTTTTTCTTATTTTATGTGAAGCTTCCTGGTTTAAGTACCGGCCTGTGCAAGGGTGTTTTTTTGTGAGTTACCCTTTATCACTTTCAACTAATCATCTTTATCGTGACTGGCACATACAAAAACACAATTCCTTTTTTATGCGCCTCTTTTGCGAATTTTGGATGCTTACAGTGATGAGAATGAATGAAGATTAGATAAAATTTATAAAGACACTCGTACAGAAATACCAATGCCTAAGACTCAAACCTGGTACCACCACCATGGGTGGTGAGTTCATTAGTCTACTACATGTGTTCGACAATAGATACACCTTTATTAGGGACGGACTGATATGAAATTTTAGTCGAAATTGATAACCAATATTCTACCGATCCAATATAAGATTCCACATGATCCTTGAAGAACGTGAATGGTTCAATGTCTTCCGAAATAAATGTGTGTTTCCAGGTAAATGCAATGCAAAAGAAGTTCTATATTATATTTTTAAAAAGTGGGAGCATGGAGCTTATCCATAAAAATTATAACAAAAAGGCAGAATAAATTATAATATATTTATAGATATATTAATAACCCGTGGCTCGACAGCCCTTGAAGGGCCTAGGCTGATCTCCCGACTGGCAGTCTCCCTCCCACAATCCTACCTAGAGGTGTGGTGATCTTCAACCGGTAATGGGGTGACGTGAAGTCAGCACGTCGAACCCCTAGCAGTTATAGGAGATTTGCAAGACCAGGTTACGCTACTCGCTCGTAGCTCCCCAATTTCCTCACGATGGTGGGTGGCCACCAATCCTATACACAGGCTGAGAACACAGAGACTGAACCCAGGCAGACTCGAACCCATGCCATCCTGCATTCGGAGCCCAAAGCACAAAACCTTAGACCTCACGGCCACGGAGGAGGACTTATAGATATATTAGATTGGTAAAATTATCAGCAATTTTACCAATAAACCGATGTGTACAATACAGATAGAGTACTGATCAATCTGCCCCATTCCTACTTTATATTACAGTAAAACCTCGTTAATCCGGACTTCGCTTAATCCAACAGGCAAAAGCCCTCCCCCCCCAAAAAAAAACAGAATGCAAGGTTTTAAATGTGACTGGAAGTCAGCAAGAGAACTTCCGAAAGGCCTATGCCCTTTACATACACCATAATAAACGTGTCTTGTTGCTATAAACGGAGTTTTAATGCACTTTCTACTATTCTTTTTGGTTATTTCAGTTAATCCAAACTTTTGTTAAACCGGTCAACTTATCCCCCCTTTAGTCCAAATTAACGAGGTTTTAATGCATTTCAATTATTCGAGGCAGATATTCACACCTTCAGCTGAAAATTTCCACAAATATAGTGAGTTACTTCACAGCATGAAATGCAAATAAATAACGAAAATCAAAATTGCCCAGAATGCATGCTCACCTGAGGAGGAAAACCGGGACAGGTCACTGCTGCCATGTAGTAGTGAAAAACTACATTCATTAGTAGCCAGTTGCCAATAGTAATCAGAATGCATGTTGCAACGGGGCTTCTGTTCCACCAATATGGTACACCAATCAAGTATGCAAAAACAACCACTGACGCCGTCAACCCACACACACATACAACAAAAAACTGCAAAGTTGAAATACATTCCATTAGATACATTCCCATGAAAATTCAGAACATGCATGATTGAAGACCCAAAAATATTTAATAATTACAGTAGAACCTCAACTATACGTTATCCACAGGTCAATTGCTAAAGAATGCAGGAAAATGTAAAATCCACAAAAAATCAGGCTTGCACTGTATTTGATAAAACTGGTTTCTGAAGAACAGAATAAAGTGACATTATTTTTTAATTTATTTTTACTCCCAAATCCTGCAAGTACAAAAAAATTAATTTCCTCTGACTCAGGTTTCTGAATTTCCTTTTCAGTATTTCTAGATTAGGAGAGGCGGCACTCTGATGATAGAATTTATATCTAATGAAATAGTCACTGGTGGAAATGGTGCCATTCTTTGAAAGTTTTGGGGTTAGTATCGCAAGTCCATGCCTGTAAAATTTACAAAATATCTTCAATGAAACTAACTGGCATATATGTCGTATCATACTTGCCACTGCTCAAAGTGGAAACTCCTACGTCTAGCCATAGTGGTAGGTGTTGAATGGTATAGTGACCAATGACTTAGATGGGGGATGCTTTATGCAAATTATCCTAGCTGAGGATGATGGCATCCCTTAAATTTCACCACTTTGAACACTGATACATACTATACACCACTTTCTTCAAATTTTTTATTAGCATCGAGACAAAATCATGTGACCTGGAGTTTCCACGAGAAGTATATGAACTTGAGAATAATATCCCAAAAGAAAGCACTAGTTGGTACTTGGAGAATTAAAGTTTTTAGAACTAAGTACTGTGTGTTCCAGCACAGGGTGGAGTGCAGACACTGAAATCCATTAATGGCACTGGCAACACTTCAGTCTGGCAATTTTGCTCAGTGATGTGGTGGAGAGAAGTGGCAAATGGTGAAGAGCACAGGATCAGTCCTCAATTGTGGATTCACATGCACCACATACATACCCCATATCTCAATCATAATTTGCACCAAAGTCATCAAATCACATACATTTGCATGCTACCCACAGTACACAATGATTGATTGATTGAATCGGTGTTTTAAGTCCACTTTATGCACAGTAAGGCTAATCGGGACTGGACCTACAGTTTAAAGTGGGATCCGAACCACTATGTGCCTCCACCGGGTATCGAGTACAAGGCAACTACGTTATCACTGCACCATTGGGGAGGCCACAGTACACAATGACTAACATGTATAGTTATATTTGAATTAGGGATGTCCAAATCTTAATTTTTTATTACTACCTGGAATCTGGAGAGTAAAACCGAAGTGTACAGATTGCACATTATATTAATTATAATGGTAACGATAAAGTTCCCCATGCATATAGCACCATGCCTCGAAGGCACATTTAGGAGATACAGAGGTAGGGCCCCACACAATATTGAGCTCAGACATTTTGGAGGTGATGTGATCAGCACCATGCTCCAGTCACCTTTACATCTTAGTGGTGCCCCAAGGTACCCATTAGCTTGAGGCTGGGTGAGCTCCAGAGCAGCTTTATGAAGGGACAAGGCTGGAAAAATTCGGAGCTTAGATCACCCACCAATAATATAATTTATTATTGTTATTATAATATAGGAGTCGGTGGAATGTCCAAGATTTTTGAAAAGGAGAGGTTATGTATAATCATTTTGTCATATTTTCCTACCATTAACATTATTTTTTCTTATGAATATTGGGAAAGGGGGGTTACAACCCCCACTAACACACCCTTGGGAACGTCACTGACAGTAGTGATATTTTCTGGGAAAGAAGATTCTGGCACTCTCTAGGTTGATTTGTTATTGTGTTCATCAGAACTCCACAAATATTGTCGTATGTTCAAGAATGATCACCTTTAAAACGGTGCTGGTACGGTGTAAGGCCAGAAAAAAATAACATTATTATTATTATATACCTCTTCCATCTGAAATCTGTAAACCCTCCAAAATCCAGATAGTAAAATTTCTTAATACAGATTTTAAATTTTCCAGAATACGAATTCCAGACATTTTTGGCCATCCCTAACTTGTATGTGAACAGCCAATACAATAATATCTACAGGACAGAGTAATCTTATAAGAATTGATATATGCATTTCATTAGAAAGTTCAGTAAGCAAGGGAGCAATATCAAATTAAGAGCTAAGTATCTGTAATGAACTTAATGCAAAAATACTGAAAGAATTTTTCTGTGGATGGATTACCTCATTTACTAAAATACCTTCTTACACAATGCTGTTGTTGCTTTGTAATCGAGGGGTTCTGGGTTTGATACTAGGTGGAGGCACATGGTTCGTATCCCGATATATACTACGTATAGTGCAGATTAGCCTACCTGTGCATAAAGTGCACTTAAACAGCATCATCATCTTACGCCATGCCACATGCAGTAAATGTCCAGAAATAACATAGAAAACGCAGCACAAAATAACACTACAAGCCACACATTTCGCAGATTCCCACCTGCAAAGTCAAAGGAATAAATTGAGGAAGAGTGGAAAAAAAAAATTAAAAATAGTTTTTAAAAAAATTATACAATGAGATTCGGATAGTCAAACACACTGTGTCTGTCTGACTGTTCTAGCTTCATTGTGTCGGCTTCTTTTTAATGCTTGTGTCTGGCTTTTCCCTATTCCTTCCTTTCTTCTTTGACATTGGGTGAAAAATCTTCTAAGTAGCAGGCTTTTAGTGTGCATGTAGTTTTGCACTTTTCCTGGATATCCTCTGGCAGGGGTAGTGTCCAGTCCTCATGGTGCCTAAAAATTTTCACCTGGCAACTGAATTATTAACTTACATTTTTGCGAGTATAAAGGTAACTCCTGTGACATTTCGGGATGCAACTGCTCCCTTCCTCAGGCTGCTAACGTTTAGGTTTTGTATAAATCATAACCAAGTCGAACTCTCCATAAGTACAGGATATAGAATTGGTAAAAGGTGTGTGGTTAAAAAACTATAAAAATCTAAAACCCATTACAGGTGCATGTCAAACTACCATGTCGTTTTCCCAATTAGAAACTGCTCCTTGAAATGTTAAAACTTTAAAACTGTGAATAGCCACTGTCTGCGTGTGCTGAAAAAAAAACAAGAAAAAAAATATTGGAGAACTGCAGCACATGCAGACCGTGCTTATTCACAGTTTTAAAGTTTTAACATTTCGAGGAGCAGTTTCTAATTGGGAAAACGACATGGTAGTTTGACGTGCACCTGTAATGGTTTTTAGATTTTTATAGTTTTTTAACCACACACCTTTTACCAATTCTATATCCTGTACTTATGGAGAGTTCGACTTGGTTATGATTTATACAAAACCTAAACGTTAGCAGCCTGAGGAAGGGAGCAGTTGCATCCCGAAACGTCGCAGGAGTTACCTCGATACTCGCAAAAACGTAAGTTAATAATATATATATATATTAAACTTGTGAGTAATTCGCACAACTTTCATCATGCACTGGCAACTGAATCCTAAAATAATCATGTGTATCATTAATTCAGAATAATAAACGTGCCAATATAATGTTTCTCACTGTTGCTATAAAAATTTTAAAATCTGCGTCGATATACAGGGAGGTTATTGCAGCATGACACCGCAAGAGCGTCGGCCGCTTGCCGGCCCAGTCATGCAACAGGTGCCGGCAAATTGCGTAACAGATAGCCCGTTACACAAACTGCTTGTTTTGTAATGTTTCCACTTTTCACAATTATAGTTACAATTACAACTTAAATAAGCACGTACCTTGCCGCAAGAATGCTGGAAAAGGTGTCCTCTAAAATACAAATATTTCTGGCACTTTATTTCTGCCCATATCGCTTCTGACAGCAATGACTCATCCAACATAAAGGATTCAATTTTTCATTCTTGTCTTGCCTTCGAATAAACAAAACCGTGACTCTTATTTTGCAGATAACACAAGATTAATCCTTTTGAACACTAGAGTCAGTGGCGTGCCCAAGATTTTCGAGGGGGGAGGTTACGTATACATTATTATGCAAAACGAATTATTTAACAGTGTCACTTAATTTTAACGTGTGAATATTTTTGAAGTAAAGTAGCGATCATACACTGTGTGCGTTTTTCTTTCTGAGAGCGCCATTTGAAATAAGCACTTTTCCCCTTTTGCTACTATGGGATAAACTGAATATAAAAGGCTATAACTGCTCAACAACTGCATCTTTTTAAGAAATTTAAATTCTAAATGTAAGAATGAACAAAAAGCAACATTTTATGTAAATTCCGACAATTGTGAGTCCAGGGGGAAACGGGGGCCAAATCCCAAAGTTCTATTTTCCCCGTAATTACGCAAAATTTCTGAACGTCGTAATTTCCATATTTTTTTTTTTTCAAAGTTGCGGCAGGAGCATTACATATCCTCATAGAGTAGTCTTTTGTTGTGCTTCCCTCAAAATTTGGTCCATCCAGTGTCTATAGAGCCGACGCTAGAAGCGAAATTCCTCAGATGTCGCAAGAGCGTCAGCGGCTTATCGGAGTAGTGGTAAGCCGCGAGAAGCCTCTCGATACTACGCGAATGCGACAGCTGTCGGCTACCAGTTGTTTAGACGTGTTCACTTCGGTTTGCGTTTATCAGTACTCGTGTCGTTTATACTGTGTTATTGAGTTGGTGTGCTAAAGTGCTAGTGCTTTATCGTGTGTTATTTGTTATTCATTCATTAGTTATGCCGCCAAACAAATATAGTCTTGAACAAAGAGTTTTTATGTACGATACTTACGTGAAAACGAACTCTTGCAGAAAAGTAGTCAGGCGATTCGCAAGAAAATTTCCTGGCAATCCTGTTCCGGACAGACATACTGTTTACAACCTCGTTAAAAGATTACGAGAGACAGGATCTCTTGAACCTAAGAAACGTGTTTCCAGACGACGTGTTCTTACGGAAGAAAAGCTAGACGAAATTGGTGAACGACTTGAACATACTCCAAAAAAATCCCTCCGTCGGCTTGCTCAGGAAACAGGCATTTCAAAATCCTCAGCACGAAATGCCACTAAATTACTTAGATTAAAACCCTACAAAATTAGTGGTTCATGAATTGCAACCGCGCGATCACGCGACTAGAGTTCGATTCTGTAACTGGATGCTGGATAATATTGTTGCTGGCAGAGTAAATCCAGAATTAATCATATTTTCAGACGAAGCTTGGTTCGAATTGAATGGCCGAGTTATTTCACAAAACAATCGCTATTGGAGCGCAGAAAAACCTGACCTTGTGCATGAAGTTCCGCTCCATCCTGCAAAAATTGGTGTGTGGTGTGGTTTGAATGCGCACAGAATAATAGGGCCTATTTTTTATGAAGGTACTATCAATGGTGAAAGGTATCGAAGAGACATACTACAACCTTTTTTGAACAATTAACGGACATTGAATGCCAGCAGTCATTTTTTCAGCAGGACTCTGCTACTGCTCACACTGCTTATGAATCACTTAATTTTATTGCCGAGATTTTTGAGGACAGAATTATCAGTACTGAGTTGTGGCCCTCTCGTAGCCCCGATCTTACTCCTTGTGATTATTATTTATGGGGAACATTAAAAAACAAAGTGTATCAGAATAACCCGCGTACAATAGAGGATTTAAAAGAAAATATAAGAAGAGAAATTGCCAGAATCACACCTGAGGAGCTTATGGATGTTCAGAGGAATTTCATACGCAGATGCCGGAAATGTATTGGTGTTGAAGGAGGTCATTTTCAACATCATTTATAACACAGAAGGTTAGTGATCATCATTATTATTAGTTTTAAATATAATTTTACACTTTCGGTTTGCTTTATGCGCCGCGATGCTGTCTTCCCTTTCTGTCAACCGAGGATAAAGTAGAGATGTCTAAGAAAGATTAGATGTCTGAAATAAGGTTGTAATTGTAACTGTAATTGTGAAAAGTGGAAACATTACAAAACAAGCGGTTTCTGTTACGGACTATCTGTTATGCAATTTGGCGGCACCTGATGCATGACAAGGCCGGTAAGCGGCCGACGCTCTCGCGGTGTCTAAGAAAGATTACATGTCAAAAATAAAGTGCCAGAAATATTTGTATTTTAGAGGACACCTTTTCCAGCATCCTTACGACAAGGTACGTGCTTATTTAAGTTGTAATTGTAACTATAATTGTGAAAAGTGGAAACATTACAAAACAAGCGGTTTGTGTAACGGGCTATCTGTTACGCAATTTGCCGGCACCTGTTGCATGACTGGGCCGGCAAGCGGCCGACGCTCTTGCGGTGTCATGCTGCAATAACCTCCCTGTAGTACAGTTGGACTTACATTAGAATGTATTACACAGTTATTTATGGTGTTACTGATAGAGCCTTTTTGAGGAAGGCCACCATGGAACAAGAAATTTAAAAAAAAAACTGCTGAGAAAAAGGGGCTAAAGCCTCGATTATTGTTTGTCTTGTCTACCCTTGTCATCAGGTACGTGAGTGTGGACTATACCAATTACGCTTTGACTTGAGTCAGCAAAAACTTTTCAAAAATTTCTCTCCTTTCAAAAAAAGCTTTACTAATCAGATGTAATTAATCAGAACTAGGAACATCATACCAGATTTTTGAAAGGAAAGAAGTACTTGGAAAAGCCTTTGCTGACACAAGCAGCACCTTATATAGTAAATATTGTGTATTTCTTTATATATAGACACTGCATACTTACTGGTCCCAAAAATTTTGTAAAGTTGTCTACAAACCAAAACATTGGTTCTAATAAGGTATCTATAACATAACCTTGATCAATAAAATAATTATAAAAAAGGGAATTATATGTAAGTTTTAATGATTTCCAGTTCCATCTAACACTGTCCCTGAAAAAGAAAATGCATACATTAGAATGACACCTTAATTAATATTCTGCAAATTATTCACACCTCTGAAAAGTATACTAAAAGATGTGTACCAATTCTATCAGTTATCTGATTGGAATGAAATTTGGCACATTGGTAGACCTTGTAAAAGTACCAAATTATAGGTCCCAGAGTATTTTACTTGAAACAATACAAGATTTTTCTTCAAAAAATTGACAACTGAACTAACCTACAGAGGTGAAAGTGAACTGAATAAAAAGCTAATGAAAGTACCTTTCGAATGACATATGGCATAACTATGTTTGTAATTATTTAATATTCAAGGTCACATGATATGACTTTTGACCTTGAATAACATTTTAAAAAAATGGAAAAATTGTACATTTATTAATATCTGAACTTACTTCGCTTTTCTGCCACTTTTGTCTACCTGAGAAGATGAGGATGAGTGATGATATGATTAAATTGAAACAAACAACAACCATGCCCAGGCCAGGAATCTGGGAGCCCTGGCATCGTAGCATGCTGTACTAACCAGCACGGAAGTCAGCTTATTTGAAATATCATGCTGGGACACACATGTATTTTAGTGAAATACAATTTTATATGTAGCATAATGCGTATCAGATAGCGGTTAATATGTAGTATCGCCCGAATGGATTTCTTCACTTTTACAGAAGAAACTACTTACTTTAATCAATTTCCCTGATGTTGTGGAAGTTCGTGAAGGTGTTTTCTTTGTTTGTTTAAGCTTTCTGACCTGGAATTCCTTTTTCTTTCCTGAGAAATATTTCCAACACGAAGAGGCGATTGCTGCCACTTCCTTGCTATTTGCCTGCGTTCGATAACGTAATGCTGTGCCAGTGTTTCCAAACATGCTTTATGTTACCTGAACTAACTTACGTGAATGGTAACGACCCCAAATTTTAACTGTGTTTGCCTAACCTAACCTTATCATGCATGGTTCATGGAGCTAATCATGCAAGAATCATGGAAACATGTAAAAAAAAATCGTAATAGTACGTAATTTTCGGTCATTAAGGTTTGAAACACTGCTTGCGCACTGCAAATCGACGAAACACAAGCACGACACATGATGGTCCATGACGAGTGCACGCCATATTGTCTGTTACACAAGCGAAACAAGGACGACAAATAATGAAAAGTTGACAGTATTTTATGAAAAAAGGCATAACTTCACCTTAAGGAATCTTCCGCAATGCAGAACAGGTAATTATCAATGCTAAAATTAATGAAATAAACAAGTGGGAGGTGTTCGGGCGATACTACATAATTAATCAGATAGCAATATACATACCATTTTTATAACAGGAACACTTTCCAGGCAGAAATATATTATGTCTGCCTTAGTCCAGTGGCGGGATTCAAGCATGGGTACTTCGATGATGTGATCGAAAGTTTACCACTTAAGCCTTACAGAGCAAGGCTGATTTTCCAGGTATTTGCACTAACACCGAGCATGTTTTCAGCAGAAAATTTGAAATCCTGCATGCTTCTAAATGAAATTTTATATTTCCGGAACTAAGAATGTTAGAGGTACAAATGATACCTCGTTTTGTTCAGTATATTTTGGCCTATAATCCTGATGAAAAGAAAATAAATTTTCCGTAATCAGTTAGAAGAAGAAGAAAATAAAGGGGGGAAGGAACTATTTATTTTACACAAAATTTGATATTCATTGGACCCCTATGCAGGCTACGCCAGGACGTGAATCTCCAAACGGTACCCGCATAATGCCTGGTATGTCTGCCATTGATGTAGAAAAATTTATGTACTTATTGCTAATATTGGGCTATAATCCTGATGGAAAAAATCTGTAATGAGTTAGAAGAAGAAAAAAAGGGAAAGTAACTAATGCCTGGTATGTTTGCCAGTGATGTAGAAAAATGTACACACTTGTATGTAACACTTTCAGAGAAAAATAATATTTTTCAATACAGAGCAAAAAAATTCGAAGCTACAAAAAATAATTTGTTATCTTACATTGACCCTACCGGGCATGGTACTTTCGGGAGCATAAAATGCAGAGGGGAACATTTCATTCTGGGCACTGGAAATTTTTTTCTTCTCTTTGCCCCCTCTGCACAAAACCTGCACCATTGCCTCCACAAGCATGTGGAGGGCCCGAATGGCTTGTCTTCCCCTTCTGAATCTGTACGTAATAACTCGTTGTCAATTTCACTCAGTGGCAAACCGGGTCTTCTTGTCATCTTACACACCCTTTACTCTTGTTGGAGAAAAAAGCCCCAATAACACAGCTCGTCGCTGGTCACACGCCACAAGGTGGGGAACACACACACTGATTGAAAGTTCGAACTCAAATAATTTCAATTCGTCCAACTTGCTTTGTTAGTCTGTCCTATCCTCCGCGGCAACTTACCTAAGTAAACACATGATGCAAGGGGCTAAAAATAGCATGACCGACAGAAACGAGTCAAAGCATTCAACAATACTTTGTTTGTAATCCTACGGCGAAGTTTTGTGAAACAGCAAAAAGCAGTCAGCTGTTTTCCAACCCTTTGTTGGCAGCTGGAGGCTTTTGACTTTCTTTCCCTGTCACATCCCCTTCCCCCCTCCTGCCACCCCATTTGTTTTCAAAACAAATGAAAATAAATCGCAAAAAATATCACAATTTTTCGGACATCACCCCCACCCCCATCCCAAATAGTAACAATGAAATTAAACTTTACTAATTGTTAATTGCATACCTTTAGAATCATGCAGAACTTAAAACTTGTATCTCTGATCATTATCCAAGTTACAGTATGTTAAAAAAGTAACATACTACGACAATAAGCTGCTTGTAACACAGGTGTCACAAGCCATCCTTAAGGGAAATACCTGCTGTGACACCCGTGTCACAGCCCGTCCTTTAAGGGGTAATGTGTTCAGCCAGCAGTGTCATCATACAAGGTGTTAGCTACTTGATTATTTGAAAAAAGCTTTATACCTTATAGCACTTACCTCACAGTTGTAAAAATGGAAGTTATTTTCCAGTGAATATGAACCATTTCTGTTGTAATGAGTCTTGTATACTTTACTTTCTCTTGTATATGAATTTCAAACTATTATGGTCCTCGACATGTTCATATTTAGCTGTAAGCTGTTCCCGCTTCATTGTTTAAAGTAACTACACTTGGAACTGCAATAAAAAGAACACAGTTATATTAACCTGAAGCGTGGCACAGGAGACAACATTGAGGACTATTTAACGCTCATTTCAAAACATCCTGTGTTGAACATGCAGGGAAGTTGTTGTGCAGAGGTCAAGGATCAGAACATTCTAACCACAAAGGGTGTGTCCTAACAACAGGTTTTCTAGCTGTTCAAGAATACTAAACTCCATAGCAAGACAGTCCTCCGAGGGTCAGAGCATCGGGCCCCATTGCTTCTGTTCTCAGGCTTTTAAGACCAGAGTCCACTACTTCTTCCTTTCAAGTAGCTCCCAATTGTTCTCATGATATCAAAATTTTGGGGGCTACGGCCAGGAATAGAACCTCAGACTGGTTTCATCCAAGGCAACAGGAACCCTGTTCAAGAATACTGTATTTATTTAAATGGTAACAGTATGGTATAGTGAAAACACATTTCTTCAAATTTACAGGAGAAACTACTAACGGAAATGAGTTTTTGTAGACTTTTGGAAGCTCGTGGAAGTGTTTCCTCCCTTCGTTCAACTTATTCGTCCAGTAAATCATGTATTTTTCGACATTAATGTATCTCCGATGCACGATAGCTGTCGCCACCATTACCGTCGACTACGTGAATCAAATGTTCCGTGCGTTTGATTATGTAACCCCCTGTTAGTGTTGCAACCATGTGGTAGTTTTACAAGATGACGTGCGAGCGGTTTTCTTTTTCCAATTTAATATTCTATGTTTGCCTAACCTAACCTTCCGTGAATGGTTTGTGGATCAATTTTCGCTTAAAAACCTTCTGTGAATAGTTTGTGTGGTAAAAATTTACTATCCTTCGGACACCTCTAATTTTTTCGTTTCGTCAATTTTTGACTTTCGTACTTACGTATCTGCTTCACGGAACATTCCTGAAGGTGTATCAACATTGTTTTGATGAAATTTGAGTTTTGTTTCCTACCCTAACAGAACTTACCTAACCACGTGCCAATGGTTCGTGGGGCTAGCACCAATGGTACGCAATTATTTCCAATAGCAGTCAGCTATACTAACACGACACCAAATTTTAACTGTTTCCTAACCTAACAGAACTAACCTATCCAAGCACCAATGGTTCGTGGGGCTAGCTATTCTCCATCGGAGAATTAATTTTCAACGAACAACATGAATTTCAGCTATGGAACATTCCCACATCACACAAAACACCTTCCCGATGTTCGACAATGCTACAAGAACTTATTACGGTAAGTAGTTTCTTCTGTAAAAATAAATAAATGTGTCCGAAGGATAGTAAACAAGTACCGTTCTTTTTTTCCAATTTAATTTTCTGTTTGCCTAACCTAACCTTCCGTGAATGGTTTGTGGATCAATTTTCGCCTAAAAACCTTCTGTGAATAGTTTGTGTGGCATTTTTCGGTTAATAAGTTTGGTAACACTGCATATCAGCTGACGATAGACAACGTGAGTCAAGATTTGACCGCCATATTGTGTGTAACGAAAGCAAATTAGCAACGAAAAATAAATACTTCTGTGAAAAAATTACGCTTTTTTCAGTGAAAAAAGAAAATCCCACGTTCAAAAATGTTTCGCTATGCATAACAGGTAAGTAGAAATGTAAATAATTAGGAAATGAACGAGTGAAATGTGTTTTCACTATACCGTACTGTTACCACTTAAATCTTACTTCGCATTTCTGTCAATTTTAGCTAATAGCAACAATGAGGATTAGATTAAATTGACGAATGGACACTTACATAGAACACGGATTGTTGGTCGAAGATAACAAACGTTTCTGTCAGATTAAATACGATCTGCAAATCTTGAAGAATGTGAAATTTCTATTAATCATGGACCTGTATGCAAAAGTGAGGGTCACAAAGTACTTATGTAGTTCATGAAAGAGCAACAACATGACGACCTAATATATTTGGGGGGGTTATGGTTAAAATCTAACTAGAATATGAATGATGCATCAAAAATTATTTTGCATATTTAATTTTTCTTGCCATTTTACCCGTTTTATTAACAAGGTAAGGAAATATAATGAATAGCAACCAGACACAAAATAACATTAATTGTACTTTTAATCCTTCTCTATTCATTATTGCTAGCAATTGACATACTTATGTTAGGATTATATTCAATTGTTAAATATAAACAATTCTCTTTCAATTTATAGCACTAAACAAATCACTCACATATACAAATTCATTTCACTCGTCCAGCACATCTGACAAATACAGCTGCTTCGAATTGTACACTACAGAAACGAGTTGTTGTGTAAAGAAATGTTCATGACACAAAGAAAAGATATACATGTTATTTGGAAGAACACTGAACTACCACTAAAAGACAACTTATCCTCAATACAATATTAATTGCAAATACTATTTTTTCTGTAAATATGATTGTTGCTTTTCTGTTAACCTCCACTAGTGATCAATTTACATGATGTATAGTACATTGCGATGGATATACACAAGTTTTGCTCGGCAAATTTCCATTTTCATTATTTATTTATTTTGTCCCATGTTCCCTACGTGTTTTTAGGGAACCAATGATTTTTACATATGCTAATGCAGAAGTTCTCAGCATATCATTTCGAGTTTTGTTCATGGTGAATCATACGATTAGTCGAGTACCAAAAAGGAAGGGCCATGATAGAGGCAGGGAATTATGTAATCAGAGTGCGGCAACACTGCATTGCAGTAAAGTTGGTGTTCTCCGAAACGGCAACATTCACCTGAATATAACAAACGGTGGGGGAAAAATAGAAAATGGGAAGATGTAAAAAATTCATGAGATTTATTCTATGAATAGAACCACGAGAAACAGGTGTTGTAGGTAAGTCATATGTAACTGGTCTAGGAAAATACCTTTAAGCGATTGTTGTGACAAGTCAAAATATTTTTATTTTAAGTTGACCTGAAGTAGTCTGCGTTTTGTTATAGCAATAAATTACAGCGTTTTACAATTGTAAATTATATATCTTATCAGGCAACGGGTATGTACACAGATATTTTTTTTTATTCACTTTCAGAAGTTGCATTCTATTAATTTCCACGATACGAAAGTGTCATCGTGCATCATATTTCCGTTCGACTGTCACTCAAAATCTACACTCGACTGCTTCATCAAGACTAACTTTGCCGTCTATTACATTTTAGTGTGGAAGAAGCTTCGAATTTTTGCCTCAGTTCCTCTTCGAAAAAATGCTTACAGGTTCTTGTACCAGTTGGAATGTAATTGGTTGAACTGAATCTTGCTTTTGGATAGTTTTATTAAATTATGGATTCGCCAGTGGCATAGTAGGCCACACTAATAGGGCTACTTGCCTCCCACAACACTGATCGAACCTGATAATTCTTGATTACAAGGTGACAGAATTCATATGCCATTGAGGTAGAACCATATAATTAAGAATACATGTAATCCACTAGTTAATTGTTGTATCTGCAATGGCCTAAAATGTTTTTGTTGTCAGATTTCCCTGATACCCGGTGGAAGCACATAGTGATTCCGATCCCACTTTATACTGTAGGTCCAGTCCCGATTAGCCTTACTGTGCATAAAGTGGACTTAAAACACCAACTCAATCAATTGTCAGATTTCCCAGTGCTTCCTGTTATATTCTTAACCAAATATGAAAAAGCACTGGGGTAATTATCCTTTGGAAAACCTGTTCGTTTCCTGTTTTTACTCTTCGACTCAGTATTTCATATGCAGAATATATGGTATAAAAATGGCAGTTACAGGACAAACCATTTTGTAGTTAAGCAGTGTACATGCGGTAAAACTTTGGTATGGTCCCAACACCTTTCACTCGTTTCTTTTGTCATTTTTAACATTCGTACTTACCTATTCTGCATTAAGAAAGATTATTCAAGGTGGTATTTTGCTTTTTTCACGAAAATAATTTCAATTTGTGACATGAGGAGTAATTATTGTTGTTCCTTATTTTGCTTCCGTAAGACACTATATGGCGAGACAGCTTGACTAGCATGGTACATCATCATTGGGTATGCAGTGTTTCCAACCTTGTCAACCAAAAAATCCCCTCGAACCATTCATGAATAGCCCTATGAACCATGCACGGATAGTCCCAATTCATGAATAGCCCCACGAACCATGCACAGATAGCCCCACAAGCCATGCACAGCAAGGTTACGTTAGGCAAACATAGTTAAAATTGTCATAGTCTTGCAAAAAAAAAACTGTGTGGTTGGAAACACTGACAGGGAGTTACATCATCAAACATTCGCAACATTTGGTTCACGTAGTGCAAGGAAATGAAAGGAACGAAAATTGTGTGTCGGAGAGATATTTCTGTTCAAAAATACATGATTTCTTGGTGAAATAGATTCCACGATGAAAGGAAATACTTCCACGAACTTCTAATGATACAGAAACGCATTTCCGTAAGTAGTTTCTTGTGTAAAAATGAAGAAATCCGTTGGGACCATGCATAGCTATTTGCCTATTTGCAGAGTAGCAATGTTTAAGTATACTCCCTTGTCTCATTCTTTCTACCAGCGTGTTGTTGTTGCTGCTGATTTGTTGTTTTAAGTCCACTTTATGCACAATAAGGCTAATTGGGACTGGACCTACAGTTTAAAGTGGAATCCAAATCACTATGTTCCTTCACCAGGTTCAAACCTGGAACCCCTTAATTACGCTATCACTGCGCCATTGGTTAGGCCCTCATCCAGCATGTTGCCAGCTGCCCTGACTTACCCATTCTCGATGATAGAGCCGTAGCTAGATATTTCAGCATGCAGAGTGATCGACCAAAAAAGCTACTTCAAATTCATTTTTTGTCGAAAGCCAGCGAGGATCACATGAACCCTTGAACCAATTGGCTTGGTCCAGTTGCCATGGTGAGGGGGAATTCTTGTGGCATTCTGTTTTGCCAAATGTATGCCTGACAGCAAAGTTTTTCGAAATAGGTGGCATAGGCAGCCACAACAAGACCAAGACACGGCTAAGCTTAAGGGTACCCACAGGGTAGCAAGTGATAGGGCCTCCGATTCACTGCCTCTCCCTGAGCTGCAAGCTAAGAGCATATGTTGACAGCAGAAGGTGCCATACAACTGAACAAAAATCGGGTGTGTGTTAACAACGCTTCTACTCCCTTGAAACTCCCACATCTGGAGGCAAAATGTCTGGGTTTTTTGGAAGTTTGTTTTTTGAGCAATCGGACTTGCCAACTTTGAAGAATAAAGTTCTGGCAGATTTATTATCAGCCTCGAAACCCTTTAGATTAAAATGTTCTTGAAGACTAATGTCCTGAATTAGGGTGACCATATTTTCAGAAACGAAAAGCAGGACACTATACACAAAAGCCCTACTTAACAATTTTTTCAAACTGTTTCCTAGTCTCCCATTCCAAAAAAATGCATACATACGTAAAATCAAGGTTGGAAAAATACCTAGGTCACCATGGAAATATAAGGTCGAGAAAACCCGTCTCCCACGAAAGTTATGGTCATTCTGGCGTACAACTGTCAAGGTGTTCCATCCAGTGCATAAGGGGCACACTGTGAATGCAGCGTATTGCACTTCATTTTTGGTGTCACAATTGCACTGTACAGTAACGACCAAACGTCCAGAACTTTTGAACAACACCATTATCGTACACAATAACGCTACAGCTCACACGGCGGACATTGTTGGGTGATGGGAGGTTCTTCCACACCTGCCTTATTCTCCTCATCTAAGTCCATGTGACTGTGATCTCATCTCCGAAGTGAAGAAGTTATTGCGTGGGAAACGGTTTGCCAACAAAGAGTTCGTAACAGTATTTCAGCGAGAGGTGGCACACATTAGTGCTGCATATGCAGCAGATGGTGTTCAGCGCCTGCTCCATTGCTGGCAACGAGCAGTGGATAACCTGGGTGAATACTTTGAGCGTTGTTAAACATTGTAGAATGTCCTGTGTTCTGCCTCTTCCCTACGAAAGTCTCCTGCATCCAGACTTCATCTGGTGGCTTCATTTGAAGGTACATTCCATACACTTTCCAACGTATATCTTTTATTTTTCGTGTTGTCCCCCTCTCAAAAAAAAAAAAAAAAAAAAAAAAAGTCATGACCAATCCACGAAGAGTGGGAATTTCAAGAGAAAATGGAAAATGAAATCTGAAGAATATATCTACAGTACAATTGATAATCCATATATTTTAAGAAACCAACTGACATTTATTGAACTTCTTTGTTTCATTTTCTTATCACTGAATGCAACTGTTGGCACTATGTCGAGGTTTCCATTCAAACATGTGCAAATTAGATAACTTGTAACAATTGAATGGAGGAAGTGAAGAAACATACTTAAGGTGGGAAATAAAGAACCACTGTTGTAGTTTTCAACATAGCAATAATTAACTGTAAGACACGTGCTGTTTCAAACTTATTAAGATTTTTATTAGTAACTACACGATGTAACCTCCGTTACAAAAATTAGTGATTAATTCATATAAAATTAAACATACGTTTGTTATTTACACCAAAACCTCAGAAAGTAATGGAGTCATAACTAATGTATAATCTAAAATAATTGATTTATAAATGTAATGTTTTCTTTTAAAAAGATTTAACGGAG
Source organism: Lepisma saccharinum (assembly GCF_977018435.1). Taxonomy (NCBI): domain Eukaryota; kingdom Metazoa; phylum Arthropoda; class Insecta; order Zygentoma; family Lepismatidae; genus Lepisma; species Lepisma saccharinum. The sequence continues at coordinate 14,047,978 of NC_139249.1, forward strand.
GTTACATGTCTGAAATTGTAATACTACTATTTTGCTATCTGGTTACGGAAACTACTATGTTATTTTGTGCAAGTGTAACTGTTTACTTTCTTTGCACATTTGTCTTCTCTCTGTAACGTGCAGTTATTAACTTGTATCTTATTTTATACATTTTTTCATAATTTCTGAATCCACTGCACAATATTTCCTATTGGTCTGAAGTTGACATCCTGAACTTAGTAACAGTTGTAAAATATTGTATGCTATATAATGTTGTCTTTTCTTTATACCGATGATTTCATATGTAGTCTTCGTAGTCTTGTGTTATGTTTTCTTACTAACATACAACTAATTTTCATTAAGATATGTACGTTTACAGACTGCCTATAGTTTTATCTGTTATGTAACTCTTTCTGTTATAAACAAAATGATTTATTTTTACGATATACTGCCTCAGGAGTAGTTCAGTTAACGATCTGACATTACTTGTAACCTCTGTTACAAAACTTGTGTTACCTCCGTTACCTATCAAATAAATCATAAATAAATCAATTTAATTTTTCTCCTATAAATTAGTTGTTGCAGTTTACATTTTGATTTTGCAATAAATATAAAAATTGAAAACCAATAATTTTTTTGCTACACAGAACCATGGTTCTTATTGGAAACGCACGAAGTTGTACACCCGTTCCCAAAAAATGTAACCTCCGTTACATATTAAATATTGTTTAGTCTTCAAATAGATTTGATATTTCCACATGAAACTGTGTAGGATAAATGTTGACATGTGACTCAGACTAACAAAATGGATAGAACAAGATTCATTTGAATAATATATCATTTTGCCTTAGTAAGAATGTAACCTCCGTTACAAATGGATTGGCTCGTATGTGTGTGTGTGTACAGACAAAATTGGTTTGAACCAGGATAGCTCATACTTAAATTATTTTCATTCCTTTAAAGCAGTACTCAAAGTGGAAAAAAATGCTGAGAGGCATTAGTTCACTTTCTTCATTGTCCCTCTCCTCCTACCTAAGAATTTCCACTTCACGCACTGCTTTAAAGTAACATGTGAAGAGTTTTCAACTTTCTCAAACAAAGTAAAATCCGGTGCATAACATAAATTTGAGGAAAAAAATGTTAATTTGGCAAATATTAATAAGATAGTATACATATAAACAGCTGTAAAGTTTGTATTAACTAATCAAGTGAATCATGTTTATTTGCCTAAGAAATAAACAATGAACTTGTAATGCAATGCAAAAGTCTTATTCCACCCAAATCTTGTGAAACATTTTCACAAGAATGAATTGCTTCCAACCAAGTAAGCCTGCGTTTTTTAGTCAACTCATGAAATTTGGAACATGTGCAAGTTAGGTTACATTTTATAGTCAACAACTGTCTTAAGGTTTTAACTTTATGTTTTGGCTTATCTAGGCTGTTCGCATATTGTTCATAATTGGAAGAAGAGCGAAACTTCTGTTGGTGCATTTATGTCTGCTAAACGTAAACCAAATTCAGGAAGTAATAAAGTTGCATTATCTAAATTCAGTAATTTCGAACACAGTTTCAAAAGTAAGTGTTCAGAAATTTCCACCAATCTCAAGTCTAACATTGTTTGCTGTAATTGCGTAACTTGGAATATTCTATATAGAAATTTTCAGTGAAAAATGCAGGCTCGACCAGGACTCGAACCCAGGTCTTTTGCATACCGTGCCATTGCTCTACCACTGAGCTACCAAGCCGGCCTGGCCTCACCTGATTTTTTGCTATTGCTGTTGTTACCTGCGTGGGATCGTCTCTTGCCAGTGTTCTGTTCGTACAAATTCACAAAAGTCACATAGAATATGAATGTATGCACACTTCACTTCCAAATTTCACACTATGATGTCAGGGATCCTGTCCTGGATGTTTGTGAGTGTACATTCATCAATATTATCACTCATCCTCATCTTCGCAAATTAGCCAAAAGTGGCACAAGATGCGAAGTAAATTAAAGGAAATCAATCAACCAAATTTCAATAAAACTTGAATGTACTTCCTACTGAACTGAAGGTATTTTTATACTTTGCAAACCAGTTATGCAGGACATTCTTGAAAGAAAGGACATGTTTAGTTTTTTGGAGTTGCTTTGCAGACTGCAGGACAAGTGCTTTAAAGAAGTACTGTCCTGCGAAAACCAAGACGTATGCTCATCCTACAAGAATAGCTGTTGGTTGGTTGATTTGGTGTTTTAAGTCCACTTTATGCACAGTAAGGCTAATCAGGACTGGACCTACAGTTTAAAGTGGAATCCGAACCACTATGTGACTCCACCGAGTATCGAACCCGGAACCGCTGAATATTAGCTGTTGTCTGGCCTTGCTACTGTGAATACGGCAAACCTATCTTGTCAACCACAATTTATAATAAAACATTAAAATGGTGACCAAGGCAAACTTTTATAGCATAAAAAATATACATAAAAACATAACGTTTCTACCCTGTAACAGGGGTCCTCTTCAGATGAATATTCACAATAAAATTTTGATTGATTACAAGGTGACGATGTTACTACTACACCATGGGGATCCTAATATCCCTATAAAACTTGCCAAATAAATAAATAAATAAATAAAATGAAATTAACATTCTGAACTGTTCAGTGCATAAATACTGTATCCCAGATCCCCATGTTCTAGGGGCAAATACTACTTAGGAAGGTTTCTTGAGTCTAGGTATAGTAACAGTGTTCTCTATTTCTTGTTTACTTTCCTTGGTGTCAAGCCAGCAGGCTCTCTTGAATACACCATTCCTCTGCTAGACCCGAAGGATGTTTTTATATCCACTTTATGCACAAATAGGCTAATTGGGACTGGACCTATGGTTTAAATTTGGATCTGAATCATTGTACAATGTGCCCTCACTGGATATCGAACCTGGAACTCTTTGATTACAAGGTGATGACATTACTACTACCAGCTGAAGGGTGAGAGAAATAGAAAACAATGTGAAATTGACCCCCATACCCTCCTTCTGGTCAATAAAAGATACTAGTGTTAGTTATATGTGGTGCCTTTCAAGCACTTGTAGTTTCAATGTAATTATGCTACTGTAAAGAAAAATACTGAATACTAAATAGATCTTCTTTTTCTTACAGTTCCATGGTGGACAATCATGCTACATGCCTCATCCAATGGGGATTTGAAGACTTGCCTAAAAAAGAAACCTTTAATGTTTTTGGCAAATATTTTCAGACGGAAGAAAGATATTGAGAGTAACAGTAATAATTATTTTGAAAGTGCTTTTAGGGAAATGGAACATAAAACTAGTATTTCAGGTAAATTTCACATTCTTATACCATGTTTGCAAAATCTACATATAGTGTTGAATTGAAAGTTAACAGATAGTTAGTAGAGGTCTGCGTGGGCAGGCATGACTCACTCCGTAAAGTGAGATCCGTTCAGTCGCCGTGGCACTTCTTGGGACCCAGGTCTCATGTAGCAGCGCAGCTTGGATAAAACTGGGCTGATGTCATCACACTACAGTTGCTTGCTGGGTGGGATCCACGTGCATCGCAGCTGCGGGTGGAAGCGGCAAGTCAAGTACGCACAGGAGCGGGTATTCGTGGTTCGTCCACAGACAGTGACATGCCCAGGATTTTTGAAAGGAGGTTACATATACTTCTTTAGTAGTCAGCCTTCATTTTGACATCTCTTCTTGCCTTTGACGATATGTGTATATATATATATATTTTGGGGGGGGGAGATATTGAGTCAAAGAGGGGGTTATGACACCCCACCAATCCCCTTGGGGAGAACACTCACAGACTATGCCATTTGTAATAAGTTTACGTGCTTACCTGCAGGTGTGACAGTCTTTTCACGAAATGGTGCATAATACTAAAATGGGTAGGAAATTTAATGGTTTGTACTTCGTTATGCACTGTAAAATTCTTCCTTAGAAGAACATCTTATTCATATCTCACAGGTCGAATTGAGAGAAGGGGAAGGGGGGGGGGGGTTCACTCCCATCCTGGAAATCACAGTGCAGTCCATAAGTTCCCAGACTAAGGCAATAACAAAATCAAAGGCATATGAGTTCTTACTGTTTATTTACTCAAAATAGGATCCATTTGATGCGCTACATTGCTCAGCACGAGTTTTCAATCTCTTCATGGCCTCAGAAAAGTCTTCTGTCGGAATTGTCTTGTGTTTGTCGGTCACAGCCTTCTGGATCTCCTCAGTCGAGTCACATCTTGAACCCTTCAGGTGCATTTCCAGTTTTGGGAAGAGGACATATTACGGAGGTGACAAATGTGGTGAATAAGGTGGATGGTGCAACGTGGAAACTTGCTTTTCAGCGAGGGACTGACGGTTTATTGCTGGCGAATGAGCCGGGGCGTTGTAGTGCAGCAGGAAAAGGTCACGAGAGGTGAAGAGGTCCGGACGAACTCATTGGATTCGAGCTAGCAAGCATTTTAACACTTCCTGATAGAATTCCTTATTTACTGTTCTACTTGGAGGCACGAATACTTTGTGAACGACACCACTGCTAACACTGTCTTCACCCTTGATTTTTCGAAGCCCAGTTTTTTCAGTCTTGGGGATGTTTTGCCGACCCATTTGGTACTCTGACATTTTGTTTCAGGATCGTAGGCAAAACACCAAGTCTCGTCACCAGTAATAATCTTGTCTAGAAGTTCTCGTCACGGTCATCCATAGATAACAAGGTTTGACAAGACTCAACTCGATCGTCCATTTGCTCCCGTGTCAGAGTATGTGGGACAAACCTTGAACACAGCTTCCATTTATTCAAATCTTCATGCAAGATCTGCAAAACCACTGTTTTGGGGATTTTTAGTGTTTGTTCAATCATCCGAGACATCACCTGCTGGTCCTCTAATCAAGTTAGTGACAGCTGCGATGTTCGCGTTGGCCTGAGGTGTTGTCGGCCGACAACTGCGTTCGTCATCTTTCACTGTGTCCCGGCCCTCACGACAAGGTTTTTTTTTTTTTTTTTTTTAATATAAATATGAAATAATAATCATGAAAAATTTCAGTTACCTTACTTTGTGTAATTATTTCACTTGTTATTACATACATACATACATATGGAGGATGCTACGTAGGTGACCAAGAACGTCAGTTGTAGGGCCTGGTGATATAGAAGTTTGATATCATTTGAATATCAATAACTATAACCAGTGGTGTAACAAACCATCAGTTACAGGGCCTACCTGCCGACTGCTGGCCTCATTCTCACATGCCCCAATCAGTTATGGGGTGCTGAAATCTCTGAGAAAAGTTGTTATGTTTCCCCCCAAGAGACTAAAAACAGCACACGTCCCAAGCCCAAACCCTGACACCTTATACATACTGCCACAGTGCGACACTTTTGATGATATCAATACACTACAGTCCCGTTTTAACAGAATTTGATGGGACCAATGGTGTTTCGGTTTAACGAAAATTCGGTTAAAACAGAATAAAGGTTTTTTTGATATACGTACAGTATCCATACGATAAATTCCCTCCAGTTTTTTTGTGGCATTGTGACAACAACTCGCTTTCTCTTTTCCGCCATAATCACTGCCGATTGCAAAAAAATTCACTCGCTGAACACAACGCCACCCCACACAACTACGTACAGTATAACGCTAACTAACAGTAAGATTTCAGGTACACTGACCTGAATTACAAATCTCAGCTGTCTCTTGTCCTTGAGCGTACAGCACATTACAGGTGCTAAAAATAGTTGGGGATGGGGGAGCAGGTGAGTACAGCCAATGCATCGTAACAATGAACTTACTCTTTGATAACTAACTCTTATACCAAAACAAAGACAAAAGTTTTGGTGTTCCCATGTAAAACACTGTCATGCACAAGTAACAGGTCTTTTTTAGCAATTCAGTTAACCCGGAAATTATGTTAAACAGGGCTGTAGTGTACTACTAAATATGTCAGTTGTATGTTTGAATTTAATTTTAACTATGAATACAAAATTGTATTAATCAGGAAACCAAATATAAGTGAGAATTAATGGCTCTGTAGCAGGGTGGATAACAATCATGATTTTATTAATAGAATAATTTTTGATGAAGTTTTTTTTATTTAAATCTATAAAAAACATGCTTAAAATTGCTTGTGTGGTTTTTGGCACCATACATATAGATATGTTTTTTGTATTTTTTTTATAGAAATGCTTTTTCTGACAAACGACCGTGTAAAATATTTGAAAAGTTTGGTTAAAGCAAATAGAAAATTATATGTAAAATTTTTGTTTCTGATACTGCACATATGAACCTACTATGGAAATTTTTGTTGAGTGTGGTAATGAAACATTCTGTATCTTTTCTTCCAGTGAAAAGGAAACATTCTGGATGTACTATGTTATTGTAACTCAAATATTTTTTGTAATCTTTGTAGCTGAATTTTGGCATTTTTAAAATAATAGTTTGCAAAATATCAGCTGCCATGTTTATTTACAGTTTAACATGATTAGTACAGGGTGATTCTTATAGAACCAGCTGTAGAAAATGAGCTGTGATATGAAATATACCATACAGATATTAATGTAATTTATACATGACCTACCTTGGACAGTGTGCCATTGATTGTTAATTGTGATCAGAGCATGTGCTCAAAGTATCTGCCGTTTTCAAGACTGCATGCCTCCACCCACATTTGCATATTCGCCATGACTCACTGCAGTGTTTGTCCCCTGATGTTCCTGATTTCAGCCAAAATGTTGTCCTTTTAAGCTTGTAACATACACTGTTTGTTTGCATACACCCTGTACTTCAGTAAACCCCACAAGAAAAATTCCCCCCTTCTTGGGGGTCTGACACCTGAACACTGCAAACACGTTGGTTGGTGCACCATTATGTGTCCTTTAACCTTGCAGCATAGGTGCTGCCACCTGTCAGATCATCTGCACACCATTCGACTCAGCACAGCCCACGGATTGTTGTCATAATTGAGAGCTGTTATATGCATCTCCTGCAGCATTATTAGCAAATTCATTAGACTGGTCCCGTGGCAGAGTGAATAGCACATCGCGGCACGGGTTCGAATCCCAGCCTGGGCATGGGTGTTTGCGATTGTCCATTCGTCAATTTCATCATATCATCACTCATCCCCATCTTTGCAAATTAGCCAAAAGTGGCACAAAAGCAAAGTAAAATAAAGCAAATCAATCAATCATCAAGCTGGTTCTAAAGGTGGGGGCAAGGGAAGCGGACAAATTTTAAAAAGTCACTACAAAGTTAACTTTTGCTGGAAAAAAAAAATATTTACAGAAATATATAGTGAAGATCATAGCATCTTATGCTATTCATGTGCGAAATATTACATTGGACAAATGGCGTCCATTTTCGTGGATGCAACTTTGAAGCCGGTCATGGAAATTGGCTCCACTTTCTGCAGCATGTCTCAGCGATTTCCTGCAGCACACCACAAGGTCACTTTTTTGGCTGCGGAGGGGTTTCTGACAGAGTTGTCGGGGATTTTCCACAGCCCAGTAGCGACAGTTCTGTTTATTTCCAGAACCATTTAGGTGGAAGTGAGCTTAATCACTTATCAACAACACCATGTCTTCATTCTCCTCATAACGTGTAAGCATTCCAACACAAAACAAAACTGCTAGTAACGGAACATTTGAATATCTATCATAAAATGCTATGATCTTCACTATATATTTCTGAAAGAAAATTTTTTTCCAGCAAAAATTAACTTTGTAGTGACTTTTTCAAATTCATCCGGTTCCTGTGCCCCACCCTTTATTGTGTATTATTCTACACAAAATGCTTGCTATTTTTGTGTATAAAGATTATTGAATCGAGAAATTTAAGTGTGTTTAAGTGTACATATTACATTTCCTTTCATATGAGCTTCACATCATCGGTGCACATATTTTCTTTCCTTCCTTTTTCTATCTCGGAGCCTTATAAACACCATTAAATAATTTCTAGTTTAATGTACCTTCACCAAAAGTAATTCTCATATCTACAAAATCGTCATGTGCATTATTCTATAAATTATCTCTTTAAAATTATTTAAATGAGTGATTTTGTTTGGAGAAATTACCTGATTTACATCAATCCATCTTGTTCTGTAGCATTTGTCGTGTTAAGCACGAGATTGTTTACGAGGCCCATTGTTATTAGTACTTGAAACAGCCCTGTTTGAGAGTTCTTTTGTGATCTTCCTTCAGCAATTTTATTTAATTCATCGTCATTGTTGTTGTTAGCTAAAGGTTACAGAAAATGATACAAAGTAAGTTACATATTGAAAAAGTTAACGAACTTTTGGGTTCAATACAATGTCGAGGCACATAGTGGTTCGGAACCCACTCTAAACTGTAGGTCCGGTCCTGATTACCCTATCTGTGCAGAACACTGCAGATAGCAGTTTTCACTGATACCGATGTTTGAAAATTGTAGCAATTAATATTAATGTATTCCAATGCAATGATACATCAATTTATTAGAGATTTACTTTAAAATAGGGCCTGATGGCACAGTGGTAGTGGTTCGGATTCCACTTTCAACAATAGGTCCAGTCCAGATTAGCCTTACTGTGCAAAATATTCTAGTAATTATGCTGGGATATTAATATAGTTGTCATTCATCTCAAAATTCACATTTTTATGCAACATTAGTGCAAAATGAATGCAATTTACAAATTCTGTACAATTTTCAATATATAATGTAAGCAATTTTTAACTCTTACATATTTTAATAATGCAGGTACAGGAAGCTTTAAATGTGGAGATGTTGACAGAGTACCCTCTAGTCTCTCAGTTCATGCAGCTGTTGATATAGATGTTGTTATGCGGCGTTCATCTTCTAGTCCAGATCCTGCCTTAGTCTCCAGCATTACTCTAACTCCTGGTCGAACAAGGGACCTCGACCAGGACATGGAAGCCTTACGTTTGTCCCGACAGGATAACCCGTTTCTTCAGGTTTGTGTTTTTTTAGTATTTAGGGCTGAGGCAATACCTATGGCAATGTATCACTATCGACAAATACCAGTGATATTGTTATCAGATAATGTCTGATGGCATTTAAACAATGATACTATCCAATACTTTTCAGGAGTTTGTGTGTTCATAAAAAAATGCTTCTCACTATTGCAGAGACTAACATAATTTTCATTACTTTTTGAGACAACATTGTGGAGGTAAGTAGATTTTGCAATGAACTTGTTATCTCTTGTGAAATTATAAATACTTTAACCTTAGAGGATGTCTTCCCAGCTTATGCTCAGGATGACTGGTATACATGTTATCTTACAAGCACCTTTTGGTGACAATGAAAATGTTATTTCTAGAAAACTGCAGATGGTAATTCAGTTTTTTTCTTTTTTGTTCATTTATATTCACATGAAAGTATGACATACATGAATCACAAAGCAATATATCCATTGTTACTATTTATTAACGAAAAATGTTGATTTTCTCCTTAACATATTATGGGCTAATTACTCTTCAATTACCACTTTTTGCTGATATATTGCACTTTTACATTTGAGAATGAAAACTATAACATGTGTAGGCACATTGCACATTAAACTTTAGGTCCAGTCCCAATTAGCTTATATGTGCATAAAGTGGACTTAAAACTTCAAATAAGTGCATCTCAATGTTCACATCATGCAAATTGTTTTTTTGAGCCATATTTCAGGTATCTATCATGCACAGACTATACTGCACAACAGCAGACAACATTTCTTACATGTAACTTGTATTCTCTTCCATAACTAAAGTCGTCTTCTTCCTCTTCTGTTACTGTTTCTGTTTTTACTGCAGTTAGCATAATCTCACTTAACGTAATTGTTATGTTCTCAACACCTGTGTGTATAAATATGCCACCAACTTCGAATCTAGTCAAAGGAAACTCAAAGGGTATATACATCATCTGCACTACAACTGCACATTGTGGATGGCGTATATATACACACCATCCACACTTTATTGGTTAAAGAAATAATGTTTATTCATGTAGAAATGAAGACAATGAAATTCAGTTACAAGGATGGTGGTAGCATTATTATACTAACTCCTTTCTATTTTGAGATAGTTATGCAGGCAGTTTTCTGCCACAAGCTGCTTTTAAAGTATGGAAAAACTTAATCTGTCATGTTAGATTCACAACAAATAAGACAGTTCTAGTTTTTTGGACTTTTAACCACTGTTATATTTAAAAAGAGATTTACCTACATTTCGGAGGCTGAATCTGCCTCCATCTTCAGGGTAGCGTGTAGTCGTTAGGTCACATAAATGGTTGCCTAGGATTATTATTCTTGGTGGCCTAGGCTCCACCGTGTCTGTCGGTCACAAGGACCTGTATATACGAGAAAAATGCCAGGTAAGATTATGAGTGGCCCAGGCTCCACTTTGTCAGATGACCACGTCAAGGTCACGATCAAGGCTTCGTGTGGCACAGTTAGGTTTCCACCTTGATCTCCGGGGTCTGGACCGTCCCAGATTGCATGTTGATGTAAAGCGGGGTTGGTGTGCAATGTGTATGAATAGTCTATAGAGACTATGCGTGAGATCTTATGTGTGTGGAGGGATAGTGTCCGAATTGTGTACTCTGGTCCCGTTGTTGTTAGTGATTTTTGTACAATTAGTTCATTGTTTTTTAGTGTTTTTGCTGTGTTCTGTGGGTAAATGTATGACATGTGGATGCGTGTCCAAAGTAAAATCCAAAAAACTAGAATCAATAAATCACCACTGCTTAGCTACAAAGAAGAAATAAGACAGTGCATAACATGCAGTTCTCCAAATGAAGCACAAAAAACAGATTAGTAAATAGAAAAATACATTTCACTGCATTTAAATGTGAAATTTTTGAATGAAAATTTATTCTGATATTGTTACGAAAGGAAACTTCTTTATGTACACTTTTATTTACACCCCTTCTCTGTATATATATATGTTTATGTTACGAATCCATTATCAACTGCTCCAGGTTGCTTTTTGCTCCATTTGTAATGTCCAATTTTACAAGGTGCTTTTATTTTTTAGTTAAACTGGGGCGTTATTGTTATAACGTTACCTCAAAGGCCGGGATCTGAAATTTTAAGCACCTTGGGACAAGTCACAAAATCACGTGGGTGGAGGTTAATGTTACGTTGTTCGTAACACCTCAATGTTACTACGAACTTCACAATCCTTGTCAGCAATTCAAAATAAGGTTTGGGAAAGACAAGGCAAACACGATGACGTTTTGCAAAAAAACTCAGTCCTGAAAAACAAAATAAGTGGTAATGCTACGAATTTTTCCAAAAATGCATAACGCACCAGAGCAAATAACTTATTACTTAGTATCAATTACTCCTTTACCATAAATCACAAAAAAACACTAACTACCAACACTTCCATTTATAGTGCATGCATGTTGTCGAAGACCATGGGTGAATTAGGAAGGTAATGAACGCAAATTATGTCAAATAGGCAAAAGTCAAGGTTTAACAATTAACGTAATTTATTCATGCATTCCAAAAAAGATCAACAACAACAATTTAGAACGTAACCCCCTTTTTACGGTTACAGCAACAAGATCATGTATATAGCGTCGTTAACAAGCTCCTAATTTGATTAGGGCAATATTCGCAATTTTACGTAAAACAACGACTTGTGCGATTGTTAACTCATATTAATTTACAATACATTTGAACAATAACTTTTCATCGCGTGTATCAAAAAACGCTTGCATTTTAGAAATAACAGTTTTATTCAATTAGTCAACAACAATGATATCAAAAGGACGCTGCGTTAAGTCTACGCCAATAATCTACAATTTATATTTAACTCATGTTTCTGCACAAGTTTTAATCACCTTTTAATTATATTGGCTTAATCAAAAATGGTTCTTATACCTTTACAATAAACCTTCAATTATTGTGACAATAGATTCATATTAAAGAAATGTGCAAAGAATTTACAAAGAACCTTTTTGAACGTAGAAGAGAGGCTCTCCCTAGATGCTCATTCTCAAATTAAATAATTTGTTATGCCTCGTACAATTTTTGCCAGCAAATTAACCCAATCCCAGAATGACCAAAATGGAGGTGGGGGGGGGGGGAATGACGTCGGCGAAGTCTTCGTCGCGATTACTCCAAGAATGACTTTGCGACGTATTTAGCAAAAGTACCAATGAATACTTTCTTCAAGAAAAGGCAAACGCGTTGCAGAACATTAAACGAGAACCAGTTTTACGCAGGCACATTTTTTAAATTTGTCAATTTAAACTTTTTTTTTTGTGTCCACACATTTAAATTGAGCGACGCATATCACAACCACGTGGTAAACCAATGTTTTACGACGATGGTTTTTTTAAGATTTACAATTTCGCGAACATTTACAAATTGATTAACTAGGCTTATTTCTGCAACTTGACGCACTCAGTACGAAACTTGCATAGTTCGTCGTCACGTAAGAAAAAATATCTGGTTCGTATTTTTTTTTTGTCTCACTGCTATTCACCACAGAATACTACAAAAATTCACTTCTGCCTACCTTGTTTTGTGCGTGATCGCTTTCTTAGTCCTGGGAAAGGATACGACTTCCTTCACTGATTGGCAGACAAATCCTCGTGAATGCGTGCACGTCTTGGTTGGAAGCACATGTAGTCCATTTTGTCGATTCCCAATATTGCTCCCAATGCTGACTGTCAAATGGCTCTTTCCAATCCACGCGTCCATTTATCAACTGGTACCCAATTTAAGAAATAGTAGTAGCCTATTTTACAACAAAGGTTCTCTGTCTATATTCCGCGCACAAGCTCGCCAATTCATCGCGCGTTACAAATTGTAAGTCAAAGCGTCAAAAGTTCAAACTTCATTTTTGCAGAAGCATTTTGCAACGTGGAGCGCGAGAAAAAAAAAGTAGTTGCAGGTACCGAACGCAATACACGACTGACTGCTCTACACACACAAGTCTGCTCACTTTCACTTCCGTTGTTTCTTCGGGTGATCCAGGTGGCGTGATTTACGACTCGATAACTCGCAAATAATTAGTGGAGCCATCTGTTGTAAATCTTGGGAATTAAATAATGAGCGATTATGTATCGCGTATTTTGAGCGGAGCATTTTTTTCAACGTAAAGTTGGAAGTTGTAAGATTTTGCGAATTCACTTGCAATAAATCGCTACACATTACAGAGAAATTCACTTTACCATACTTCACTCTACGAGCGCACTATTTATCATAGTGCTAACCTGCCCCTGCAATTTATCATGTAGAGGTCCCTACGTACGGTGCTCACTCTTTAATGTATCTATCTGGCTCTATGTATCCATGCGGCTCAGTGTCTGTGACGAACAAGTTGGAACCTGGTATATATACCTCCATATAGAAAAGGAAAGTTAAAAATTGTACTTACGTAAGTGAGTATAGTGCTCTTATTGTAGAACGACGTTTCAGAGATTGACTATCTCTTTCCTCAGGTTCGTATAAAAACTAAGTACTTGGCATAGTACTGCGTCAAAAATGTAATATGAGGATTGTGGTTAAGGGTTGGTTAGGGTACATTTAAAATATTAAGTTTTTGCCATTAGAAGTACGTAAAAACCAAGCCGTTCCCTAATAAAACTTGTACAGTAGACCTATTCACAGTTAAAAAAGTTAAAAAAGTTAAAATTCTAAAAAACCTGCATAAATCACAATGCAACCTGCAGGTTTGGCCTTTCCTACCCAACTGTGCTTATCTATCCACATGAAGGTCAATTCTCAACGAATATTTCCCCTCCCCTTAATTTTCTCGTTTCCCCTTATTACGTCACAAATCCAACGTGAATTCACGTTCCTCTCTTGCAGCTTGCATAACTTCCGGAGTGACGTGGAAACCGATATTGGGTTCAATCTTCCAGGCTTTATCCCATTTTTTGAGGAAATTGATCCACCCTTCTTCCAAATTTCCTTCGTCCCTATTAAGATTACTCTTCCCCCCTCTACAAATACTCGCTGTTTCATACACGTTTCTTCCTAGTTTCCTCCCCTCTTTTCTAATTACCTCTTTTTTTGCGATTCTATGCCCACTTTCCAAAATATGTTCTGAGAGACCCGTTTTGGGAACTTTTTCCCTTATGTCCTTTTCATGCTCGCTCCATCTTTTACCCATATTTCGGCCCGTCTGTCCTATGTACTCCTTCCCGCATTGGCATTCTATTCGATAAACCCCCTTCTGTTTTTCCGGTATTTCCCTAGTTGTCTTTCCTTTCTTATAATCGGTGAAGTATTTTTCTACATTCTTTGGTGCTTTCATCCCGCAAACGATTCCAAAATCTCTCGTTATTTTTCCGATTTTTTCCGATACGGATTGATGGTAAGGGATGCCAACGTACTTTACCCTCCTATTTTCGATTTTTTCCCCCTCTTTTTGATCCCCTTCTTTCCTAATAATTTTCCGTGCTCTCTCCGCTATCTTATCCATTTCTCTATTTGTGTATCCATTTTTTAATCCTGTTTTTCTTATCCACCGAATTTCGTTGTATTTTTCTTTTTCATTATTGCATAGTCTACTGGCCCTAATAAAAAAGTTAAGGAATACGTTTTTCTTTGTTATTTCGGGGTGCGCCGATTCCTTGTTAATATATAAGTTCCCCGATAGGGGTTTATGATGTACTCCTGTTCTAATCCTATTCCCTTCTTTCAAGATACTAAGATCCAGGAAATTGATTTTTCCATCGCTTAAGTTTTCCCTAGTGAAGTTTATTCTTTCGTCTTGTTTTTCTAATTCTTCAAAAACCTTGTTCAGTGCTACCCCCTTTCCTATAATCAAGATATCATCAACGTATCTCCCATAATATTTAATACCCATTCCTGTTTTTTCCAAAGCTGCCTTCTCAATGAAGTGCATAAAAATGCTCGCTACTATACCCGAAATGGGGTTTCCCATCGCCAAGCCTTCTTTTTGTCTATAAATACTGTCATTGACATAGAAAAAGTTATATTCCGTTACAAGGTTATACCATCATACATATTCCCAAGCAGTTAGGATGTCTATTCCTTTTTCTAACAGCCACCTTAGTAAACAATCTCCCGCCCGCCCCCTCGGTACACTTGGGTATAAGTTAACAACATCAAAACTACTTATTGTGTCCTCGTCATCAATTTCCAGATTTTCTATACATTCTTTAACTTCTACGGCATTCCTAACGCTATATTGGGTGTTCTCATTTACCTTCCTTATTCTTTTTACCAGCATTTTTGCTAGCCCATATCCCGGATGTTCGTATGTTGGTATAATAGGCCTAAGTGGTATGCCTTGTTTGTGTGTCTTAGGTATTCCAAAAGCAATTGGTATGTTGCCAACTTTAATTTCCTTAATAAGGATTTTCTTTTCGCTTGTGCCCAATGTAATGCTTGTCTCTACCCCTTTTTTGATCTCTCTTCTAATCTTATTAATAGGGTCTTTCTCTATTTTCTCAAAATCGTTACCTTTAAAGCTATCTTCTAATTTTTGGTGATATTCCTCTCTGTCCATGATAACCATCTTGTTTTCTTTATCAGACCTAATTAGAAATACGTTATTCGCCTTCACCCATTTTCTTACATTTTTTAAATCGCGTCTTAGGTTTTCGTTTACTTTCTCTTTCCGTGTTCTATCTCCCCCTTTCATGTTCGTTTCCTTTTTAATTTCTTTTTGCAAGTGTTGTTCTACAATATTACGTATCCTTTGTCTAACCTCAGTTTTATCCTCCCTTTCATCAATAGTTGTTACGATCGTTTCTGCAGCTATTATGAATTCCTCTTTTTCAAGTTTCTCTACCCCTATTGCAAATTTCTGCCCCTTGTTCATAATCCTAATCAACTCTTTAGGTGGTTCGTGGGTGGTTAAATTTAAAATGTTCTCATTATTTCCCCACTCCTCTGTTTTTTGTTTCTTATTCTCTAGATTATCCTTCCTATTCAATTTTAATTTCATCAATTTCCTCTCTATAGTATTACTATCCCTAAATTTGGCTTTATCAACAGCTCTAAAGTGTCTCTCTTCAATGCGATTCCACGTCACTTCGTCTAGTTCCCCACTAACTTCCAAATGTAATCTATAGCATTCCTTATTAAGACGTTCGACTTGTCCATGTGCCTCCCTAATACATTTCCCTAGTATTCTAAACTGTATTTCTTGTTTTTGTTCCATCATGCCTACACTCAACGGTTTATACCCCCATTTTAAAAAGTTTGGTAAAACCCCCATTTTCCTGCATTGTTTTAAAAAATCTAATCCTGATTAAACCCTTATTCAACTTAATCCTCTTATTTTCTAGTGCACGCACTTTTCTCCCCGTATCGGAGATCAATAGCATTTTATAGGTTTGTCGCGTGTTACTCACAAATCCAGAATATAGAAAAGGAAAGTTAAAAATTGTACTTACGTAAGTAACACGCGACAAACCTATAAAATGCTATATATACCTCCGACAAACTGGCCCACCACCGGGTGCGAAGACCCTATTGTTACATTTTAAACCAGAAAACCATAATCCGTTGGGGGAAAACAACCGTTGGCTACTCTGGCTACTGGACAAAAAGCAGCAAGAACATTTACAAACATTGTACATTTAGTTGTAACTACTGAAAAATTCATCTTCAGTGCTTCTACACACCCACTTTTTTTGCTTTTAGATGTCGGCTGCTGATTAGGATTGAGCCTCCTCCAAAATAAAATTCTGGCTACGGGCCTGCTATAGATAGGAAAGGTGTGATAAGAAAACACCTCAAAGATCAAAAAACAAATGTATATATTTATATCTACTGTGTCAAAAAAATATGCAACAACTTTATAATTTTTCTTTTTAAAAATCATAATTTTTATCTGCCCTGCAATGAAATATAGCAATCAATATCTGATTATATAGGCATGTCAATGTATGTGTTTATGACTAAATTACCAGTAACTTTACTCTTCCAATGTATCTGTAAATAGCATGTGATTTGATACAAAATTATACCATTTTCTTACATGTTTTACATATTTCAAAATATAATTCACATGTCATAGTTTTGTAATAAATAAGAGAGTGTGATGCATAGAAGTTCATATATTTACACCGTCTGTTTCTCTTCTTCAGGTGCTAGCAAGTCGAGAATGTTTAGCCGATAGCAGAGAGGAACTTGAATCTGATGCAGTTACACTCATGTCTCAGGTACATTTGTTTCGTACATACATTATAAATGTGTGAGTCATCCATACTTTCAATTTCATGAGTTAATATTTCTTATAAAATATATAAGAGAAACAGTGTTACAAGAAGAAACAGGCAAGCTGAACCACTGTTTGTTAGGATTCATATGTATCTACCATTGGTGCTTCTTACAACTCCACTATGTGTAAAACAAGAAATTTATGAAACTTTGTCATTGCTTCCTTATAATTTGGCACTCACAGATGTACAGGGTGTTTCACTTACTCTCTGCCCCTGATTTTCGCTCGAGGGTCTCCCAGTGGAATGGCTGCAGCAAATCTTGACACACTTGCCACTACCCCATCTGAACACTGTATACTGTATCACACACACATTCCTATACACATTCTTTATCTTCCAATAAATTTCAGATTCACTAACACTTTCTGCAATCAAAATTTGAATAACTGCTTGCAGGTCCTCTTTGGACGCACCATGTCATGACCATACAACACTTTCTACAGCTGCAAATGTAAAGCTCTGTGTATTTAAGCAACAATGCTAATAAGTGTTTCACTTTCACGACCCTTATGTTTCATAGAACTATAGCTCTTTTCAGTTCTTACGGCAGGTGCTCTAGAAGCTGGCAAGGGAAGTGGGGAGCGGGGAACATGCCACTGACCAATCAGAGAACAGACCACCTAGCCGTGGAGCCGAGGGTTATGCTGCCGCGTGAGGAAGCTGCAGCACTAACCTCGTTCTGCACGTTGCTGTGTTGCCAATTCATCGCTCTGGTGATGGTGTTTTGCCCCAGTGTTGATTCCAGTTTGTTATGAGCGGAATGTAGGAATGACATGCCTGGGAGTAATTGTTGTCGCGTCGTGTATTGCCTAACTGCATTGTTTCGTCGATAAACATGTATGTGGCATGTGATGTGACATTAATTTTTAATCTCCTTCCATTGGGAGGTTTATGTTCATCAACGCAGTAATATCGTACGATGGCGAACAAGAAGGAGGTAGTTTGTAGCCAAGGCAGGAAAATAATCATAAGTAAGTGTGCACAAAGTGCAACAGAGAGTGTCGGAAGCTTGTGGAGTGAGTACGCGAACTGTGCAGCATATTGTTAGGGAAGGCAAAGACAGTCTTGAGGCGTCGGGTTCCACGTCATTTGAATCACCGCGCAAACGAATCAAAAGGAACAGTATCACAAAGGCAATCGACGGTTGCGATAAAGATATAATAAAAATTATCCTCGGGTATTATGTAAAGTGTGAATATCCAACACTGAACAAGTTACGCGTTCATTTGCAAACCCAAATAAGCTTTCAGTGGGGAGTTTCGTTGTTGAGGATACTGAAGTCTATGGGGTTCAAGTACAAAAAGAGCAAAGACTGTAGACGATTTCTGATGGAGAGAGCCGATATAGTTACAGCCAGAGTAACGTTTTTGCGAAAAATGCATCTTCTCAGAAATAAGGAACCTTTACCTATATATTTTATTTAGATGAAACATACATACATCAGAATTACGCTCTTGTCAATGAACCTTTTTATACACTTTATGTCATACACTTATCGGTATTCTACTGACCACAAGATGGGGATAATACGCATACTCAGGCCATATGCGAAAAATGGGACGTCTGTATTTCATGGTTCTTTCGATTTCAACTCGCCTTTCCCGCTACTCTGGCAATGCTGCAGTCTCTCTCTCTCTCTAATCGGCCTGTCTCCTTGCACTGGATAGGTTGTTTCCCCGCTCCCCACTTCCCTTGCCAGCTTCTAGAGTGCTCACCGTAAGAACTGAAAAGGGCTATAGTGTTTTTAAGACTTCATACTTTACAAAATAAATAATTTGCATAATTTACATTTATGAAGAGAAAATCTAACTGAAATTATTTGTTATTGCACTACTTTTCTGTTAATCTGTAACACACCGTACACATTAATTTAATTCATTGAAGTATGATGAATCTTGCCCACCACTTTGATAATATGAACTTGTTACAGAGTTACATATTCATTCCGCTCTCAGAGAATATGGACTAAAAATAAATTACACCCAATCTCTGTCAGAGCATGAAACTGCTAGTTTTCAATGCATGAACAATTGATATTTATTAACAGTCACAACAGAGAAACATGGAAGTAAAAGCAACCCTTCTTCATTCTTTGCTGGCTGTGTATTTTCTAGGGCTGAGCCGATGTATCTGTATCGGCATTGGTGAGTATCTGTTGATAACCGGGCAAAGACAACAACTCGTCTCAACATTTGTCCATTCAAAAAGTTTGTTCACCCTTCCTTGTGACAGATTGGAAGACCACGACAAGAAGTTCCATAGATTTTCCTAGAAACACTGGGTCATAAACCCCCACCCTCCTGGGAAGCAAATTGCAAGATCAAAGGCATGTGCAAGTGAAAGCTGAACCCAAACGTGACCATAAAGGTATGTAACTGCTTAGTTAACACTGTGGGAAATAAACCATTCATTGATAATTCTTGCTTGAAGATCGTGGTCGTAAGGTGGATGTTTTTAACCCCCCCCCCCTTCCTTTCCACGGCTGCACTAATGTCAGGTAGTTGCGGAGTTCTTGAAAAAGAGGGATTATGGTCACTGTGAAATTAGCTTTGTTTTACCTACGTTCAAGTGGAAAGGGGAATCAGCAATTTATACATATCCTCTTCACTTCTGTCTTTCGTGTGACTGCCGATATCGGCCAATGAGAGTTATTTATTTCCACTGAAAGCCAATCAATTTCATCACATAATCACTCATCCCCATCTTCAGCAATTTAGCCAAAAGTGACACAAAAAGTGAAGTAGAATAAAGCAAATCAATCAATCAATCAATTATTTCCGCCAAGATTAGATTGGGAACATATGGCTTTGAATGGCAGTACTAAGGAAGATAAGCTAATCGGGACTGGACCTACATTTTAAAGTGGGACCCGAACCACTATTGCCAACCCGGGATCTATTGATTATGAGGCGACGGCGGTACCATTACACCATAGGGGAGGTGCCTCTAAAGATTTATGTACACCACTACTTAGAATAATGTACATAAAATATTTATCAGGAACTTTACTTTTCATATAATGAACGTACCATCATTCCTTTTGTTATTCAATAAATATTTAATTTTTTACTTCTTTGACATTAACTTCCTTGCCAGGACAGTTGTTTTTACACAAATTTTAGCCGTCTTAACTAAACATAAGCTAGATGATGAATATAAGCTGTTTTATTTCTGATTTTGTAGCATCTTTTTACTATTTATGTAATAACAATATTTTTTAGTCAAGAAATAATCAAAATAGGTATTAACGTTGTGTATCCTCCATTTCTTAGTCTGTGGTTACATACAACAATACTCCATATGCATCGGAGAAATTAAGTACCAATTAATTAATTTACATATAATTATATTATCGTCATAATTATATTAATATATTAAACAGAAACACCTTTATTATTATGTTTCCGAGACACGGCTCGAACTGGCTCCCGAAATTATATATTTCTAAATGCATGCTTAGTGATGTGACAAGTTAGTATGACTCTGTAACTAGCCTTTGTTATTTTATACTGGAATTATACAAGTATCGGTATCAGCAAATGGTGGTATTGGCTCAGCTCTAGTATTTTCTCTTCTACACTGTAATATTCAACACTAGGTTGCTCTGTATTTATTCTTATCTATTTTTAAGAAATCATTGCACAAGAATTCTAATACTGTGAACCCCAATGTTGCATTCCATGATTTTATATTTTTCTCACTTCATACATTTCAATCTTGAAGCCGTTGGTAAAAAAAAAATGTTATAAAATATGCCCAGATTTTTTAAATATTTTTTTAGGGATGGGCAGATTAATCAGTAATCAGTACTCTATCAATATCTGCCAATATAGGTGTATTGGTTTATCTTTAAAATTACCAATTATTTTACTGATTTGACATATTGTAATTAGAGGCACATAGTTTTGGTAAATAAAAAAGCAAAATTTTGGTACAAAAACAGAGTCGATTTCGGGTTCAAAAGCGGCAAATAAAATAAAATTTCGGTGTTATAGCGGTGAATAATCACATCAAAAGTGCTATATAAAATGACATTTTGGTTTTAAAATTGTGAATATAATCCTAAATTTGATTTAAAAACTGCACTTATTACACAAAATAAATTTATTCCTTCTAATAGCACATTTATGTAGTTACCAGAGTATTAAGTTTATTCCTGTGTAAAGGGGTCCATTTTTGCTTCTCGAATATTTACAGCAGAATTAATCAATTTTCCGTGAATTGCATAACTCACAGGATACTTCAGACTTCAGAAAGTGTCGCGTCGGTATATAAACGGTAAATTTCGTGTTTAAGAGTCAATTTCGCATTTTGCAGTTCATTTCGCATTATTTCGTGACAAAACATGGTAGAAAAATGCACCTCAGACCTTTCAGAAACATGAAAAATGAATATTACAGCATGTTATTTCATATTTCGTGTTTTCGTCAAAAACGAAATTTGCATGCCTCTAATTATAATTTAGTGCAATATCCTGTCAGTTTGTGAAAAAAAATTATGGATATAAGAATACAATCCCAATGCCCTACTTTTTTAAAAAGTAAATCTCTAGATATGCAGCTCTCTTGCATTGCAGTCGTCTGCTGACACACACTTATTAAGAAGATGAATGAACCATTTAGATCAGTGGTTCTCAACCTTTTTCAGTCCGGGACCCACCTTGAAGGTTATTACACTTCATAGGATCCATAAGCATGGGTGCCGGCAGAATTACTTGTACGTGTGTTCACCCAGTATTTTTGCTAACATAGAGTATTTTAGGAAACCCTCTAATGTGCTTCCATTAAATTAGGCACACACACTGTCTCTGCAAGTGCTACAGATCCCGTTGCAGTAGCACGTGCAGAGACAATTTCACACAGGTAAAACGGCGCCAGCGAAAATGCAGGGGAAGCCAGGCTGGCTCGGTATCTCAGTGGTAGAGCAATGGCATGGATTGCCAGAGACCCGGGTTAGAGTCCTGGTCGAGCCTGCATTTTTTGCTGAAAATCTACTAATGTGCTTGCTTAAACAAATTACACATACTTAAATCTAGAAACGTAAATATGTAATTTAAAAGGTTACTTTACTGTAGTCTAACATCTCACTAAACAACACATGCTGAATTTGAAAACATTTTTTTTTTACTCACCGAACTAATGTGACAATTGGACCTGCTTTTTCCACATAAGCTGGGGTATTTTGAGCTCAATAGTGGTTATCGTAAATCTGAGTGCACGTCAAGTCTATTTGTGAACTTGCTTTTCAATTGAATCAGAGATGAATCTCTCTTCACACAAGTATGAGGTGGAGAACGGCATGAGTAACTTTAATGCCTCATCAAAACCAAAAGTTCAGGATACTCAGCTGTCAAATGGTGAGTTTAGGTGACATACAACACGAGTTGAATTTTTATCTTTAAAATAGGAATTGTAACGTTCCTGGCGACATGATTTGAACAAGTGTTCTCGGGTTACCAGCCAGGTTAAATCGGTGTTAGCTTCCAACATTTCGAGCTCATACATTGCTCTCATCATCAGGGAATAGGTAACTCAGTTTTAACCTGGCTGGTAACCCGAGAGCACTTGTTCGAATATAACTTTGTAATTTAAAAGTTTTTAAGAGGCAGTAAATAAATTTTCGAGCCCGACTTCAGGACCCAACTGTCGATCGTGCCCCATAGGTTGAGAAACTATGATTTAGATTCTTCATGGATGTCTTTGAATTTTATATTGGATCGATAGAAAGAACCGGTATCGGTACTTTTATTGGCCAAAATTTCATATCGACCCATCCCTATTTTTCCACATTTTAAGTTTATTGAACTTGGTCTCCTGAAAACCTTAATAACAAGGTTCCTCTGTATTCATAATAATACTAATAAGTAGTTTTGTTTGATCTTTGCTACCTTTTTATTATAAACTAATTTACATTTGATTGGAGATGGATCTGAATGAAGATTTTGCTCTCCAATTTAGTATAAAATTAAAAGTGCATCCATTGCTTATTAAGTAACACATGTAACCAGATGCTTACATTGAATTTTGTCTTAGAAAGCACAACTCTGTATTTCAATTTGTACTTTACAAAACCAATGTACATGAGTTACACTTTCATATTAATTTAAAACGTAACAAAATGGCAGGATTTTGCATATATTTATAGGTCACTTATAGAAATATTTAATCAGTAAAATTATCATATCCTGTCCACTCAGTCATAGAATATGCATCTATGATATAGCAGCCCCTGGATAAAAAAATATATTAAAGAAGTAGACGTGATCCAATATTTTACCTAATGAATACATACAATACGATCTATTGAAGTGTAGACCACTGTTGTGTGTTTGTGCTATTGGCACACTCATGGCTGTTTGTCAGTATCATAGACTGTCAATGAAGCAAGCACACAACAGTTTCCATAATTATTTAAAAAAGTTATTTGCCAGATTTATAAAAGAATATGTTCAAACTAGTCACCTTCGATGCACACACATTTTTGATACATCTGTATTAAGACACCCTCTAACGTAAGTTGGCAAGGGGGCTTGAAACTATTTTTACGGAAATTTGGCACTAGACTGAAGTGATAAGAGTCCTTGTGTGGCCTGTTTCTTAGTCTGGCAACTGTGAATTGATAGGCTGCTTGTTATGTATTGTATTTTTTTCTATTGTATTTGACCGCAAAGTGTGTTATGGCTCAGCAAATGTTTTCTACTGCACAGCGTGTATTTATTTATGATTCATATGTGTTAACTCAATTGGCACGTGAAGTTCAAAGGTGATTTGAGACAAGGTTTCTGGGTGAAAAAGTTCCATGTTGTCAAACAATCCACTCTCTGTATACAAGTCAAATCCATACACCCTGGAAGAACTGAAATGTAACATCCGTTAAGAAATTATCAACATTAATCAATGGGAACTGCAGCAAGTTGTGGGTAACTTCAAGACATGTGGCCAGTTTCAGCACCTTCTTTCATAAATTGGTCATTAAATAAATCAATAAATCACTCTTTACACTGGTTATGGAAACTTGCACGCTTGATTCACGGACCTTCTACAGTGCCGACATATGACGGTGATTGCCTAGTTTGCCGAAAGCACCAACACCGACGCGGCAGTCTACACTTCAATGGATCACTCTGTATAAACTGAACATTGACTGCTTCGGGCATATCTGTCCCACTTTTACTTTTAATGATGCGTAACTATGTCTTTTATTATAAATCACTTGTTTACTTTTGATAGGAAATGCCAGATGATGATGATGATGATCCACTGACTCTTCCTGAGATTCACGAGCACATGATACGAAGTCCCCCTCCTACCACTTGGCCCAAGTCCCCAAATTTTAAAATTTTTAGGTTTCCTTCACCTTCAAGTGATGATGATTCTAGTCAGGTATGTGTTTCAGTAAAATCTCTTTTCAGTTGTGTTAAGTGTGATTGTGATGAAATCTTGAGCATTGAGATCTGATATCAGACTTCTAGTTCTATTTGGATGAGACGTTGGCAGTACAAATTAAGATCTGATTCCCTATTGGTATCGGTTCAAATCTAATCCCCCATGCAACAGTATATACTTTTATGGAGTAAATATTGTAGAAATTATGCAAAACATGCTCTTTTCATTAATTTTGTTCCAGAATTGTATGAATAAGTAGATTTTCTGATCAAATGACAGATTTTTTAATATTCTGATTATCTCATTCATGAAATTATGAATTTTAAAATATAATTGATTGATTAATTGAGTTTGTGTTTTAAGTCCATTTTATGCACAGTATGGTTAATCAGGATTGGACCTACAATTGTAAGTGGTATCCAAACCACTATATGCCTCCACTGGGTATCAAAACCTGGGACCCCTTGATTACAAGGTGACAAAATTACCATTATGTCGTCGGGAAGGCATTTTTAAAATAGAAATATGGTGCTATGGAATAGTTATATGTTGGCATTTCACTTTAAATTTTACACCTCGAGAACCAGGAAATCTCAGGGAATTTGAAAAAGAAATTCAAATCTCAAGAATAATCTTCTAATTGATCAGTGTATCCCAATGAACATCAAAGGGACTAGAATATGCTCTTGTCCACTGAAACTAATAATTACAACCAACAATAATAATTACAACTGCAATGTCTTGCTTTACACAAGCTACTTTACAGTTATAGTCTGACACAAATTAAAATTGAAAATGTTCCTAGAAGAATATGACTGGTCCACTCAACTTCTTTGGAAAGTTAATGCATATCTAGACATTTTACTTTACAAAACTGTAGATTCTGAATTATGCTTTTATTCATAAAAGTAATAAGAAAAAAAATGCTCAACTTTTTACTGATAAACCAAAATGAACTGACATACCAATATCAGCTGCTACAGATATGGTATAAATTAATATGTCACATCTCCAATAATAATGAAGAAAAATGGAGCAGGCCATTGTAAGATAAATTTTACATAATAATTGAAAACACTAAGTTGCTGACCAAGTTGCTAAGTTCTTCGTCTGAGGAAGACCCTGATACAGGGTTGAAACGTTACCTGTTAAGTGTTTTTATCTTAATAAACTGCCTTGGTCAGCAATTTAGTGTTTTTAATATGGAAACAAGGCTTAATTATGTTATAATAATTGAGTGGTGTTACCAAATAAAGGTAAGAAAGGGATATTTTTGTGTGAAGATGTATAGAATTGGTAGGTAAACTATAAAATTTTCTCCTCCCCCCCCCAAAAAAAAATATTTCCATGACGCAGGCATGTCATGAATCCCCTCTGTGGGCACCCCTGGCTACATTACATTTTGCAGATGGTGGTTGCATTTTACTTTGCTTGCACAAGAAAGCATTTCCAACTTTTCGTTGTAGAATCATGATATTATTGTTGCAATCAATCCTGCAAGCTTCTTTATTAATTGGTAACTTTTCTTTGCATATCTTTTAAGGAAAGGTAGATGCATGTGCACTTCGTTTTTGGCAGAAACATGAAATGTGAAATAATATGCAGTAATGTTCATTTTTCATGTTTTTGAAATATGTGAGGTGCATTTTCCCATTTAATAACTACAAAAATGTACTAATAGAAGGGAAATATTTATTTTGTGTAATAAGTGCAGTTTTGAAATCAAATTTAGGGTTACATTCACCATTTTAACACCAAACTGGCATTTTATACACCGCTTTTGATCCTGAAACATGCCAGGTTTGTACCGAAATCTTGCTGTTATTTACCATAAACATGTGGATCTATTCCCTGTCCAGCCAAAGAACAAACTTTAAATTCTATTTTTGTCTTTTCAATCCAAAGGCGGGGGGAGGATCACATGAATGCTTGAAGCAATGGACTTGTTCTAGTCACCACAGGGGGTATTCTGCTTTGCCAAACTTGTGTCTGACAGCCAAACAGGTGGCAAAGGCATCCCCAACAATTCCAAGATGCAACTATGCCTAATGGTCGCTACTGCAGCAAACAAAAAGGTCTCCATAGACTCCCCCTGAACTGCGAGGGAAGGGTGCAGAAGGTGTCATTTACGACTGAACAAAAATCAGATGTTTGGCAACACCGCTTTTTGCAGTTTGAACCTTCCCCACAAGTTGGTTCTTTGACTGGACAGATCTTTATGAATGTTTTAGATAAGAGGATTTTTCTTTGTATACTTTGAAGGATGCAAAATGGCTATATGTGCCGACGCATTCATTCATTTCTTAAATCTTAATAAAAGAAAAGCCTGCTTATTGTACAATTCCTTCTTCTTTTTCCCAGGAGAGCACAGTTTTTAGTGGTAAGAAGTCACCTTTAAGGCAATTGTCTCCGAGGCATTCAAGATGCAGTGCAGATGGAAGCCAGAGAGACATTTCAACAACAGAACAAGTTTCAAGTCATGGTGAGTTTTGCCAAGAGGTGTCTGGTGATATCTTGTACAGTAGCAATTATAATGATTTGTGCTCTTTATAAAATTCTACAGTGTCTTGTATTTATGCTGCAGTACAGTTATATCATTACTAGGGCTGAACCGATGCTGATGTATTGGCCGGTAGCAGTGGTATTTGTATCGGAAAGTATTGGTTTCAGTTTTATTTACCAATATCGGCTGATACTATTCCAGCATTTTGGTCTTTCACAGGGTCTGATAAAGTGCCATTTGACACTTTTGTGGAGTTTTTGAAGTTTCCATTTATTTTGGACCAATAGTATGTGGCAAAATTTATTTTGTGATTACATAAGAAGTATTTTAATATTCTGATGAAATTCTTGAATATTTTCAAGCAAATAGATATTTTGATGCTTATAATTGGAATGCAATAGTTACACACTACTATTCATATATTTTGAACAACTTTTAATTATTACAATATTGAAGCATCGGTATCGGTGAGAAATTGTAAGGGTATGGGTGTCGGTTGAAAAT
This sequence comes from Lepisma saccharinum, assembly GCF_977018435.1. Classification (NCBI taxonomy): domain Eukaryota; kingdom Metazoa; phylum Arthropoda; class Insecta; order Zygentoma; family Lepismatidae; genus Lepisma; species Lepisma saccharinum. The sequence continues at coordinate 14,075,543 of NC_139249.1, forward strand.
GGTATCAGCTCAGCCCTATTTATTAGTCTTCAAATGTTACTGTACCGAACATTTCAATGAAAGTACAATGATTTCATGGTTGGACATGGTAAATGCAGTTAGAGTAGCAGTGACATGCCATCGCTGTCCTAGATACCTCAACCTGTGTTAATGAAGGTTGTGGTCCTTCGAAGTTATTGACAAGAAAAGTAGGAATATGGAAATAGGAAATTTTGTAAACTTGAAGAAGAAATATTTACGAACTTTGTTGTTGATAACTGTTGAAAGTCAACCTATTGCCTCCCAGGTACCTGAATACGAGGGTGTACCCAAAAAAACTGGAATAGCGCTGCGCAGGGTGGAGCATCCATAGTACGCATTTTTCCCACTAGGCAAGCGTCGAGCAACTCATTGTGAGTTCAGTACACTCAGTGGCATCACTGGGGAAGGTTGTCTCTGGTCATGGTGATTTTTTCGTAAAGCAGCTTCGCTCACACCTCGTTTTTTGTGATGGCCGATGTAAGAGAACAGCATGCGGCTGTGAAATTTTGTTTCCTGCTCGGGCAAAAAGGTGGCAGAAACTGTTGTGATGTTGCACACAGCTTACAAGGACAGCGCTATGGGGAAAACTCAAGTGTACGAGTGGTTTTCTCGCTTCAAAAAAAGGTGACATGTTGGACAAACCTAGTTCTGGACGTCTGTCAACTTCCAGAATGGACGAAAATGTCGACAAAATTTGTGAACTTATGCTCGAAGGCCGACGACGGACCATTGAAAAGCTGGGGATGTTATCTGGAATATCTTGGAGCTCAGTTCAGCAAATTTTAACTGAAGATTTGGGAATGAGAATGGTCGCTGCGAAAGTTGTGCCACCACGACAATGCAGCCATCTCACTGCACAAGTTTTTGGCAAAAAAACAGCATGACTCTCTTGCCCAGGTCCCTTGTTATACTGCATGATCATCTTCTGGCAAGTAATCCCATGTAGTGGTTCTGTGCAGATGTTGTATTCCGTGGACAACCAGCACTGCATCGTTTGGTGACATTTCCAGTCTCTTGGAACCTCTGCCACTGCACAGTGTGTTGCACCCATTTCTAGTTTGTGGATGTATCTATCTTTTTGATCATCATTCACATGGGTGTAATATGCCATTCCCCACTTGACTACACAGGGTTGACAGACCCAAGGCACATTCCCCGAGACAGATATGATCCCTACCTTGCTCCTGCATTCTCATTCTCCTCCCCCTCCCATTTCCAAAAAGAACTACAGTGTGGCCGGAAATAAAGTATGCTAAAATGCAGAACATGTACTGTCTACGTAGTACATCTCCTGTGTGTGCCTAATCTTCAATGTACTGTTCAGTTTAATTTTTTAAGTATAATGAAAAATGTTTCTTGAATCAACACTTGTATGTATCAACACAACAGACACTGTACACACCACATTTGAGCATAAATAGAACAGTCAGCATACATGTCCCAAGTGTTGTCTGTCAAACACCAAAAGTTTTTCATAGCGACTGCAAATTTGTAAACACTACTGCAATTTTATTAACCCAGTAAGCGGGATTTGCCTGTGTAGTGAGTGAACTTTCAAGCACGAGTTCCAGAAATATCTTCCATCAAAGTGCACCTTGTTTTGCTGGTGGCCCATCTCAACGGTTGCTTCCCTATGAGTGAAAATAATACTTGACAACAAACACCTTCTCTCGATAATTCTTAAAGCTTTCCTGGCTGCGAATGATGAAGAGGTTTTCTCGGGATATCAACCAGGTTTTGCCAGAAAACATGCCTGCTACGTCAAGAATTTTCATCCAGAAAAAATCAGGGTTAGCAGAACATCCAAGAGGACCATAGAAATACTTCACAACCACCAAGACCACCAATAAGTCATCCAATTACTGGGACCAAATCATCAAAGAAGCAATAGCCATACACGGGGAATAGGAAAAACCTCAACATTGACACGGGATTCGAACTGGACCCACCCTGGCTAGCGCTAGTCAACTCTTGAGTGTAGATGTCGTCGAGATGGCACCTCATTGGCACAGCCTACACCGTACTCATCCCACATCAAATACATATAACCATACCCTAACTATTCTCTGCACTTCAATCCCTGAAAATGAGAGTGACATTAGCTCTCGAAAGCTCTGAAGCCTATCCGGAAATCACCTTGTTGATATCGCGAGAAAACCTCTTCACCTTCTCTCAACTTTCAGTGTACTTTATTTACAGCCATACTGAGCAACTTCAACCTGCACAAGCCTTGGTCAACAATGGTTATCCCTCCATCCTAGTCACTAAATATTTCCCCGAGCTCCTACAATGAAACCTGATACCAACCTCCCCATACTTGTCATCCATACCACCCCTTCCTCAACAAAATCACACACACACTGCATTTCCTCCCTATTCTCCACAATGATCCTGACACCAGAGACATTTTTCCTGGCAAGCACCCTTCTAGTCGGCATCAGTATCGGCTCAGTGCTATTGTAGATACATGCATAGTCATGTGTTTTTTCCTACAGATTTCTTTTTTTTTTCAAATAGTTGATGCTTGAATGAGAATGTGAGAAATTTTTGATGTGAATGTGATTGCTGTCGGTTCGTTAGAAACCAACATGATTGAATTGGAAGTTACTTTTTGAGCATAGTTTAAATTGTTTACCTAGACTATGTAAACTACAGGGTGGTATATAAGCAATGGTCCAAACTGAGGGTGAAGAGTACACAGTAGAAGCAAAAAAGTCTCAGTAAACAAGTGTCTGCAAATGATCCGTTTGCGAGATAATTGTGATTGTATGCATTTATTCTTAGGATCCACCACTGATGTGGTTTATACATGATGATGCACTTGCACATTTTGCTGTAACTATCCAGCAGCATCTAACTCGATTGGTAAAGGTGTGCCTGCCTGCACCTTGGCCTCCAAGATCAACTGATTTGAATCCTTTCAATTTTTGTGTCTAGGGTCTATCTGAAAAGCATAGTGTACATGCTGTTCTCCAGGTAAGAGAGGTGCAGAATTGCATCACCAGTTTTAGATATGAGCAATTCTCAGAAGAGTACAGTGTTGCATACGAATGCATTTCGAACACCTACATAGTGTAACATCTTGCTTTATACTATCCTGTGCACTTGAAATCATATGCTTAATAACCACTGTTCTAGGTGAGGTATGCAGTTTTCTTAATATGGATTCTCCAAACAAACATATCAGTGGTGTATGTATTGTTTTTGAGATTTGATTCTCTACTATACTAGTATGACTAAAGCACCTATTGGACAAGTGTGCAAGAACAGTGCACAATGAGCATAGGTAGTAATAAACATGCCTTTGGCAGAGCCTAGCAATACATTCATAACTTTCCAATTATGTATCTCGCAAATGTTTTATTTGTGGACTCATAGTTTCCATAAGACTTTTTTGCTTCCACTAGTTCGTACTCTTCACTTTCACAGTTTGGACCATCACTTGTGAATCACCGTGTATAACCACAAATTAAGGATCCACGGGTCTTGGAGGGAGGGGGGGGGGGGACTCGTACAACTTGCATCTGTCTGTCCTGCCTGAAAGCAAATCCATGTTGCAGACCTAGCACTCTGCCACATTTGACGACTCCAGAGAACATGTGGTGGCACTAGCAGTGTGCTCTCGTGGTACGGTACACCCTTGCGTGAAATTGATCAGCATGAATGTACCACCTCAATGGTGTAGTGGTAATGGTTTGATATCTGGTGGGGGAACGAAGTGGTTCGGATTCCACTTTAAAATGTACGACCAGTCCCGATTAGCCTTTCTGTGCATAAGTGTGCTTAAAACAATAACTCACAATCAAATTTAATGAAGTTATCTTGTCCTGGTGACTCCTCAATTTATCTACTGAAGAAGTTCTCGATCACTTTCAATGCATGACGATTGCTCGAGTTTCTGCTGTCAGCAAAATGTGAGCTTTTCCCTACTGCCTGCTATAGAGGATACTCAATGCTATGCTGAACTAATGTAGACTTGGATTCATTAATTAAGATCAATAAACAGAATATACCGTGAATATATGTTATATGATCAATAATGTACACATATTTAAATTTGTAATTCCATGAAAGGCATGCTTTAACACTTAATGCATTGCCGTTTGCTATCATATGACATGACATTAGAAATTTTGTAGTGCAAATGAAATAGATTTATAAATTTTATGAGGTAATTGTGAGAGGGAATTAAGTTTTCGTTTTAATCAGTAATTGTGCAGTATTTTTTCTGTTTAACAATTGTAATAGATGATACTGCATTACAGTTTAATGCGGAACTGCATACCTATTTCATATTCACATTCCTCTACAGTTCCATTTATATTTCAATAGGGAAAGGCAAAGATACCAGTGCACTGTGCCATGAAGCACGTTTAGAGAATATGGGGGTTGGGCCTCACACATTCTTGATCTCGGCCATTTTGGAGGTGATGTGATCATCCTTTACCCCACAGGGTTTCCCCAGTACCCATTGATTTGAGGCTGGGAGACCCCCAGAGTGGCTTTATGCAAAGAGAAGGCTGGAAAAATTCCGACCTTGGATCACCCACATTGGGGAATTTAAATTTCATTACTTATTATAATTTACAGTACATATTCAATATTTATATTTGTCTGGAATGCATTGTGGACTTAAATGTATTAATTCAGTCTTAAGTTGATATCTGATGTAAATTGTTTCCTAAGTGCAACATACATTGAGAATCCTCTGTATTTTCCTCTTTAAATTGTGTCTACTGTGGAAAAACAAATAAGTGTTTCTTCCATAAATGAAATAATAATTTTTTAAGAAAATATTTTTTTTAGAGATGGGACCGATTAATCGGTACTCTATCGGTATCGGCCGATATAGGCATATCGGTGTATCGGTAAAATTACCGATTATTTTACCGATCCGATATATCGATAAATATCTTATAATTTAGTGCAAAAATCTGCCATTTTGTTGTAATTTTTATGGATAATCTCTATGCCCTACTTTTTAAAAAAGTAATTGTCTAAATATTCCTTCTTGTGCACTGCAGTCACCTCGAAACACGCATTTATTAAGGAGATCAATGAACATTTCAGGTTCTTCATGGACCGTTTCTAATTTTATATCGGATCGGTAGAATATCAGGTATCAGTAAATTTTATATTGGTACTTTATCGGTATCGGCCAAAATTTCATATCGGCCCATCCCTAATTTGTTTGGCTGTTTTTCTGCTTTATAAATATAATTCTGTGATCATATAAATAAGCTTGTGCTATTTATTTATTTGCTCTTAATTGACACTGCATTACATGTTGTGAATGATTACTTTTCTTCTCCTCTCCCCCTCCCCTTGTTTTTTATACATTTTAATTCTCATCTTCCTCAGTGCATGTCAAACATGTAATGAAAGGATTGTGTGCTTAATTATGTGACGTTGTTGCTTATTTCTTCCGATTCCGGCCTTCTAACATGGGCCCTCTGTCTGCAGATAACAATAATCATTTGAATGTTGGGAGCACTACACCAACTTGTTCTCGATTAAGTGTGATGTCCTCTAGACTCAACATCACACCAAGGCCTCACCGGAGATCTATCAGTGATAGTAGAGGTACGATGAATTGCCTTGACTATGTAGCTGCAATGTAGCATGCCGTTTTACAGTCCTACCTGGGCATGGCAGATTGCATTTTTGTAAAGGTCGTGTTTGTTGTGACGAATTTGTATTTTTTTCTGCATGGTTGTGTAGGTCTTTTTTTTTGTTCATTGTCAGTAGTAGTATGGTCATGTTGCCAAGTGTGTGTGTAGTTTGATGTGCTGTTAGAATTTGACAAGATTTCATACTTGTCTCTCCGCAGTGTCATCCTAAATATATAAACTTGCCAGTGACTTTTGAGATTTTACTAAAGATAATGATCTCGCAAATTCCAAAATGTGTGGAAAATTCCCCATCTTGATCCTAACTTTGGGAAAATTTGAATCATCATTTATTAAATGTTCTTAATTGTTGAAGTTTTGATTGATTAATTACTTTGGTTTATTTTACTTTGCATTTCTGTACCTTTTGGCCAATTGCGATGATGAGTGATGATATGATGAAATTGATGAAGGTACACTCATTAAGAACACCCATGTCCAGGCTGGGATTCGAACCCGGAACCCCTGGCATTGTAGCATGCTGTGCTGACCACACCACTCTGCCATGGAGGCCAGCAATTGTTAAAGCATAAAAACTCATGGAATTTGAGCTATGGTGGTGTAGTCGGTAGGGTGTCCATCTGACACATGGGAGACCCAGGTTCGATTCCAAGAGTGGGTGATTTAAGTTTGGAATTTTTCCAGCCTTGTCCCTGCATAAAGCAGCTCTGGTGTTCACCCAGCCTCAAATTAGTTCACTTATAGGTATATGTCTTTCAATTCAAATCTTAACAGGTCTTAACCTGGGGTAAAGCTGCTGAAGCGTGGTTCTGATCGCATCACCTCCAAAGTGGACGAGATGAAGAATGTGTGTGGCCCTACCCCCACATCCCCTATATGTGCCTTCAGGGCACGGGGAACTTCACGTTTTATCATGTAATTTATGAAATGTGAGACTCCTCACAGATAATCATATGATTAAGTCTACATACAAAATTAGCCACCACAGAAGCTCACTTGCTATGCTTCCGGTTCATTCGAACTTCGTTATCAAATTGGCAATTGTTTGATATGTTGGTCCCAATTTCCCTTCAGGTCTTTTCTGGATTGCTGTTCTTTTTGTTATATTCTTTCAACAGGAAGATCTTTGCTTGAAGGCTATACGGTGCCATATTTGACCAACACAGTCTGAGAACTAAGCAATGTGCTAAATTCCACAGTGAAGTGACGTTCCTTGCCTTGTGGAGTTCGGAGCTGGTACATCTAATGCAATTCTCCATGATGCTTTCCGTGAAAACTAGTTTCTAGCATTCCGAGCCCCTGCTGTAACTTAGTAGGCAAGAGAAGGCGTGACCTATTGTATCGGTGCCAAAAGTGTGATATATCCATCAGTGCCAGGATTTTTGAAAAGGGGGGGGGGTATGTACACTTTTTCTGGTAGTCTGCTCTCATTTTGCCATCTTTTCCTACCTTTGATGTTCTTTTTTTTTTAGGAATACTGGGCTAAAAGGGGGTTATAACCCCCACCAACCACCCCTTGGGCACGCCACTGATCGCCATGGCATTTTTGAAGTACATAGATATTGTTTCTGAACTTCCACGAAGAGGCATTTTCCTGACGCTGTTCTTTGATGTTCGATATGTTGGAATTTAAAACACCCATGATTGCACCACGACTGGGCAGATTGATTGTGTTTGATTCTCTGGGCAATAAGTAGGGACCGGATTTTCATGCAAATGCATATTTTTTATTGCAACAAAAAAGTATGCACATTTCATGAAATGTTCGAATCAAGACATTCCCCACCTTTTAGACATGAGTTTCTGGTGCATATTTTAGTTATTTTGTTAACGGGCATAATATTTTGGAAGATTTCCTTTTATACTGCATATTTCCCTCATAAAACTATTTTATTTTACATTTTTCTAAATATTTATGTGCAAATTTTAATCCTGGCCCTGACCCCTTCTGAAAGCGACCACGATCCGATAACGCAGTCTGGAAGGCTACGGTGAGTCCGAGAGATAGCAAGTTGAGCCCGAAGTTTTGCTGTCTGCAAAATGTGGCTATAAATGGGTTGTGAAAGTGCACAGCATACTTTTAAAAAAAATAACAGGGCATAAGGAAAATTTGTGACATTGAAGAAATTTTAGCTGGTAAATGCAGTGGACTCTTAGCGACAAAGTCCTTAGCAGTGGAGCAAATTGCTGCTTTTCAACATGCACCGGTAAGTTCTTGCGAGGTGGAAATGTGTTTCTCTCGCTACAAGGACGTCTTACGAGGCAGCAGAAGACGACTGATGCTGGAAAACCTAAAACGTCTCCTAATTGTAAACAGAAGAGAATCCGAAGCCTTGGAAAATTGAATGTGAGCACCTCACATCCTCTTCCTAACGAGTAAAAGTTCTTCTGCTGCATGTTTTGTAGTCCCTTTTTTTGGGGGTGTCTTTTCATTAAAATTACATGTACGTAATGTAATTTGAATGTTTTATTTGTTAGTTAAAATGTTGTGTGGAATCAGATTTTACACCCTTAATGAAAATTTAGTGTGCATATTGTAATGCATATTTTGCAATTTTTTTCTGCATAGATGCATGCATATTTTCACATTTTTTAGTGCATAAAAATCCGGTCCCTAGCCGTAAGATAATGTTGAACAGTGAACAGTGATCATGAAAGCAACAGGGATCGATCTCCCCATGAAGATGAATTACTTGTCCCTTCTCAATATATTGGTAGTGATGAAACTAATAGGTGGAATGTGCATAACCCTCGTCAACAAACAATAAATTATGGATTTTCGACAAAATTAAATTCCAAATAAAATTATAAAAATTGTATCTCATATGTAATCAGTAATATTGCAATGCAAGACAGTATTGGTTATTATATAATAAATAAGATACCTTTTAATTCCGAAAAGTTATAATTATTTGACAAAAATACTTATAAATTATTTTGACAAACAATTAAATTCATGTGCGACCACCATCCTCACCGTATACAAACTGAGTTACTCTGGAACATGTATACCAATGGAGGGTTAAGAAACATAAATATGATGAAACAAGTTCACTCATCACATTGAGGTCAGTAATTAAAACAACATTTACTAACAAATACTTACCATCCAGTAATACCCCATGATGGAGTGGTTAGCACATTGCACTACGATGCCAGGGGTACCAGGTTCGAATCCCAGCCTGGGCATGAATATTTGCAAGTCCATTCATCAGTTTCATCATATCATTACTCATCTTCATCTTTGCAAATTAGCCGATAGTAGCACAAAAGCCAAGTAAAATAAAGCAAATCAATCAAACCATCCAGCAATAAGAGAATTTTCTTCCAATACCACATTACGTTATTATAAAATAATTCATGTTGAGGGGAATAAACAACGCGGTTTATAATATAAGACGTAAACAAGTTACTAAAGATATATCCTTGAAAGTTACTTGATGTGTCTGACCGCTGTCGATATTCAGCTTGTCCGGAAAGTGCATAATTGCATGCGTCTCTTTGATTTTGGTGTCGATTAGGGTGTGTGATGTGTGTCTAACTGAAACTTTTTGGATCCTGTGTTTATTGAACTTGAGGTGCCTTGCTAGCCCGGTGGTGGGTTGGGATTTTTTTGCGTCCGCGAAATGCTGTTGTATACGCTTGTTGACAGATCTGATGGATCTGCTGATGTAGTGTGAGTTGCACTCACACTGGGCATCATAAACACCTGGGTTGTCTAGTGGGGAAAAGGAATGATCACTTGTGTTTGCTTAGGGCACTGGCTATTTTGCTCATTGGTTTGTGTGCGAGTTTTATGTTCATATTGTGGCGCCCGCTACTGCAACAGCTCAAACCCATCACGTGCAGCAGACGAAATGGCTACACCAGTGCCTCTAGTGGAAGTGGAGGAAACAACAGGAACTGGAAGTCAACCTAACAGTGAAGCATCGAGTTCCCAAGTGGATGGTGGCAGAGGCCACTGAAATTAATAGAACATTTACAAGTAAGTTTCACGGATATATCTTTAGTAACTCGTTTACGTCTTATATAAATTCTTTTTTTTTTACTACATACCTAGAACATCAGAAACACTAAAAATGCACATATGGTGTTAGCTAAAACCAACACTACTCAGGAATGTAATTCCTAAATTCTCATTGCTGTAAAAATATAATTTTGCTTTGATAGACATAAAAAAATGTGCTGGGGATCCATCTTTGGGTGAAAAGGCCTACTCAGTTTGAAAAGTTTGATAACAACTGCTCTAACGACATGGAAAGTGTGTTAAGTTTGTTTCGTTAAGTCCTTTTTTTTTATTGTAACACCCTGTATATCCAAACAATTTCTGGTAAAAAGTCAGAATTCTGGATGTTAGAATTCAGGTTTTGTGTTATGTGTGCGGAACTATAGTTATGTCTCTCTTCCATAGATCGAAGTACAAATCCCTTCTTGTTGCTCAACCCACCACTTCTCACTGGGCGATCCTTGTCGGAAGTACGGCGACTACATCGCAGCTCGGACGACAACGTTCTCCTTGTTCCTGCACAACACGATGATTATCGAACGGATTTGGACATTGCTCCAAACCTTCCTCTTCTTCCAACAAAACGCATGACGTAGTGAAGATCGGGATATATATAAATATATATATTATAGCCAAGCAACTGTGCATTTACTTTATTAGAAATAAATATACATCTATTTTTATGTGCACAATTAGAGTTAGAAGAGTATGTAGATAAAATGACAGAGATTGCAGATAAATCTGCAAATTGAATCTATTTTGAGACTATGATGAGCTGCTAGCTGTAGTTGCAGATACTACAATTGTTGTAGATTTGATGGGGTTTTAATGTGTTCTACATGACATTAGTGAAACTACAGGGTTATTCTTGAACATAGTTCAAGGAATTCTAACATAAGTACTCTTCCGTGTGCATGTAATCTATTTGTTAAATTTAAGCTGACGTTTTGGTATTAAAAGATTTAAACTTTCATTCCATTCCAAATGATGATGTGTGTGAGCACGCTGCTTCTAGATTGTATGAGTGGAAATGTTGGCTAAGTAGAGATGGGTCAGTTCCACTTCATTTAACACCAATCTTGTAAATCTAGTTTTCCTCTTATAGATGTGATGTTGGGACTAAGAAATTCAGCATACAATGGAAGTGCTTTCACTCGTCATACAATTTCCAAAATCAACTTTACCAAGAGTTGTTCCTCGAAAAAGTGACAAGGGAATGAAATCTGCTTAATAAACAGGATATGTTTTTAACTCCAAATGATTTTTAAATGAGGACCACCAGGTATCTCGAAGTCAATGAATCTAGTCAGAAACGCATCACATTCTTTACATCTGTTACAAGGCACATTGGTAACATCGCCAGATGTTTAACTCCAGATTAAATTATATACAAAATTTTTAAAAACCACTATGCTTTAGTTTCACCAAGTAGTAAAATAATACATATACAAGAAACTTGTAAGAATTCTTGGTAGATATAATTGAAGACGTTCGAGGCTGGTAATAGATGGTAGTTTCTTGTTAACTTTATCAACTGCATGTGTTCGTGGTTGGAGTTCTGGCTTGATTTTTACTAAGGTCTGTGTATCATCCTTATTCTTTCAAGCACACACAGTTTCACACTGGATAGCATGATGAATTTACTAACTCCACCAGCACAACCATTTTTAAAGTTTTGAAATTCTTGGGTCATTATAAAATCGAAGGCACTTGCAATCCTCCCAAGAACTTCAAGGCCGTGCTTGTTAGACTTCAGATTTTTTCGTTTGTAGATGGCACCTTTCAGGAGTTCATCCACAATATAATGCAACCACAAGATGTTAGTGTGTGGCTGGAAAATCTTCCATTTATTTCTGAAATAATTTAAAAAAATATTTCAATAATAAAGTCACAGCAACAAGAAAATGTTTTGCAACCAGGGTTCTCACTTGTGGCAAACCAAATTAAAGGTCTTTTCCAGATTCTATTTTAGAATATCTTTCCAGACCACTCTATGATGCTTTAACTATAAATATGTGTTAAGCAGAGATGGACAGACATGAAATTCTGGCCAGTACCAGTAACTGACATTCTACCAATCCGATATAGAATTCCAAATGGTCCTTGAAGAACATGAACTGTTCATAGAGGTTAATAAGTGTATGTTACAAGATGCAAAAGAAGCTGCAGTAAGATTTGGCACACACACGGGTAAGACAGCAACAGTAATTGCACCAGACCAATTTGAACGGATGCTTGAAAATTGTAACAATCAAAAGTTGTGCAACATATGGATTAATATTAGTGGGTGACAGTGGCTTCTTCTGATAATTTGAACTGGTTCACCACAACAATTCTTATTTGTTGTATATATTTAAATATATATCTAAATAATATATATATAATACAAATAATACACCAGAATGCAATAGGTGACATTCAAACTGACTCCTACTCGCTCTGAAGTCCAAACGTGTACATGAGAGTACTCTCGTACAATTACAACACTTTTGACTAGTCTCAATTTAAACTGAAAGCCACTCAAAACTGGAAGACCTAAACTGAAAAAAAAAAAATCAAAATTATGGGACATCCCCATCTCTAACCTTAGCAAGATGGTTTTGGTACATGCAGGTATGCTTCTGTAGAAAAATGTCATGTAAGTCATTTGCTGTCAGTTTCCATGGATGTAGTACACGTTTGTTCCTATTTTATTTTGTTATATTTTTAAAAACATTGTTTTATATTTTTTTACAAGGTTACAGAAACATTATAAAATTAATGTGAGACCTATAATTGTGGTTGTGTTACCAGCGTTCATTTATGGTCATTTTTTGTATTTTTTTAATATTACTTTTCTGTGTTAATCTAGTTATCAAATTAGACCTTAATTCATAAATAATGGTATTCATAATTAATAATAATTGAATGGACCCAACAACAAAATTAATTTCTTTGAATAGCAGTTAATGGAGCAAAGTGTTGCATTTAATGGAGAAGAAAAGTATTACTTGCATATTATCATTTCATTATTGGGTCATTGTTGTTTATAAGTAGGGTGACCAACTTTCGACCATATGTATTTTTCCACCTGCCAAAGATTAAACTTGAAAGATCTTGCAGTTTTGTATGGCTCGCAAACTCTGAATGAGTTGAAATTTTGCGATCTTGGTTTATAATAAAATATACAGGAGAAATTAATGTTAATACGGGAAATACGAGAGAGTTGGTTACCCTATTTATAACCATATGTTATTTTTCTAGTCTTATTGTAACAAAAGACCGTAAATTTAAGAAGTCGTAAAAGTCAGGCACGTGTACCTGAATTTGAAAGACACTTTTAACAATCTAATGACACGAGATGTCAAATATGTCGTTGTTTACAACATTCATTACCACACTTTATACTTAATTCAGTACTTTCACTTGCACTTTAGTTAAGTTGGTGTTTCTTGAATCCAAGATTTGCTTCTAATGTGCATTGTGAAGTAATGTGTTAAGTTTTTACTAGAATGCATTTCCATTACTTGTTACAACCTATCTCTCTATCTTTGGTTACGTTGTTTTCCTCCAATATTAGATTTGACAATGGTGCAGTAAATTTTTATGTAGGGTTTCAATATTGCTTTAAGCTGGAATTTTTTCATGAGAATCAGAAATTCTGTATCTATTATACTACAGAATAACACACAACACACTCCAAACTTTCAATTCTTAATCAAGGCATATTTTTCTGCCAAGTGAACTATGAGGGTCATTTCATAAATAATGCACACTATGATTCGGGTACCGCTGCAGAAAACTCTTCCAGGGAGGAAAAACGTTATCCACCCATAGGCTCTTTCGACTTGGAGAATAAGTCGAAATCTGGTGGACTCGTGTCTGGACTGTATGGCCTTTGAGTCAATACTTCCTCCTCAAAATTGCTCTGCAAATCGGTCACGACCTTCCTCAGGTGCGGACGTGCAAAATGAGTGGTCCATCCTGAAACAAGGTAGGCCTGTTTTTTGTGCATTTTTTTGCATAATTTTTTGGATCCAGACACAAGAAAATGCTGCTGTGACACTATTTTCATATGAGACTCTTTATCAGTCATGATGATTTCTTGGTGATCATAGGCAAAGGTGATCATTTGCTTCATCTTTGCTTGTGTTTGTCGAACTGTTTTGGTCGTGGGGTTGATGGGACTGCTTCACTCGTTTGACTGTGACTTCAACTACAGTTCAAGGTCTATGGTCCACTGTTTCCTCCTCACCACAAACTTCATGCAAAGCACTGTGAATTTCTGTTGGGATTTTGCCATGTAAACTTTCAATTTTGATTCACGATGTTTGGTCTTCAACCGTCACAGTACCAGAGGTGCCTGCATATGCCATGTCTTAATAATCGTCACTTCCAATTGGCATACACTAGGGAACTGATGAATACATGTGCTGCTTCCACTAGCCTTCAACTGCAACTGGCGTAACTTTTACTTTGATTGCATCATCCATGTTGCCACATTGTGCATTATTTTTTAAATGACCCTTGTAGGTCCAGTTCAGTTATTTACGAAGGAAAAGAACTGTATCAGCAATGTTATATTTTATTCTGACGAGGAAAAATAGTAATATTTGTGCAATTATATATATATTTTTAAATTTAGAAGGATGAACTTTAAAAATGCAAAATATTTAAACAGAATATCAAAATTACACGATCATAAAAGTGGTATGAAAACTTCAATGACAAGGTTTGACACCTTAAATGTTGGTTCTTTTCCCTAACCTTACACAGGATGTACACTGTTTTACTCACATCTACAATATAATCTAGCCATCGCATGTCTCAAGCCACAAACATGTGTCGGCAGAACATCTGACTGCCATATGAGGGATCCAGGTGAGTTACCTGAGTTTGGTAGGGTTTTTTCTGTCAGTATGCTTCGTAAGTAGTTCTGGGTGTCACCCAGTACCTGGGGCCAGACCTACAAGATTGTAAAAGCAGTCAGAGCATGATGCTGATCACAGCACCTCTGTTATGGTGGAGATTGAGACTTGGGCACCATATGTTGGCTTGATGGCACAGTGCAAGACACTGAAGGCAGATTTTTAACCATCTTTTGTTTCACTATCAAAGTGATATTTCCAGTTAAGCCAGGTTTTTTTAAACATTTATTGCACATGTTCACTCGAAAGTTCATCATCATATAAAGAAAATACTAGATATTATTTAAATTTCTTTGAGATTAACATAAAGAATTAGAAAACAATGTTAAATAAGCAAAATAGGTTGTAGCAAAAAAGAATGTCATACTTATAGTTCAGTAATTTAACAGTACTTATTTAGGAATTGGTAGCAAGATTACTCCAATATAATCCAACATTACTATGTAAAAACAAGTGCACACATCACCAAAATGTTTATTCAAGTTAGTCTTGATTAAAAGAGTACCATACCAAACAATAATTTTACTAGTCTATTATATATAAGTAATAATAGTGATTGCAAGATTCTGCTGAATTTGTTATTATTCTCAAGGATATGAAGCGTAATACATGTACACTATCTTTATAAATTATGCTTTTAAATATGCAGTGTCCTTTTCAGAGTCAAAAAGATACTTATTCGGAATTGCATACTTTAATTAAGGATGTGAATATGGCTTTTGAGTTCCTTTACAATTTTATGTTTGAACAGTACACTGTTGGTTATCAATATCAGTCATTTTATAATTTATTTGCATATTGATTTTGGTGAATCGCTGTCACAATTTATCAAAAGCTATTGATTTACCGAATGAATCGTATCAATAGCTTACCAACATCAATAGGCGAATAAGTTACGTTTTTTGTAAGATATGTGGAATTATTATAGCAAAGGTTTGTTTAACACGTTAACTGCCATGTTGATCATAATGACCGAAACATGTGGCTTGATTTTGTTGTTCCTAGGGTTCAGTCGGTCACTAGGATAACAATGATGCGCATGGGTGTCGAGTGCACAATAACCTTTTGAGTCCCAAGGCCATTTTCACAAGTAAGCCTCTCGGTCCCGAGCCGATTTTGAGCAAAATGCAGAGTTTCAATTAAATGAGTGTAGATCGGAGACTAATTGCCCTAGAGAGATGAGTGATATACCGTTGTACGCGGAATGAACCAGAGATTCAGACTATATGAAATTTATGCAAATTCGGCGTATATATGGAGGGAGAAAGGGGGGAAATCCCCTGAAAATACTTTTTTTTTAAAAAAAATGGGGTTTCGCCCCCCCGAAAAAAAGGATTTGAAAAGTTCAAAATGCACATAGAAATTATCGCTGGCATGTAAGGAACACAAAAATATTTGCATTATTATCATATGACCAATGTAACTTGAGTTGTACATCCCAAAAAGGAATGGTCGGCACGCTACTGATTCAAGCTTCAAAATGCAGCGGTACCTTGAAATGACTTTAGCTCAGAGACTATTTTCCATGGAGATATGAACTATATACCGTTGTACGCAGAATGAATCACAGATTCAGACGATATATAATTTATGCACCTGCGGCGTATATATGGAGGGGGAAAGGGGGAAAATCCCCTGAAAATACTTTTTTTTTAAAAAATGAGGTTTCGCCCCCCCCCCCCCCCCGAAAAAAAGAATATGAAAAGTTCAAAATGCACATAGAAATTATCGCTGGCATGTAAGGAACACAAAAATATTTGCATCATTGTCGTATGACCAATGTAACTTGAGTTGTACCCCCAAAAGGAATGGTGGGCACGCCACTGATTCAAGCTTCAAAATGCAGCGGTACCTTGAAACGACTATAGCTCAGAAACTAAATGCCCTAGAAATATGAAAGATATACCGTTGTACGCAGAATGAATCACAGATTCAGACGATATATAATTTACAGTCCGGCCAAGGAAGACGAAACTACCTGGAAAGGACGATTCCAAACGGGAGAGGGGAAGCAGGGAGAAGCACTCGCCAAACTACCCTGTGGTATTTCGCTTGCGTGGGTTTGATTGTTGTGTTTATTACCGCTTTCTGTGTTGTGCTTGTGATTTGTGATGGCTCTTACAATTGGCAGCAAACCGGTTCGAAGTGGAATGAGGAAAATTGGGACGTTTTGGCCCCTGTTGCACATTCTACAAAACACCCTCATTTTGCTAGAAAATGTTACAAGCCATTCAGTTACTACATTTATACTTATAATACTATATACAACAATATTATTATTATTGAATACTATCCTGATTAATGTTGTGTACATTTGTGCTAATTATAATATTTACTAAGAAGATCAATTTAATTGAATGATTTAAAATAAAGCTACTGGTTTACAAACAAGTTTATCTACTAATGTGAGACGATATGAATACTTTCCTGACATGTTCTGTTTGCTGATATAGTATATGTCTGGCTTACATAACCCTTACATAATTCGCAAACATCTCTGTATGTATTTTGGCGGCGATGTTACTACATTGAAACTTCACTGCTGTTTCTACAACAGACGATTTTCAAAGAACCCGCTTCCTGTCCGAAGCTCCGTCACCCCTATTTAGCCACTGAACGCGTCTGGTTGGCGCATGCGCTCTTCCGTCCATGGTCTCGGCTAAGGCAGCCAGACAGTATGCACATTCGGCGTACATATGGAGGGGGAAAGGGGGGAAATCCCCTCAAAAATACTTTTCTTAAAAAAATGGAGTTTCCCCCCGCCCCCCCAATTTTTTTTTTCAAAATGCAAAATTTATGCAAATTTGACGTATATATGGAGGGGGAAGGGAGAAAACCCCCAAAAATTATTTTTAAAAATTGTTGAAATGTTTGAAATTTATATTTTCCCTTGAAAAGAGAAGTCCCTTTTCCCGCCTTTTCACCTCCATTTTCATGAAGAAAAAAAAAGGTGCAAGAAACATTTCTGTTAAATACATGTGTTAGGAACAATATAAAAGAGAAAAATCGAAATTCTAGCCAAAAATAGAAAAGTTATAACGTAAAAACTACGACCTTGACACAGCGTCTCGATCGAGACGCTTGGGACCGTGAGGGTTACAGTTGGGTATCTCGTTCGAGATGCTTGGGATCCAAAAGGTTAAAATTTTTTTTGACTTCTATGTTTTACAGGGGGAAAAAAGGGAAATTTTCGAATTTGCGAAATAAAGTTTAATATCTCCTTTGGCAAAATTGGTGAAACCACCTCGACAGTTAACGTGGTAAGGTGTGAATTTCAGGCTTGTTTGTGCTATGAAATTAATTGCATGGTCTATTCCTCAAATCCACATTGATTGAAATTAAATGTTTATACAGTAGAACCACACCAGATCGCAATCAATTATGTTTTGCTCTGTAACTGGTATAAAGATCCTGCCTTTGTGTGTGAACCTAATGGCTTAGAAATGTTTTGTTCTTGTCATTACCAATATACTGTTTGTTGCAAAACCATGTAGTGTGAATGGAACTTTTGAATTGAAAAATTATTATTATGTTTTCCACGGTGTACTGTTATAAATATGTATAGGATTTGGGTTGGTATTGAAATAGTGGTTGAAATCTAGTATCAATTCAAATTAGATTCTGTGCATTAGTTGGGACATACAGGTGGTGGACAGATCAATGGAAACACTTCAAAAAGTTACACAATATTCTCGTAATATGGCGTGGGACCGTCTTTAGGGCAGCTTGGATTCATCATGGAATCTAGTTTTACAATCCCTGAAGAGTCTCCAGTGGAATATTGTACCATGCTTCCAGAAGCACATTCACACAGTTGCTGCACAGATGAGGGTGGAGGAAATCTACATCATACTCGATCCTCTAAAAGACTAACACAGTGGTTCAATAATGTTGAGGTTCGATGATTGCGTTGGGCCAGAAAAGGTGTTGGAAGTTCATCTTCATGTCGTAAACCAAGACTGAACAGCTCTGGCAGTGTGAATAGGCACATTATCATCTTGAAAGATTGCATCCTTGTTGGGAACAACAGTTGTGCCACAGGATGCACCTGGTCACCTAAAATTGTAGTTCTCCTTCAAAAAAAAAAGTCCTTGCTACACCAGTCTTCGTTACTGATGTACCAGCTAAACGCACTCCCAACAATCTGCAAACTTTGGAAATCCGATAGGTCTCCCATTTTATAGGTTTACCTCGGAACCGTTGCACCTGGAAGTTTGTACTGCACTGATTCAGACACTACATGCAATCGACAAACATGGCGATAACAAATGTTCATCACAATGCATGACGTTTCAGTGCTGCCAACTCAACAAATTACTCTTCCCTTAGCAGTGTGTTTCTATTAATCTGTCCACCCCCTGTATATCTGCCTAGCAAAATCAGATAGGATCTTCTTTTCAGTTAATGTTATTATTATATCTGTACAGTAATGAACATGTTTTAACTGACAACTTGGGAGTTTCATCACAGTGGAAGCTGTACACAGTCATAAATATAAATTAGATGTGTGCAACGAAACAAATTGACATCCGTATAAGAAACCATTGTTTACTCTGCTTTTTTTTAATGCATAATAGCTAATTCTTTGTTACCATTTCCACTTTATGTTCGTAATATTTATCAATTTCCTGCACTTTGAAAGAATCTGAATTGGATCAATTCAAAGTTTTTATTCCTAGTGATTCAGATCTCACTTAAAATTGTATATGCAAAATGTAAGCATTATATAATTATGTAGCAAACCCTTATATGCAAACAACCTAAATTACAATGTGAACAAACTGACGGCATAATATAAAGGATTTATGCAATAGAAAAGTGAGTTCTAAAAGTGCCACCTGCAATAATTGGAGGAACACTATGCTCTGTTGAGTGGGTTCAATTAACTTGTTATACATCAAAATATTTGAGTGGGTAAAATAGGTAAGCTTTTTCCAATGAAAGTTTGTCAGTGCCTTGTTCTTAAAACTACCTCCGTGGTGGGAGTGGTTAGCACAACATGCTACAACATCAGAGGTCCCAGGTTCGAATCAGCCTGGCATAGGTGTTCTTTGTGAGTGTCCCTTCATCAGTTTCATATCATCACTCATCCTAATCGTCACGATTAGCCAAAAGTGGCAGAAAAGGAACATTAAATAACAAAAATCGGTAAAACTTTCAAAGCCGGGAATCAGATTTCTTCAAATTTACAGGAGAAAGTACTTACGGAATTGAGTTTCTGTGTAATTTCGGAAGGTCATAGAATTGTTTTCTCGCATTTTTCAATGTATTTGGCTGCTAAATCATGTATTTTTCTATAATAATGTCCGTCCAATGCATGAAAGCTGTTGCTTGCATTTCCATCCATGTACTTGAACCGGATGTTGCGAGCATATGATGACGTAATCCCCAGTAAGGGTTTCCAAACACAGTTTTTTCACTATATTGCCCAACCTAAAGCAACCTAACCTAACCTTACCGTGATGGTGCGTGGGGCTATCGTGAATGGTTTTTGGGGCTATTCGTGGATGGTCATACTATCCCGAATGGTTTTTGGGGCAATGTGGGAATTTTTCTGTTAAGAAGGTTAAAACACTGCTTTGCCGTTTGAAACATGCTAGTTAAGATTTGCCTGCCATTTTGAGTGTTCAGGAAGCGAGAAAAGAATGAACAATAATTACTTGATATGTCGACAATAGATACTAAATTTGTTAAAAAAAGCGAAATCCTTTGTTAAACAATCTTTCGCAATGGAGAATAAGTAAGTTCAAATGTCAACAATTACAGAATAAACGAGCTACAGACAATTCCCAGCTTTGATAGTTTTACCCAAAAATCAAATTAAACCTTTGGCTTAAATATAGTTTTGATGTCATTAAAACGTAGAGAGCATGCAACATCAAAATAGATGACATTCCATTTCTATCCTCACACCTAAAAGGAAGAGAATAAGTCGAAATAGAGAGAAATAAACAAATTTACACATAATTCTTGGATTTACTAGTAATGAAGAGATTGTGTGAGCAGGTTCGATTCCTGTGATGGATGGATCTAAGCTCGGTATTTTCCACCCAGCCTCAAATAAATAAATAAATAAATAGGTACCTGGGGGGGGGGGGTAAAGACAGTCACAGTATGATGCTGATCACATTGCCTTGAGGCCTTCTCAATGGCACAGCGCTAACATTGTAACCTTGTAATCAAGGGGTCCTGGGTTCGATTCCCGGTGGGGAGCAGTGGTTCGGATCTCATTTTATACTGTAGGTCCAGTCCAGATTAGCCTTACTGTGCATAAAGTGGACTTAAAACCATCTCAATCAATCAACATCGCCTCCAAAGTGCCAGAGATGAAGAATGTGCAAGATACAGGAGGAGCCAAGAGATCTCAAGTTCAGTTCGTGATATGGAGGCTAGATGGAGTGTATAGTGGCAAAGCAGATACATTTATGTACTTATTAACATGGCAATTACCTATCCAGTGGAGGCACATAGTGGTTCAGATCTCACTTTAAAATTGTAGGTTGTCCCGATTAACCTTTCTGAGCATAAAGTGGATTTAAACCAAGTTAAACCTATTCACCACCTTCCAAAGTTACCAATGCATATACATAAGAATCCAGAATCCTGCTTGTGCAAAACCCTGTCCATTAACTGATGTGTGATTGCACTTAACAAGGGTATTTTTTATATATATATATAAATAGTCACATATACACACAGGCGTATGCAGCTTTCAAGATTTTTTTTCACACAAATGTATCAATACTTTACCTAAAGCATACATTTACATATTGCTAGCCTCTCGTAGCACAATACTACAGGCTAACTCTTGGCTTTGTGTGTTGACCAGATCTAGCACAACATCTGCTCGTTATTGTGTTTTTTTTTAGAAGAGCCCGATTTAAAATAAAATCTTAATGCCAGCTGTACCTAACATGAACAAGTCAAAGTAGAACTTTCAATTTTCGAATAACAGAACACAGCAAGATGCATATAAAATACATTTCTTGGGTTGTCTATGTATAAAGGTTGGTTGCACCAATTCAGGACATTTTATTTTTCAGAATCAAACCTTTCATTAATATACTGGAATAATCGTAAAGTATTTACTTGTCCACGAAACTGAAGTTTTAGTGAAGTTCTATTAATTTTGGTGGACACTACCATCTTACATTCGGGAACTTGTATTAGAACTTTGATAAATCAGTTTTGCAGATAAGTAAGTACTTTTATTCCTGTATATTCATTTCCTTTCACATGTTTAATTCCCTGAAATTTCCAAACTTCCCAATTCTTCATTCATTTTATGGAATATCCTGTGTAGAAATTCTCAAGGAATGCTTCATTTAAATTAATGTTGTGTGATAAGAGAATATCCACGGTGCTGTATGTATTTTATTATAGGTCAAAGAATTGTTGCTCTGTAATTATAGTGTGTTCAGTTTTCTGTAAAACTTTGAAGATAATACTTTTTTTTACATATGTATTGCACACACATTCCTATTTGTTTGTTACCTCCCCTATTAATAGCATGGAAGGGTATCACCGCACTAATTATTGGCAAGGCAGTCTATATTTTACTCCTGTAAACTTGAGTTATCAAAAAAATGTTTCAGCAGTTTAGATGCTCATTCATCTTGTTACATGATGCATTATACAAAAAGGAGCAATTGTCATAAAAAAACAAGTCTTATTTTCTTTTTCTGTAAATGTAAAATATGTGAATATGTTTGTAATTTCATTGAACAATGACATTGTGTATTTTAAGAGCGTAACTGTAAAAAACTGTTTGTTCCACTGTTCATAGAATCTTGTGTTACAAACATGCAACTTGTTTGAAATAAATGAATCCCTACAAGACAGGACATACTCGTGCCACGAGACACACAGGACAGATTTATTCGTTGTTCTTGAAAGGGAGAAAATAAAAACTGTTATATTTGTCTAGTCATTGTTAATTAGCAAAGATGTGAGAGGATTTGTGCTGTGATTAAGAAAGTAAATATAAACACCAGGAGGATTCTCTCTGGCGTGCCTCATTGAAGTCTCTCCACATTGGAGACGTGAGTGAGAGTGCTTTGTTTTCATTCGTTGCAGGATAAGGAATTGATTATGTGATGTTTCCATAGGAATGATCTCTAAGGAATAAAGTATATTACAAGAAAGATACCAGGTTGTTTTTTCGTTGTAGCTACCTTTGGACTTCTAGTTGTGAGAGGGAAATGGCAGCAACATCTGGCTCGTGGCACCAGCTGCCATTGGAAACATTATACACACACTGGATGGTAACAATCGCATTCCAAGAACAGGTGGTGGTATATGTTTTCTCCACTTCCTTTGGATGATGCCTAGGGGCATGCATATTTCGTTTTTGACGAAAAAACGAAATTTGAAAAAACACATTGTAGTGTTAATTTTTCATGTTTTTGAAAGGTGTGAGGTGCATTTTGTGACCACATTTTGTCACGAAATAATGCGAAATGAACTGTAAAAAGCGAAATTAACTCAAACACGAAATTCAGGGTTTATTCACCGCCGCGACACCTTCTGAGGTCTGAATTATTCTGAGAGTTATGCAATTCCCGGAAAATTGATTAATTCTGCTGTTAATATTGGAGAAGCAAAAATGAACTCCTTTACACAGAAATAAACTTAATACTCTGATAATGTGCTATTAGAAGTGAAATGTTAATTCTGTGGAATAAGTGTAGTTTTTCAATCAAATTTAGGATTATTTTCACAATTTTAAAACCAATATGTCTTTTTATATACCACTTTTCATCAATTTTTTCACCGCTATAACACCGATATTTTATTTTATTTACCGCTTTTGAACCCGAAATTGACTCCATTTTTGTACCGAAATTTTGCTTTTTATTTACCAAAAATATGTGCCTCTAATGATGCCTATCAACGTTTTTTGCCAGTTGAGAGGAATTTAGTGTGAAGACATCGTGGACATGTTAACAGTACATTCATGTGGTGGACACCTTTTTTTCTTTCACAAAAGAGAGATATCCAGCTTCTCCCCCTTGTCAGCGCCCCACACACCCAATCTTTCTCTTTCCCCTCTCCCTTTCACTGTTTTCTCTCCTGTAGAGAGAGAGACTTTCTTGGAAGAGTGGAATTAAGGGAGGAAAAGATGCTTTTACTGATTGGAGAAAGTCTTCTAAACTTCCCTCCCCAGAGAGAAAGGCTTTCCTTTATCTCATCCTTTTTCAAGAGAAGAAAGGGGGGTCTATACGAGAGAATATAAGGTGTTTGTGTAAGAGACTGGGGGCAAACTCTGTCCCCCCCCCCAAAGTAATTCACATTTAAATCTTCAGATTCATCTCACATTCACTGAATTT
Organism: Lepisma saccharinum; assembly: GCF_977018435.1. Classification (NCBI taxonomy): domain Eukaryota; kingdom Metazoa; phylum Arthropoda; class Insecta; order Zygentoma; family Lepismatidae; genus Lepisma; species Lepisma saccharinum. The sequence goes on from NC_139249.1 coordinate 14,099,436, forward strand.
TGGGGGAAATCAAGACAAATTTTACATAAACTGTTTTTATATAAAATTACAAATATAATACATTAGTTGAATTTAGGCTTTTTTGCACCCGTCACATTATACGGGGGTCAGCCCCTTACCATTACAAATAACAACTCTTAACGTTGCATAACTTAAGATATTCTGACTTCTGTTAAAAGCTGAGGCTGTAACCAGGCACTCGGCACACACAAAACTATACTGGCCATGTTGCCAGAGCCTCGTTCATCCGCAAAAAATACATTAGTTGTAACACGAATGGTTTTCTTACACACTTAGTGCCCAATGTAAAAAAAAAATCATTAAAATAAGGATTCCTAAAATGTGTTCTTTTTGTGCCAAGTATCTTCCAAGTATTACTACTTCTCGTCCGCCTCATGAAACTTTCTCTTCACACTCTGGATAGAGAGGGGGTTTCCTTATAAAGTTTCAATACTGAAAGCCGGAATGAATTATGAGATTTCACAATGACCTTAGTCTCTTGTACATGTAGGTGTTTTTTTTTTTGGTTTTTTTTTACAAATTATATACAAAATTTTTAACAACCAATATGCTTTAGTTCAAGTAGTAAAATTATACAGACAGCATCATTGTACTTTGTTTCCAACACACACACACACACAGAGTTTCATGGACAGCAAGAAGAATTATCAGCCCCTCCAGCACAACCATATTTGAAGTTTTCAAATTCTTGGGTCATTACAAAATCGAAGGCACTAGAGTAACTCAAAAGTCCTTCCGCAATCCTCCCAAGAACTTCAAGGCCGTGCTTGTGAGATTTCAGATTCTTACGTTTGTAGATGGCACCTTTCAGGAGTTTATCCACAATATAATGCAACCACAAGACGTTAGTGTACGGCTGGAAAATCTTCCATTCATTTCTGAAATAGATTTAAAAAAGTATTTCAAATTTATTTGAGAAAAAAAAATTGTGAACATGTAATACAGTCACAGCAACAAGAAAATGTTTAGCAAACAGGGTTCCCACTCATGGCAAACAAAATTCATGGTCTTTTCCAGATATTACTGTAGAATATCTTTCCAGCCCACTCTATAATGCTTTAACTATAAGTAAGTTTAAGTAGGGATGGACCAATATGAAATTTTGAGCAATACCGATATTCTACCAATGCTGTATAGAATTCCAAATGGTCCTAGAAGGACGTGAACTTTTCATTGATTTTAATAAGTGTATGTTATAAGATGGTTTCAATGCAAAAGAAGCTGCATTAAGGCACACACAGGTAAGACAGCAACACCATAAAATCAGGTAAAGCCACAACTGCCTCTGTAGCTCAGCTGGTAGAGAAAATGGTATGCCAGACCTCAGGTTCGAGTCCTGGTCGAGCCTGCATTTTTCAAAGAAGCTGCATATTTAGACATTTATTTTTTTAAAAAATAGGGAATGGAGATTATGTGTTTACATTCATAAAAAATGTAACAAAATGACAGAATATTGCACAAAATTAGAAGATATTTATAGATATATCAGATTGGTAATATTATTGGTATAGAATAGATTAATTTGTCCCACTCCTATTCACAGTAATAAAGGTTATTGAACAATGCTGAAAATAAATTAACGAAGATACATTTTATATGACACCTTCCTGGCAAGCAAAAGAAAAATGTATTCAATTCTCCAGAATTTTCTATGTATAACAATAGAGTTGACCTTGGTTTTATGTTTACAGGGGATCAAGATAACTTAAAATGTAAAATCCAGAAAAATTTTATGACATCTTTAGTGGGACCAAAAAGATTGAATATAAAATTAGGGTTCAACTGTAAAGTTCCATGTGTTCATTGCACTTTGCCATAGGGCGATGTGAAGGTATGGCTCACATTCTTGTTTTCGGTCATTCTAGGAAATGATGTGATCAGCATCACACTCCAATCATGCCCCTCCCCCTCCCTCCGGTAGATCCTGGTTACTCATTTCTTCGAAGGTGAATGAACCCCAGAGCTGCTTTTGTGCACGGTCAGATAAATTCTGACCTTAAACTGTTTCCAGCTTTAAAACGAAGTAGGTGTGGCCAATAAGTTAAGTTGTATTAATGCGCGCGGTGCCCACTTTCTATTCGCCAGCACTTGCCCCTCCCTCCCAGCGCACGTGTTAGTTTCAGTGTCAGTTTTTTCCACAACGTTTCGAAACTAGAGTGACTTTTAAAAATGTGCAAATATTAGTTTTTAAAATGAACACTGTTGTAAATACGAGAGATGCAGGGTCGAGGGGAGGAAAGCTATAAATAGCCGTGTGCTTGAGGGTAACAGTGTTTCGGAAGATTCTTGACCACGAGAAGTAGTGTCTCCAACTATGTTATTTTTTCCCTTACGAATTAGATACAAGAAATGTGAAGGTCTTATTACGTACACCCCTGTTGGAACATTAATAAAACTTTGTAGTTGCGAAATTGGCTATATAGCAATTATATACGATAACATCTTTGGAATATTACCGAATTGTAACGAAGTTTCTATAAAGGTCGGGTAGCAACACTGAATGGCACAGTTTGCCCATCTGTAACGCCAAAAGCTTGTGTCCCCGCCCTCTACAAATTCCTTCTTGGAAGCAGTTGCCAGTGTATGCATCTGGCATTTTTCTTTGACAAGCTGGGGGAATTCAGGTTCCTGAAATCTGAGCATGTTTTATGTGGGAAGTAAAGGAAAGGAAGCGTAGGTGGATCATTTAATAAATGCTAAAGTAACATTCCGTACGATTTTAAGCATCACTGGTTGTATTTGCACCAACCACTTTGGCTTTCTCAAAGGTTTCCCTACAATCTTTTGCAGTGTGTTGGTTTTACCATTCTAGATAAAACGCATGAAGTTGAAAGTAGTGTTTGTGGTATATACATCAACACGTGTGTAATCTAGAGATTCCCTTGTCAGTCTAAATCATGTTTTCTGATTCTGTCTAGTCCGGTGCTTCAAGATTATAGACTTTACTTAATATTGCGAATTTGCAACACTGCACAACACAGAGTGACGGACAAGTAGCGGGAATTTCGTTAATTTGAATGAGTGAATGTCACCGTAGGTGCTTTACTAAAGAATGATTATGAATTCATAAGCAAGGATAAGGCTAGTAAATGCTTTGAACAGCATACAATGCTGTATTACTCTAGTTTCAAGACGGCATTGAATGGACTATCTATCAGGGTGCAAAAGGTCTGCGGAGGGACTATTGCCAGAATCCACCAATAGGGCTGCACTGGCTTTCTCTAGAACACGTGCTTTTGTTTACATCCACTTCGTAGTGGAAAAAAATGGACAATAGATTGTCATCCGGGATCCATGTGGCAGTCAGCCTACTAACTAAACCACAACTGTCGTCCTATATTGTAACTAAAGTTTATTTCCGTAACTTACGCAGGATTTCTGGTCAGTAGGAAGCATCCTAATATAGACAAGTGAACAACTAAAGGATTTAATAAACAGTTTGTAACTTGTCAAAAATACTGACCTATCTTTAGGGCTGAGTCAATACCAACTTGAACGGATGCTTGAAAATTGTAACAATTAAAAGTTGTGCAACATTTGGATTAATATTAGTGGGTGACAGCGGCATATTCCGATAATTTGACCTGGTTTACCACAACAATTCTTATTTCTTGTATATATTTATTATATATAATAGGAGTAAAACCAATGCAAGCATACAAGTAAAACAAAAACAGAAGTTCGACAATTTCAAATTTTCCAACATTTGCTACATGTACTTAAATGGTTTACTGCTTGTAAACCAGGTAACACGGGAGAATATGCTGCTGGTGGGTGAGTATTGTACTCCAATTGTATGCACCAATTTACCAGAGCCTTTAAAATATTCAAAAATTACACCAGAATACATGTTATATGACAAAATACAGTTTTTTTCACGTGACAAAATCAATGGAAACTTTGAACCAGTTTAATTAGACTCCCTGTAAGTGCTGCACGGCATTTTTGTGGACCCACAAATGACCAAAATGCCGGAAATGTATCAGTTTGTTTCGGTACACAAAATTCAAATGTTCCGTAACCGATATATTGGTACCGGCTCAGACCCACCTCTTTTACTTTCATTCTGTAGATTTTCACTCTGACACCTACTAACCTTGTCCAATCTCTCATGTGGCGGTAGATGTCGAACTGGTAGTCTCCTTTCGCTACAAAGAGGTCAGGATCCAGAGCGAGATTGTTAAATATATAGCATCCATTGTAAAACATCCTCGAGAGAGTGAAGTCTATGATGGCTGCTTGGACCCCTTTACTCTGAACTGCATACTCGGATCCGTAAAATTTGTACTTTGTGTAACGCTCGTCTGTTCTGGAAACCAACACGTTTCCCCAGTGCAAGTCCCTGTGCTCAAATTCCAGAGCTTTCTCTGCAACTGCCAGGCCATGGGCAAGCTGCAAGAAAGAACAAAATTGACATTACATTCTTTTTCATGTTAAGAGGAATAAACAATGCGGTTGATAATATAAGACGTAAGCGAATTGCTAAAGTTATATCCACGAAATTCACTTGTAAATGTATTAATTTCAGTGGCCTTTGCCACCATCCACTTGGGAACTCGATGCTTCACTGTTGGGTTGACTTCCGTTCTAGGGGTGCTGGTGTACCCATTTCGCCTGCTACACGTGATAGGTTTGAATTGTTGTAATAGCGGGAGCCAAACGTGATGTGCCTGACGACTCTCGATATTCAGCTCATGCGGAAAGTGCATGATTGCATGCATCTCTTTGCGATGTATGCCTACCTGAAACTTTTGAGATACATCACACACCCTAATTAACACAAAAATCAAAAAGATGCATGTAATTATGCACTCTCCGCATGAGCTGAATATCGACAGTGGTCAGGCACATCACGTTTGGCTCCCCCTATTGCAACAACTTAAACCAATCACACGCAGCAGACAAACTGGCTACACCAGCAACCCTAGCGGTAAGCGAGGAAAGAACAGAAACCGGAAGTCAACCCAACAGTGAAGCATCGAGTTCCCAAGTTGATGGTGACAGAGGCCACCGAAATTAATAGAACATTTACAAGTAAGTTTTGCAGATATAACTTTAGTAACTTGCTTCCGTCTTATATTACATTCTTGTTACTTGAACATCCAACTATTCGTGCAACTACTTCTCTGTAGAGGCCAAACCACTTTAACCTTTCTTGGAAATTTTTTTAGGTTTTCCCACATTTTAGAGAATATGGGATTAGGGTCATATATTTGTGGTGAATAAACTATTTCTGTACAAAAACTGGCCATATTTTGGGATTTAAAGCAGTACATAAAAACGCATTTCAGTGTAAAAATGATGAGCACAATCCTAAATTTGATTTCAAAACTATAACTAGTACACAAAATTAGCATTTCCTTTCTAATAGAACACACATGTAATCAGAGTATGTATAGTGATTTTGCAGAATAGACTTCAGAAAGTGTATGTGCAAAATAAACTCTAAATTTCTCATTTTTAAGAGTTACATTTTGCATCATTTCATGAAAAAATATGGTAGGAAAAGGTAGATTTCACACTTGGTCTTTGTCAAAAACAATAATACTCCCTCTGTCTGGCAAAGTCAGAAATTAAATGGTAGCTTAGTAGTAGAGCATTGCACATAATGAAGACTCAGGTTTGGCCTTTCGTGATTCTGACCATGTTTCTGCATATAGCCATTCTAGGACTTACTCAGCTCTAACCTCTGATGATGTATAATGATTTGAATTGAAATTTATTTATGTAAGTGTTGTGAACAGATTAACACCTTTATAGAACAGTGTACGTCACATACATGCATAGTACTCATAATATTCATAATCAATAAAGAAATATAAAAGGCATTTAGCATATATTTTACACAGCTAGTTAGCTAGTTTACAATACCGTGTTTCAACAAACAATAACAATATACAGGGTGGAACTGAACTCTACGGACAAACTTTCACAGGCTGATCAGGACTATTGGGAGTGTGTTTGATATAAGGAACGCATGGTCATCGGTACCTTATTACTGAGTAATTCCATTTCTTTTGTTTGTACAACTCTACTACCTTTATGCATGTTTACTCAGCCCAGTACTATTTGACTGATTGCCACGGTATCTGCTTAATGTACGAGACTCCAGTCGACACTTCCATGGATCTAGTTGCTAGGATTATCGCAGCTACTGAAGATGTGCGTCAATCTCCTGGCATGCTCGTGTGCAACAGTCTATGCTGCATCATTGTACAGTTTGTCGTGATCATGGCAGTTGACATTTTGAACAGCTGCTTTAAAGAAAGAGTACGTATTGAAGAGTACGCAGTGTACTGTACTGTATGTAGAGTACAGTTATTTAACAAACTAGTACAAGTTTCTTTACTCATGTAATTTTTTGTATTGTTATTCATGATATTACAGATGGTGATGAGTAGTTGATTAATTTTTCTTTGTATTCTATCAGAATCCATTGATCACAATCCAAAGGACATAATTACAGCTGAGCCTACCACCATTTGCCAATACCGATACTTGCATAATTCCAGTATAAAATAAAAAGGCAAGTTACTGAGTCAGTATAACTCGTCACATATTTAGAAATATATAATTTGGGGAGCCAGTGTCTCAGGAATATAATAATAAAAGTGTTTCTATATGTTAATATAATTATTGGTCGATTTGTAATAATATGTAAATTAATTAATTAGCACTTAATTTCTCCGATGCATATGGAGTATTGTTGTATGTAACCACAGACTAAAAAATGGAGGAAAGACAACGTTAATTGTTCTTTATTTCTTGACTAAGAAATATTGTTATTACATGAATACTAAAAAGACGATATATAATCAGAGATAAAAGAGCAAATTTTCATCATCTAGCTTACGTGTAGTTAAGACCACTAAAAGTTGTGTAAAAGCAACTGTCCTGGCAAGTAAAAAAATTGAATATTTATTGAATAACAAAAGGAATGATGGTACGTCCATTAGATGAAAAGTAAAGTTCCTGATAAATATTTTATGTAGTCAACTCTCGATTCTACGACCCCCTCGAAGTAACGACCCTTTTCCCGGGAACCGTGAAAAATTTGGAAAAAGACCCTTCACGAGCGCTCTACCGCTCACAATTGGGTCTGAACTAAAAATAGACACCACCACACCATGCTTGAGTGATATCCAATAGCACTTGACCTCTGCCCTCCCCTCCCTCAAGGGCACCAATGTTACCCCGCACCCGACGGCCGCCATCCAACGTGCCAGGCTTGTTTTGCCACCCTTTCTCTTGGATATGCGAGGAGACGATCCAATGTGCTTGGATGTTATTTTAAATCGATCTTGACTTGTTTCCTTGTCCTAAGAGCTGCTGAAAACTCGCAGGGGAGGGTGGGAGCAGCCCGAAATGACTGCTGGACTTGCAGTCTTTGCCAATGTGTATGGCAGGTCAAGGTCTTTCATCGATAAATACACCACCTTGAGAGATAAGATCGCAGGAATGTTCCAATGCCCATCTGTCCAGCTCTGACCTAGATTTCAGTAGGTTCCCGTGAGTGAGCAACTCTCGGCCTTGTAGCCGACAACTTCCAGTAACCGCTTTCATTCAAAACGTGTTCTTTGTTCCCTGCAAAACTTCATAAAAAAGCGAAACTGTTAGAGATAATCAAAGCCACATAGGCGAACTAAAGATCGTCAACCCGCTTAATGCTTTGTCATCCAGGTTTCCACAAAAGTTTACTTCGATCTTACGTGCATCATAACTCCCGTTTCCCACTTCATAAGTTTTCCTAATTGTGTCGTAATATCTGCCAAAAAAGTGTCCCGTTGGCTGGCTGACTGACTTCTCCCTTTTTCCTGTCAGCAAAGGGGACGAGGGGCGATTTTCTTGCTCGTGTATGCACCTGGGCTGATTACAGGCGAGGGTGGAAGTGGACCCACCCCTCTTCCTTTCCTTTGACGTCTAAAATGGGAAAAAACAGTTCTGGATATATTCTTGAAAACGAACAAACAGTAAAAAAAAAAAAAAATAATAACCCTCCCCCCTTTATTATCCGCCACTGGTGTGCACGGCAATGTTGATAATTGCAAAATTCAGATATTTTTTTTATGCTGTTGTCTGCATAGGAAATATTACCCATATTATTGTCTGTTGCACGGTAAAACGTAAAGCAAGGGTCATTTCTTTCTTCTTTACACTGCTGTTAAAAGTTCCGTCTTCGACAGTTGCGTTATCTTTAAAATGCTGGGATTTTTCTCTTCCGCCACCTGTTGCTCGAACTTCCAGCCGGTCTCCTTGTTTTTACGATGCAGCTGGCGCCAGTGTTTTGTCTAGCATCTGCAAAGCTCTTGCTTGCCGATAACAGCGATGACTTTGACGATAACGGAATTCAATCTCCAGAAAGGAAAACAAGAGTTAAAATAACTTCATGTTCTGCGCCTTCTGATAAGCAAAACTGTAAATTTAATTCGCATCCGCTTTTCTTCAGAACCATTCATGTGAAGAAAAAAAAAAGTGCTCTATGTAGGAATGGTCGCAGAGATCGATTAAGACATTATTCAAGGGGAAAACTTTTGGAGGAGCGGGTGTTTGACATCGAGAATACTCCTAAATCCAACATTAAATCATCGATTAACAAGGGAGTAAATAACGATCTACCATTTTGATATGTAAAAATGCGCAGTTTCATAAAGCGTTTTCAGTTCATTTTATGCTGATGGGCTCATTGGGACTAAATATACAGTTTAAAGTGAAATTCAATTCCAAACCTAAATGACTTTCGACTGGGACGCTGTTTAATGACGTGTCCTATTATAGAATACGCATTGGGTGAAAACAGATCGCAAGTTGCGGGTTTCCTTTTTCACATTGGATTACAATGCAAGTAAAGGAAGGAGTTTGGACTGCTCCCTTGAATGGGGAAGGGGGAGGGTGAATGAAGTTGGTTGAAGCAAAGAAAACGTGGCTTTTTTTTGCGATGTATTTTACACAGCCGAACCAGAACGAAAATTACAGCCCCGCCTCTTTTTTTTTTTTTTTGTCTGGTGCCTAGAAAGGTTGTGTTGTTTCCCCCGAGAGATCTAATCTTACCAGTTAATCTTGTAACAGACAATGCTCCAGTAGACCCGTATAAAATCCAACATTCATTCTGCCCGATTATCTCCAGACTTCTGCTGGTGCCAGTGTGACTGGTGTCAAGATTCTTCGAGTTTCGCTTGCAGTAAGGGAGAGATTGTTTTCCTTTCCATAGGTCTCGGTGCAAACGGGTTCCTCATGAACTATAATTGTAAGAATTACCAGGAAAGCAACGACTGTGCACAATTGAAAGAAAGTAACATTATTTTAAATTATTTTTTGTGAAAACGTTTTCATGTTCTATTTTCCTTCTCACAACATGCATCCTGTGCATAACAGGTTGTATAACTACCAGGATAAATGGTGTTACCATCTCCTAGGCATCTTTGTGTCCGTTTGAGCTCCGTTTAAGCATAAAATTGGGGCAAATTCCAATAACGACCCCTTCGAAATAACGACCCTTTTCCCGGGAACTGTGAAAGGTCGTTGAATCGAGAGTTGACTGTACATTATTGTAAGTAGTGGTGTACATAAATCTTTAGAGGGGCCTTCCCGATGGTGAAGTGGTAACGCCGTCGTCTTGTAATCATAAGATACCGGGCTCGATACTCAGTGGAGGCACATAGTGGTTCAGGCCCAACTTTACACTGTAGGTCCAGTCCCGATTACCTTATCTTCCTTAGTACTGCCATTCAAAGTCGTATGTTCCCAATCTAATCTCAGCGGAAATAATTGATTGATTTGCTTTATTTTACTTCGCTTTTTGTGCCACTTTTGGCTAATTTCCGAAGATGGGGACGAGTGATGATGTGATGAATGAAGACTCACAAACATCCATCCCCAGGCTGGGATTCGAACCTGCGACCCCTGGCGTCGTAGCGTGATGTACTAAGCAATGCACCCTGGGGGTCAGCTTTTGGTGGAAATAAATAACCCCCATTGGCTGATACTGGCAGTCACACAAAAGACAGAAGTGAAAAGGATATGCATAAATTGCTGATTCTCCTTCCCGCTTGAACTTAGATAAAACAAAGCTAATTTCACAGTGACCTTCATCCCTCTTTTCCAAGAACTCCGCAACTGACATTAGTGCAGCGGGGGGTTAAAAACATCCACCTATTTTAAGACAATGATCTTCAAGCAAGAATTGGCAATGAATGGCTTATTTCTCACAGCTTTAACTAAGCCGTTACATGCCTTCATGGTCCCGTTTGGGTTGAGCTTTCACTTGTCCATGACTTTGATCTGTTTCCCAGGAGGGTGGGGGTTTATGATCCAGTGTTTCTATGAAAATCTATGGAACTTCTTGTCCTTGTCTTCCAATCTGTCACAAGGAAGGGTGAACGAACTTTTAGAAAGGACAAATGTTGAGACGAGGTGTTGCCTTTGCCTGCTTTTCTAGCCACTGAAAATCTTTGGTATCGGTAAAAGAAAATCAACCGATACTGCCGGTATCGGCTGATACTGATACATCGGTATCAGTATCAGCTCAGCCCTAAACATAATACAAGGGCATTGCATTACTCTCTAATAAGGTACCGGGCACCATGAGTTCCTCATATCAAAACACTCAACCAACAACCTGTGAAAGTTTGTCGGCAGAGTTCAGTTCCACCCTGTATATAAGAAGAATATATATATACAAATGATGAAGGAGACAGTAAACACTTACCACACAAAGAGAAATAATTCTATATTTCGCAATCTGAGTCGCATTTTCAAGGTAGAAGAAAGAAAGATCGGCAAAAAATATATATATAATATATATATTGGATAAAAGAAAGGAGGGCCAAAAGGGCTAAGTAAAAATCAAAGAAGGTAAAAGGAAAAACTCACCGGACAGTAGAAAAATTCAAAATTTTCGCTAATTTCATAGCATCATCGGTGTGAGGAGAAATAGACGGAACCATATATATAATTATTATTATTTGCTTACCCTTTTTTTTATTAGAGAAGCAGCAAATAAACAAAATACCTTTATACAAGCACAGAACATATAACTAGCAAAAGCATGATAAAATGTTTGGAAAAAATATGTCTTTGCATAATATGTAACAGATCTTTAATACATATTGTTCATAAATTCTTAGATATCAGCTTTTGAGTCAAAACAATTCAAACTACAGTATCTGTACACTTGTATTGCACATAAAAGCAAATTTTCAGGTTCAAATAATTTATTGATGTTTGTTACAGTAAATAAACTCATTTTTATCCTGTCAATAAAAATATTACGATTTTCAGCAATTAATACAGTGGAACCTAAATTTTACATTTTCTCACATTATACATTTATTCTTCATGGTGTAAGTAAAGCCATATTTTATACAATTTTTCCACTTTTAAAACTGTTTTCCATCTTTGTCCCAAAAAATGTCAGGATTCCACAGCTTCATGATAAATAGTTATTAATCTTGGAATACAGATATAACACATCAAGTTTGCATAATGTGTAAGGATACTGACTAACATATACTGAGATTCACTTATGCAGTTATGACATTTTCTTAAAAAATTGTCTATTGAACGAAATTAATTTTTCATCATTCATTTAACAGTATAAAGTTCAGTCATTCAAAATAATCACAGATATTTCAACTGGAAAGTGTCAACTAGGAATTAACATACAATTACTGAAGACCACTTGGAAAAATCTGGTTTACCTTGTCCCCAGAGAACTAAAGAAAACAGCACGAGATTTTACCAATACCAGCTGATTTTTTTTCAGCATTTGGATCATTTACAGGGTCTGCAAAAATTTAGGTTTTCATTGATTTTGTATCAATATTTTGTTTAAAAATTTATTTTGTGATTATGTAATAGCTATTTAATATTCTGATGTAATTTTTGAATATTTTAAAGCAAATGTCTGGAAAACTGATGATATATTCATAAATATGCTTGCGTATCTGCATACCTGTTCATTTAATTCAATTAATTTCAGTGACCATTGTTGTCCGACTCTTATAATTGGTGGGAAATATTCACTAATATTAATCAATATTTTGCACAATTTTCAAGTATCAGTGGAAATGATTAAGAGTATCGGTACAGATATCAGGCATGAGCTCAACCCTAGATATAACCTCAAAACTGTATATCGAATTGCATTAGGAAATTTGTTAATAACTACCAATTACCAACTGAAAATAAATATGTTAACATTCATATAAATGAAATCGGAAAGAGAAGAATCAAACATTATCCTCTTCATGATGACATCACCAATGGCTTCTCGGACAATACACAAAACAATAGATGAGTATGAATCTAGTCATGATTTTGAACGACATGCACTAGAAACATACCCATCTAATGTAATGTGCAGCTTCCTGAATAGACATGCTTTGTCAGCAGGTCCACAATTTTCTTTCTCGGAGATAGAATCCAAGTAATACTTGTCTTCTTTGATGTAGTCTTCAGGCAATGGTTGTTGCTACTGGGTCCACACAGAGTATGGGTTAAATTGTACATAAAAAGGCTACGTTATAGGTAATAACTGAGCACAACATTATTTCCTATGTTCCTATAAGAGGTGGGTAGTCTATATGTATGTATACCATTATTTCAAATTCAATACAGCATGATACAAAAGTCTCTTGATATTTTCCTTATATCGCTAATGAATGGTTTTTCCGGATGGGATAAAAGACACTTGTTTTCCAGCAAGATGATGCACCACCCCATTTCACCAGAATCGTTCGGGAATAAGTTGCTGACATCTTCTCCAATAGGTGGATTGGCTGTGGCTCAAGACTTTTGGTGGCACACTCTCACACTTGACTCCCCTAGCCTTTTATGTCTGGGGTCTCATTAAGTCTAGGGTGTACCAAGTAAAGATCAACACCATAGAGCAACTGCACAGGGAATATCACGCCAGCTACGTTGGAGCATGTTTTCCAGTCTATGCAAGAGGTGGGTGCTATGCCTAGACCTACAGGGCCACCACATTGAAATGCACCAAGTTTGTCTTCTATTCTAGAGTACTTTTTAGCAGTACTGTCAATTTTGTCAATAAAATGCTTTGATTTAAAATATCAAGAAACTTGAATCACCCTGTATAACAACAATCTGATTTAAAATGTCAAGAAACTCGAATCACCCTGTATAACAATCATAATAATAATCATCCATGGCACAACAGCCCTTGAGGGCCAGGGCTACCTACAGACTGCCAGCCCCAATCCCACTTGCCTCAGTAGAGGTTGGAGTTCATCCAACCAGTTGCAAGGTGGTGTGTGGTTAGCACAATGAACCCTCATTCATTATTGTAGGTTTTCATGACCGTGTTACGCTATTCATTCGTAGCTGCCCAATTTCCTCACTATGGTGGGTGGCCACCAGTCCCATACACTGGCTGAAATTTCAGCAGAAAAGTTGTTACGTTTTCCCCCCAAGGAGACTCAAAGCAGCGTGCATCCTGTAACCCATGCGGATGGTGCGGGACTCAAAATTCAATATAAACACACAAAAAATAATAACAGAAAAAGAGTATGCATACTGATCTATTCTCTGCAGCAACATTATTTTTTTTTATCTTGCTGAATATTTCCACTGTGGTTGTTGTTTCACTTGTATCATGGTGGATGGAGCTTCATAGAGAGGCGGGAAGAGTCTCCTCCTGCCTCTATTTGCACATATTCTATTTTTTTGCTGTCTACCCAATCAATCTTACAGACTAGATTTCATTACCTGCCAAAACACTGACAAGGCTTCTTCAGCTGTTGTGAACTGGAAACTTTCTAAATCGGTGCCGCCGTGACTAAATTCCAGGGACACAAATTGCTGATCATCTTGGAACTCGGTAGGGGAGTCATTTTCGGAACCTGCAAAAACACAATTAAAAGAAGGGTAGAGATAATTTCATAACAAAATACCTGCGTCTTCTATTTGTATGTAAAATATACAGTGAAACATCGATTTTACATTTTTCAGGGGATAAAGCTGAAAAAACTTAAAATACGGGAAAATGTAAAATCAAGGAACATTTCTTGACATTTCACTATCTTGGGACCATCAAAATTGAATGTATAATGTGGGAAAATGTAAAACCCGGGAACGTAAAATCGGGATTCCACTGTACTTCCTTTACAATACTTATCACAAGAGAATTGAAACGTAAACAAGAATTTCAAACAAGTAAAATTGGTGATACTGTAATGTAGTTAGATACAGTGTTGTTAATACTTGTACTAGAAAAATATACAGTAATGCATTTCTAAGTCATCATTAGAGCAGTTCACTTGGTGTGTCAGCAGAGTCTGTTATTTGAAATAATTATCATTTTTCACACACCTGTCGTCAATTTGTATTGACTCTCTGGTGTCAAAAGGCGAGATGTACCACCCCAGAGTAATTTTCTTTTTGTTGTTATATTGGTATTTACTGTGAAAACTTTCAAGCACGATTATGTAATCTTCCTCTGTAACGATATTGTTAGCAGGTGCAGTCAGTTGTTGGAAAGAACATTGTTCATGCTAATAATCAACCTTTTGGGGTGGTGTATCAGCCCTGTTATGTTTCATGCATACCAACATTTTGTTCTACACTTATACAAAATGGCATTCAAGAAGTTGGCCGACCATGAATTCACTACTTTCATGTCAAATTTTGGAAGAAGAAATGATGATGACTATGGGATAATTTGAAATTGAAGACAATGTACAGAGTGATCACAAAGTCCCATTACCCCCTATCACGTGTCCACATCGTCATAGATGGTCGCATTGTATTAATGTGAGATCATTTCAGAGGACAACTCGGAGGTAGTGTGACTATTTGTTACGATTTAGTCCAGAGTGTCTGTGTGTACACCATCGTTTTCATAACAGAGTATGATTCTCCGCCATGTACGATGGGAAATTCTCCTCGACATTGCTGGCGTGATGGCAGTAAATGCACGTTGAACAGCATCCTTAAGTTTGTCAACTGTCTCGTAACGTGTGGCAGCAACCTTTTGTGCTCACTAACATCTATGTAATACATAGGGGGTAATGGGGCTTTGTGATCACTCTGTAGAAGAGCATGTGAAAACTCTCTCTTGAACTGTGTATGGATCTGGTCATAGCAAGACCTCATTTAAATGACCAATTTTATTTCATTTTACTTTCAATATTGTAAAAATTAAATAAATCACAACACAACAAAGTAATGCATCATATATTAATTCTTAGGAAAATAACTGGCATGTATTACCTCTGGGGTGAGGAATAACCCTCATTACGAACAAAATGTGTTGAGTTAATATAATTTACAAATCTTGTCAGGCAAGTAATCTTCTCAACATTTTGCACTGCATTTGTACTTGACTTACTTCGTATCAGCCAGTTCTTTTCTCTCTCTCTTTCTAATTGTGATACTGAGGATGAATGATGATTTGATGAAGGGACACCTACTCAGTCCCACACAAACACCCACTGCAGAACTTTAAACCTGCAACCTTCAGTAGAAAGAATGTGCTTCGGTGAAGGCTCAACGTACTTAGCTACTTATCCAGCTTACTATGGGGCAAAATCAAAACAACATTACAAAGAAACTGATCACTTCCGATTTTAAACCACCATATCCTTAACTGTCTCCCTGGGGAGAGGGGGGACACTACAGTAAACAAATAGACAAAAATAACTGGGAATAAAAAAAAAACACTACCTTTTAGGCATGTCATGCCAATACAGTAGAACGTCGTTTATCCGCATTAAGGTGAGGATGGACAATTACGCACAAGTTGTGCATATATTTCAATATCGTCGGATTGGGCACTGCTATTTAAAAAAGGGATTAGTATGCAAGAGAGTATGAATTTCTCTCCATGTTGCAAGTGAAAACTGTTTTTCAAGTTGATTAATAAGCTAGACACGATGTTTGAAAAATATGATTAATAAGTATTTTCAGAATCCCATGTATTCCTTATGGGAAATCAACTTCAACTTCAAATTACGGCTAATCAAATGTGAGTTTCGACTTTTCCTTCTACAATGACATAGTTCAACGTGTCCTTTTTCGGTCCATGTACTTTTCTACGTCATTGGATGTTTGATATTCCCGAGAGAATGAATAAAATGATGGGTCCCATAAACCTAATGCATTTCTCCTTGCCTCATACGGCCATCCTCGCAGTGTTGCCAAACCTGGTGTGCATAAAAGAGCTACATTTCATCATTAATAGAGCGAAAGATGACTTTCAAGGAGCTAGATTAATGAAAGCTGCATAAAGTGTCTCCTAGGATAATTTTAGGTGTCAAGAGGGGAGGGGGCGCTGCTATTGCCGTTAGCTTCAAAGTGATGGCAATTGATTCTTAGTTTTCACCGCCTAGATTTGGCAGCATCACCCATCTCAATAATCCAACGATGTTCATATGAAATCGAAAATAAAGAATTCCCGGATAACAATATTGTCATCTTCACCTTAGCCACAGCGCTATATATAATAATACCTGGGGAGTAAAGAGGGGTGGGTGACGCAGCCTATGCGTATAGGAATATCACGTCACGTGCAAAATGTACACTCATGGCAAAGGTTGGCTTTTATGAGCCGGAGCCAGTAGTGGCAACATGGTGCGGCAGAGGGCAGGTGCCACAGTTTACAGCCAAACGAGTGCACGAAAGAGGCAAATTTGACTCCAAAAGAGCGAAGTTGGCAACAGTGATCGGTAGCTGCCCTAGCAAGAAAGACTTAGGGGAAATTGTCCCTCCTCGCCTTAATTGGAACCAAAGGTTATGCAGATAACAATTTTTGCGGATAATCAAACATGTGCTTATTTAACAAAGAAAAGCACAAACAGTACAGGTTTATTTTATACATAGAGTACACAGTACTACATATGTATACATGTACAAGAAAACAAAAGACATGAGAAAACACTAGTAATATATGTACAGTACATGCGTAAATTACAGTACTGTACCTGTACTGTATTATTTATGCAGAAAAATAATCAAACTTTTTGGGAACAGATTTTGTAGTCTTATTTTGCCACTCTTTCTTTTTTGAGTGTGCAGATAACTGACGTTGCGGATAAACGACGTTCTACTGTATCATAACTTATTTTTTTCTTTAAAAAAAAAGTAAATAAATACACTTCATGACTTTGCTTTTTGGGCCACTTTTGGCTAATTTGCGAAGATGGGGATGAGCGATGATGTGATGACATCCATGCCAAGACCGGGATTCGAACCTGGGACCCCTGGCATCGTAGCACAATGTGCTAAGCACTCTGCCACGGGGGCCGGCTCAGGATAAAGAAATGGCTGTTTTAGTTGTAGATCGTAAAGCTATTGTTATGCTGATCAAGAGCGAATGACATCATTCCTATTCAATGAGCCACCAACCTACAACACCTCCCCCTCTCCTCTACTGTATCCCAAAGCTTTCAAGTCTGTAACCACCTTGTTTATTCTGTAGTAGAAGAAGAGAGATCAAAATTATGTTATGGATTTGCAGCAGTCGGGAATAAAAGGTACAAAAAAGGTAAAGTGCTCCCCTGTGCTTAGCACCACACCATGAAGGCGTATAGGGGGTGTGGGGGTAACGCCCCACACTTTCTTGATCCGGTCGTGAGTGGGGGTGATGTGATCAGCAATTTCTTGCCCTACAAATATCTCTGATGCAAATCCAGTGGGATGGGAGGAGCATGCACGAATTCTGCTAGAATGGAGCAGTGTCGCAAAATGTTCCGTTACAAAGTGAAAAAATCATGCAAAACAGCTATTTCACTATTAAAAATACATCGGTTATATGTTAGTGTTTATTATTATTATTACTGCTAAAGAAAACCAACATGGTAATTTGCATTTGCTTCTGTATATGCAGTGACATAGTGAAAAAACATGTGAGGTTTTCATGTTGACTGTCCAAATTATTCCATCATACGCACTAGTTTTCTGGACCAAAAAATTTTGGTAAAAAAAGCATGTTATAAATGAGTAAATACTAGGTAAATCAAAAACTAAAGGCAATTTTGTGTTTTCGCAAGAATAAATGAAGACTGGGTGTGTCTGACATCACCACATGTATACTTGGAGTGACATGGAAGTAGGAGTATCCATCACTGCCCCATTCAGTCGAGTGTTACAGACCAAAAAGGACACACGTATGGACGCACCACTCCACGAATGCACCATCGAGGAACAGCGCGTCGTAGTGCACTTTCTGTGGTCAGAGGGAGTCAAACCGGCAGAAATCCACCGTCGGCTGTTTTCGTAGTATGGAGCATGACTCAAACGAAAGGTGTATGAGTAGATGGACCACGACACCAAAAGTGCATTGCCGTGCAGGGAGCATATGTGGAAAAGTGATATGTGTAGTTCTTCTTGTGTGGAAATAAAGATGTTATGTAAAAATTGCCTTTACTTTTTGATTTACCCTAATACAATACTACATACCTTTCTCTTCATGATATTTATTCCAAAGATTTATTAGAAAATCTGGATATCTGCCCCTCACACAGCTGCAGCGAATAACTTCTGTAAAACTACTTGTTTGGAATTCATCTCCATGTCTTAGATTACTCAGCTCCCTACAAAATATAAAGAGTGTTGTTTACAGTATGTGTTGGTACAAAGTTCTTATTAAAATTCCACACATCAAAATAACGGAGATATTTTAGATGTTAATGCAAATTAAGGCTCAGCAGATAATGATGTATTGATAGATTGACTGAATTAAACATTTTAGGTGCATTGGCATATATGGCCAATTTGCACCCTTCAATATATACAGGGAAATATCTCCTTTATATCTCGTTAACTGTGGTGGAGCTATATATACACACACTAAAAATGGGCGGCATTTCAAAATTAATAGTTCTTGTATTGCGGCAAGTCATTTTTCTAGACATAAATTTTTTGTGCTTTTAGTAGTCTATGTGGGCTATTGGCAATCAAATATACCATTGTTGATGCTTTGTCAGTTCCTGAAAAATATTATTTTTGCAATACGAAGTTCCTGAAAAATATTATTTTTGCAATACTAAGTTCCTGAAAAATATTATTTTTGCAATACTAACTTAGAGCCATGGTGGTCTATTTGGTAGGGTGTCTGACTGCCATTTGGGAGACCCAGGTTCAATTCTTGTGGTGGGTGTTCTAAGGTTGGAATTTTACCAGGCTTGTACATGCACAAAGTGGCTCTGGGGCTCACCCAGTCTCAAATAAATGAATACCTGGGAGCAACCCTGAAGGGTAAAGGCAGCCAGGGCATGGTGCTGATAACATCATATGACCAATCAGCATTGGGCATACATGCCCACACACAAATAACCACAGGCCAACCTAAGTACAAGGGCCATTAGGTTGGCATCAGGGAAAGCTTGCGAGAGCTATTTTCCCAGAAACTTATACCCCCCACCCCCAATTAGAATCATGGGTCATGTTTACCAACCAGTTGTCACTCATGGGAGGGGTAGAAATGCTTTATTTATAAAGAACCAACCATTGTTAGGCTAACAGTAGCCATTTTGGAGAACAAAAACCATGTGTTCCAAATCACATGTTTACTAAATCTTTTATTCTTTACTGAAAATCAGAGATAACACTCACCCATAAGTAAAATAATGCCTAATTTATTAAAAGTAAACTCATTTGCAATTATCTGGCATAACTAAGCCAGAAAAGCTGAAAAAACACTTTTGTTTATGCTTTTTAAGCAATTGATAACTCTGCCATCTGGTGGGAGAAAGTGGCAATTCTCCCAAAGACAAGGAAAGATCTCAAAGGACTCCAGCTGGCCAATGAGAAGCCGTCAAGGCTGTGACGTCACAGAGGAGACTTTCAGATGGCCTATTGTGTTCTGAGCTTGCTAGTCAAGCTCACTTGTATTACAGACCCACCTGAGAGCAGGTCAGCTTGGAAGTTGCTGGTAAAATCCAGTGTGAGAATGGCCGCCTGTGCCAGCAACAAAGGATACATAAAGGGAAAAGGGATCTAAGGTCCTGTTACAGTAAACACAGGCCTAAGTGTGATATTGTGTCCACAAGTGCATTTAAGGATCCCAGTGAAAATTCAGCAAAATAGCGAGTTTTGTGTCCCTCATCCCATGTGGAAATCCAGACCACATGGTCGGCAGAACTGACGCCATAGAAGCATCCATAGGATATCAGAGAATATCCAAGTTGTTCTTAGCCATCCATCCAAGAAAAGCCAGGAAAACTCATTTATCACCCCCCAAAGCCTTTGTTACACCAAGCAAACACATAATATTAATTTTTTAGTGTGGTGTACCACAAATTTGTCCATGTGTCGGGATGTGGCGATAAAGAGCGAAATAGCGTGTGTAAGGCCCCAGGTATGAGTAATATAGTGTGAAAACGGCTGATATGTAAGTACAAAATCTTTTGTATATCTTTTTTTGTGTCTTGTACAGTGAAGTGCTCATGTTTGGTGGCAGGTATGCCACAAGCGATGTTCTTTTCAATGAATAAATATGTCGTTTAAAGGTGTCTGACCTTCTATCATTTTAGTGAATCATAAGCCTATTAAGCCCTCCTCTAGTTACCGATTATTAAAGTTAGGCTAAAGTTCGTCTGTTGCTTAACAGATATCTCAGGGGATATCTGTTACTATACGGAACACCACACGTGGAATAGGGTCTGCGTGTGGCCGCGTAAAGCGTGGTTCTCTTTTGTTTTTGCTGTTTTTGATATATTATATATTTAAAGTTAACCTTTTGGAAAACCAACTTTAAAGCAACATAATATAGACAAAGCACCCCCCAAAAACCAA
Source organism: Lepisma saccharinum (assembly GCF_977018435.1). NCBI lineage: Eukaryota > Metazoa > Arthropoda > Insecta > Zygentoma > Lepismatidae > Lepisma > Lepisma saccharinum. The sequence goes on from NC_139249.1 coordinate 14,120,208, forward strand.
TCCCCTTATAATCACCTCCAATTTGGCCAAGATGAGAATATGTTGCGGGGCCCTACCCTCAAATACCTTAAATGTGCGTTCATGGTATGTGTTGTATGCAGGGGGAACTTTACCTTCTACCTTACCTATGATGGAATGTTTATTTGCAGCAGAGTCTATATATAGATAGTTTATGTTAGCTTCATTTTGTGGAAAGTTTTTTTTTTTTGTGATGAAGCAAATTTCTGGTTGCGTCTGTATATAGATGATTTCTTTTTTCGGCGTACTTCCCTTCGAAGTCGCCGCAGGCAAGGGGTTAAAGAAGGGGTGTAAAAAGCCCTTTGCGTTAGGTTGTAAAGGGACCTGCACAGGACAAACAGAAATGTGAGGACACATTAAACTAATTCTTCACTGCTATTAGTATTAGAAAGTTATCAGTTGGAATTAATAACCAATACCAACCACTACTATTCCATGGAGTCTGCTAACATCCCGCACAATATTTTTGCAGTCTAAATATCCTAGAAACTATGCAAAATGAATTTTGTGATTAAATGATAATCTCCCGTGCAATTATGAATATTTTAAAAAAAAAATTACTTAGTTACTCTCTAACATTCTTAAACCCGATGGTTTATGGTTGCAGCAACACAAGCCTTCCATCTATCCCTATCCTGGGTAAAATGAACCCAATCTTTTCCATCCTTACAGATTTCCTTTATGTCCATTCCAACATTCAAACAGTGGTATTGGCTCAGCCATACTAAAAATGCACTGCAAATAAAGTAGGGATGGGCCAATATGAAATTTTGGCCGATACCGATAAAGTACCGATACCGATCTGTAGAGGCATGCAAATTTTGTTTTTGACGAAAACACGAAATATGAAATAACATGCTCTATGTCCATTTTTCATGTTTCTGAAAGGTCTGAGGTGCATTTTTCTACCCTGTTTTGTCACGAAATAATGCGAAATGAACTGCAAAATACGAAATTGACTCTTAAACACGAAATTTACCGTTTATATACAGACGCGACACTTTCTGAAGTCTGAAGTATCCTGTGAGTTATGCAATTCGCGGAAAATTAATTAATTCTGCTGTAAATATTTGAGAAGAAAAAATTGACCCCTTTACACAGGAATAGACTTAATACTCTGGTAACTACATAAATTTGCTATTAGAAGGGATAAGTTTATTTTGTGTAATAAGTGCAGTTTTAAATCAAATATACGATTATATTCACAATTTTAATACCAAAATGTCATTTTATATAGCACTTTCGATGTGATTATTCACCACTATAACACCGAAACTTTATTTTATTTACCACTTTAGAACCCGAAATCGACTCTGTTTTTGTACCGAAATTTTGCTTATTTATTTACCAAAAATATGTGCCGCTACCGATCCGATATAAAATTAGAAATGATCCATGAAGAACCTGAAATGTTCATTGATCTCCTTAATAAATATGTGTTTCGAGGTGACTGCAGTGCAAAAGAAGTGGAGTAATTTATTGAGATGGCATTTTAAGTCCACTTTATATACAGTAAGGCTAATCGGGACAGGACCTACAGTTTAAAGAGGGATCCGAACCACTTGTGCCTCCACCAGGTATCGAACCCGGGACCCCTTGATTACAAGGCGGCGACACTAGCACTGTGCCATTGGGGAGGCCTGCAAAAGAAGTTGAATATTTAGACAATTACCTTTTTTTAAAAAAGTAGGGCATCGAGATTATCCATTAAAATTACAACAAAATTGCAGAATTTTGCACTAAATTATAAGATATTTATCGATATATATCGGATCGGTAAAACAATCGGTAATTTTACCGATAAACCGATATGCTTATATCGGCCGATACCGATAGAGTACCGATTAATCGGTCCCATCCCTAAAATAAAGTCACATATACAGGGTAATTCAAAAATAGTGAAACAACTTTACACAAGATGACTAACTGTTTACGATAGAAAATCAAACAAGGCATCAATATAAAGAAAAACTGTGAAAGTTTTATTCCCACGTGTAGTGCTTATGCAGCTTTGTCATTGCTCCACCAGGATCGGTAGTGTGGCAAAATGCCAAGTAACCAGCAGAAGGCATATTGTGTGTTGGAGTGATTCAATTCTAATGGTGGAAAAAACCTTTCTCAATGCATTTTGATAGTAAACCACTTACATTGCAATTATTATCTCGGACAAAATTTCTCCATATTTCTTTTGCTGCTCTCCATTAACTTCCAAAGTGCCTTCTATTGGGATGACCTTCATCACAGAAATTCCTTCTTCCCTACTGCACAGGAATACCTCACCATATACTCCTTCACCAATTTTCTTGGAGGCCTTCAAACCACTGGAACATAAGAAAATATCCAACATTATTATCTACACAACAGATTTAGAGTGCAATTAGACAAAAGATGAAAATTGGTCCAAAAAAAAAAAAAAAATTCTGATATGTGAATATGCCCTGAAATTATAACACTGGGAAGAGAGCCTGTAAATATCTAATATTTCACCAGATTCCAACAGTTAATTTTCAATTTGGGAAAGCTTAGATATGCTTTGTCTAATGGTTGCTAATGTTTTGAAAATTTTATGAGAGGGAGGAGGTAAAAGGTGCATAAACATAGTAACTGGACGATTCAGTTATCTTCTCTTTCTCCTAATTACAATTCTATGTTCAATTAAAGTAACACCGTTTCCACTTTAGTTATTGTTTTGGTACATGTCTTTTTTCTAAATGCAATATTTCCACTGCTATTTTCAGGTGAGTTAACAAGGATGATACATTTCATATTTGGCCGACCTCGATGGTAGTGTGGTTAGCACAGCATGCTACAATGTCAGGGGTCCCAGGTCCGACTTCCAGCCTGCACATGGCTGTTCATCATATCATCACTCATCCTCATCTCCACAACTAGCCAAAAGTAGCAAAAAATAACAATAATAATTAACAAATAAACTTCTGATGTTGGAATGTCGCAGGTTGATTTTGAATCAAAGGTTCGTTCGTATTTTTCAATAAAAAGTAGGGATGGGACCGATTAATCAGTACTCTATCGGTATCGGCCGATATAGGCGTATCAGTAAAATTACCGATCCAATATATCAATTATTATCTGATAATTTAGTGCAAAATTCTGCCATTTTGTTGTAATTTTTATGGATGATATCCATAGCCTATTTTCTAAAAAAGTAAATGTGTAATAGTTCTTCTTGTATGGATTGCTTGCATTGTAGAATTATTTTCTTGTAGTTTACGGTTATTACAAGCATAAGAAACAGTTTTTCATTGTGACGTTTCAGAACACACGCTCCCTTCATCAGACATTTATTTTTATTTTGACTAAAGATACAGTTTTGACAATGGTTAGCAATTTTTTAAACAAAAAGAATCCATTATACAATGGATGTTGTCAATGTTACATTGTTGTAATATAGCAACAACCTAACTGTGAAAAGAAGCAGTCTGTTTTATTTTTATTTCAGATAAAAAATTTTGATCACATTATTTTCTATTTAAAATTATGAATACCTCATATTATCAGGTAATTCAAATTCATCATTGTTTTCACAAAGTTTCTTGATGTTTTCTGTTACATTAAATTTTTAAGGTGGCTTACTCCATTTGTGAAAAAGAAAACTCCATACTGGATCTAAGTTACCATTTTCATTATTTAATTTATTCCAGTGTTGTTCTGCAATGAACGAAGCTTCCCAAACATTCAACTCTATGTTTCCCGTTAATCTTTTTAAAACCCTTCTCTTTTTAATCAAATGCTTCTCTCAGATGATGTTAGCTGACAAACCTGTTCTTGGTTATAGATTTATAATGTCCAAATCATGTTCATGCCATCGAACATCGAAAATCTGTTTTCTGATGCTTGTCATAACCATAAACTGCAAGAAAATAACAGTAAATGTCTAAATATGCAATTTCTCTTGCACTGCAGTCACCTTGAAACACACATTTATTAAAGAGGTCAGTGAACCTTTCAGGTTCTTCAAGGACCATTTGTAATTTTATATCGCATCGGTAGAATAACGGTATCGGTAAATTTTATATCGGTACTTTATCGGTATCGGTCAAAATTTCATATCGGCCCATCCCTAAAACCATTTGTATTTAAGAAAATAAACACTGTAGAGCCTCAATTTAACATTTTTCCTGGGGAGCAAGGTGAAAAGATGTCAAATGTAAAATTTGCAAACATTTTCTAACATTTAAAATCTGGAAATTTAAAATTGAGGTTTCATTGTGTGTGTCAGGAATAACAACAAAAGTACAAATTATATTATTGAATTAAATTTTATTTGATAAATTATCAACCACAAAGGAAATGGCTCTTCCAACAAATTACTCATGCCATCTTTGAACAGTGTACAGGCTGGAAGATGTTAACGTACTGTGTGTCTCGTGTAGTATAGGTTAAGGCAGGGCTCGAAAAATTCAGGTCGCAATGGCAACTAAAAATTTCAGCCTGGCGACTGTGATCTCTTGCTATAATATGTACGAAATTTTGATGATTCTAAGTTCAAATTACAGTACAGCGTAAGTTAGCAAATGATTTTTTTAATCAACGTTGTGAACACTCCAGAGTGTCAGTAACAAATTCTTACCCTTTGTCCCGGATATCCTGCTTTCTCTAATAATTTAGCGATGTTTTGAATACCGTGATGCTCAACATATACAGAGTGTGTCAAAAGTCGCACAATCCAAACTTTGGAAATGTATATCATGAAAACTGTAAGAGATATTTACACCGGGTTTTATGCAATATAAAGCATAGTGCAGAAAACCAGGTGTAAATATCTCTAACGATTTTCATGATATAACAGTTGGGTTGAAAAGTTCGTAGGCTAACATAGTAAAAAATATTTTTTTGACAAAATTCGATTTTATTATTCAATATAGTTGCCTTCGAGGGCGATACAACGATTATAGCGGTCATACAATTTTTCGATGCCATTTTTATAGTACGATTTCTCTTTAGCCTCAAAATAGGCCTCAGTTTCGGCGATTACCTCTTCATCAGTGCTAAATTTCTTTCCAGCGAGCATTCTTTTAAGGTCTGCAAACAGGAAAAAGTCACTGGGGGTCAGATCTGGAGAATATGGTGGATGGGGAAGCAATTTTATTACGGTTGAATATCGCTAAACATTGCTCCGAATCATCAAAACGTTGTTGCTTTTGATCGATTGTGAGCACGCGCGGCACCCATTTTGCACACAGCTTTCGCATGTTCAAATATTCATGCACAATATGTCCAACACGTTCCTTTGATATTTTTAAAGTCTCAGCTGTCTCGATCAACTTCACTTTACGATCATTTAAAATTATTTTGTGGACTTTTTTGATGTTTTTGTCGGTAACAGCCTCTTTGGGGCGTCCACTGCGTGCATCGTCTTCGATGCTCATTTCACCTCGTTTAAATTTAGCAAACCACTTCTCAACGGTAAATTTTCCTGGTGCAGAGTCCGAATAATGTTTATCAAGCCAAGCCTTGGCTTCAACAGTTTTTTTTTCGCCAAAAAGCAATGCTTTATTAACACACGAAATTCTTTTTTATCCATTTTTTCACAATAACAAAAGCTGCTTCACTCACAATGCTATATCTCACGAACTAATTATCCGGCAGCTGTGAAATTTATACACGTATCTTTTGAAGGTTAATACTAAGTAAAAATCACATGGATTTAATTCTAGTAACGCCATCTATGAGTCAGCCTACGAACTTTTCAGCCCAACTGTTATATGAAGTCCAGCTGAACTTCACTGCCACACCAACCACCACAACATCAGTTTCAACAACTGCTTCCGGGTAGCGATCATCCATCTCCTACCCCAACCAGCCAACACCTCTGTTCGCAAAAGATGGGAGAGGGCCTATATATCGGCCATGAGTGCAACCACTCCACCTGGCCTGAACAAGGCCACCCAGTAATGCCCAACCCTCACCCACCCTCCTGCCCTACCAACTCATCCTACACACTCACAGTTTACGACGAGCCTGGTGACGAAACAGTGTTTTTTCCATTTTACGCACCGCTTCTTCTTCGATGGGGACCTGGCAACTCTGCAGGGCCCCAACTTCCGGTTCCGTTTATTTCTCCTCACACCGATGATGCTATGAAATTAGCATTCTACTGTCCGGTGAGTGTTTCCTTTTACCTTCTTTGATTTTTTTATATATATATATATATATATATATATATACAGATGGGGGACAAAATAATACGAACACCTGTGAATGTAGAGAAAATCTTTATTAATAAAAATCTTTATTAATAGGGGGTTGGACCACCCTGTGACTGAAGTACACTTTGTATGCGACGTGGGATGGACGCATAGAGGTCATGCACAATGTTTAAGGGAGTATGGAGCCATTCTTCCTCCAGAGCAGTCTCCAATTCCGAAAGTGTGGCTGGAGGCGGACTTCGAGCACGAAGTTTGGACTCCAAATATCCCCACAAATGTTCTATAATGTTCAGGTCAGGAGACTGTGGGGGCCATTCAAGATGTCCTACTTCATCGTCATGTTCTTCAAACCATGTTTGGACAGACCCAGCAGTGTGGATAGGAGCGTTGTCGTCTTGAAAAAGCGGTCGGTCCCCAGGAAATAAAGTCTGGACAAAAGGATGGATGGAGATGATCCCCCAGAATGCTGCGATAGTGACTGGCATTGATCTTCCCATGCAGAAAAACAAGTGGTCCCACACCATGCCAAGATATCGTGCCCCATACCATAATGGACCAACCTCCATGCTTCACAGTCGGCAAGAGGCAGTCAGGATGAAATGCATCTCAAGGCGTTCTCCACACATAAACGCGCCCCGTGGTATGAAAATAACGTGAATGTTGATTCATCAGACCAGATGACTTGTTGCCACTGCTGTGGGGACCAACTTCTGTGAGCTCTGCACCATTGGCGTCGCTTGACAGCATTACGTGATGTCACCAATGGCTTACGAATTGCCACTCGGCCATGAATGTTTGCAGCATGGAGTTCCCTTTTGAGTTTTGGTTGAAATGGGGTCCTGGAGATGCCTGTTCATTTCAGATGTTATCTCGGATAACGATTGCTTGTGCTTTCGGGCCACTATGCGCTTCAACACCCTCCTATCCCGAGCAGCAAGCTTTGTCTTTCGTCCACTGTTGTGCTTTGAAGACGCCATCTTACCTTGTGTTGTGTACGCTGTCATAACGGCCGATACTGTGCTCCTTGCACACCCAACAAGCTTTGAGGTTTCAGTCACCGTGGCTCCAGCTGAACGTGCTCCAACAATCATGCCTCTTTGTAACTCTGTCAGGTCTGACATTGCAGTGTCTCTTGAGAGCGTATGATAGACGAATGCACCACCAATGACTGCTGTTGGCAAACTAATACCTTCCCCTTCACAGCCACTAGGTGGCAGACTTCAGTGCCAGGTGGTGCTGCTGTACTGCCGGTGTGAAATGTGGCATACTTTTTCACAGGTGTTCGTATTATTTTGTCCCCCATCTGTGTGTATATATATAAACACAGGAATAGGATCAGAAAAGGTGCCAGAAGGGCGGATAAACACTAATGATGAAGGAGACAGTAAACACTTACCACACGAAGAGAAATTATTCTATATTTCGCGATCTATGTCGCATTTTCAAGTTGAAGAACGCCGATCTTTTTTCTTCAACTTGAAAATGCAACATAGATCGCGAAATATAGAATAATTTCTCTTCGTGTGGTAAGTGTTTACTGTCTCCTTCATCATTAGTGTGTGTGTGTGTGTGTGTGTGTGTGTGTATATATATATATATATATATATATATATATATATATATATATATATATATATATATATATATATATATATATTCAAAGTTTGGATTGCACAACTTTTGAAACATACTGTATGTATGCACAATTGCTAGTAGGTGGTTTCCTGGTGCCTGGCACCTAGCTTTGAAGAAATTTTTTGGAGCACTGGGTTAAGGGTACTCTAGTATTATACAGATTACCTGATTCCAGACAGTCTGTTTTCTGGGAAAGCAAAAGAAACACTTATGGTTAGGTTAGGTTACTTAATGCAGACAAATGAGGTAGTCTGTATAATACTAAGGTACCACGTTAAGCTGCAAACCAGATGCTACATGAAAGCAACAATGGACACCATTTACTTCATGTAACACCGGGTTTTAGAAACATGGAAAATCAGATCAGCATCTACTGAAAAGCTCTCACCTTTTCCCAAATATATCTTTGAAGGGGACGACATCTCTCTGGCTGCAACGCTGTAGTACCAGTTTCTTGGCGCACAGAGAATTATCACAGTCAGCCTGGCACCTCAACTGGAAAAGGCTATCGTCGAACTTCCCAAGAGTCGTACAAGGATGTCTAGAGCATGATGCTGTTACTCCGAGCTCTATAACCTTAGCATCGTTCCCTTCATCCAGCTCAACCGACCACTCTTCTCTTTCAGACAAGATTTCTGAAACTATTCAAAATACAGTTAAAATTCAAGTATAATTCAAGATTTTGATGGGTGATATATATATATATATATAAATCAAATAAGGTAAAAGGAAACACTCACCGGACAGTAGGAAAATTCAAAATTTTCGCTAATTTATAGCATCATCAGTGTGAGAAGAAACAGAAGACGGAACCGGAAGTTGGGGTCCTGCAGAGTTGCCAGGTCCCCATTGAAGAAGAAGCGGTGCGTAGAACGAAAAAAAACACTGTTTCGTCACCAGGCTCGTCGTAAACTGTGAGTGTGTAGGATGAGTAGAGTAGGATGAGTAGAATTATAACCTCCGCCTACACCAGGCCCTGGTTAACCGCAAATATCACGAGCTGCCTCACATACCACTACCACCAAGAAACCTGCTGCCACCAACCCACCTGCACTCATCACCCAATATCATCCCCACCTCAACAAAATCAGGCACACACTGCACTCTCTTCTCCCAATCCTCCACAGTGATCCCGAAACCAAAAACATATTTCCCGACAAACCCAGGGTGGTTTTCAAACGCCCCCCTAACCTCCAAAACATCCTGGTCCACAACACTCCTTCACCACACATCCAACACCCCCCTGCCCATAAATGCAACCGACCCAGGTGCAAGACCTGTCCCATCCTTATCACTTCTCACACCCTCCAGGTGCACACGGCCACTGACAAATTTACCCTCCATCCCAAAGGGACCTGCCATGCCTCAAACCTTATCTACATCCTCACCTGCAACATCTGTGGTGAATTTTACCTGGGGGAAACATCAACGGCCCTCAACCTCCGCATCAATAACCACCGCTCCTCCACCCACAACCTTGACTTCACTGTCGCCGTCCACACCAACCACCACAACATCAGTTTCAACGACTGCTTCCGGGTAGCGATCATCCACCTCCTACCCCAACCAGCCAACACCTCTGTTCGCAAAAGATGGGAGAGGGCCTATATATCGGCCATGAGTGCAACCACTCCACCTGGCCTGAACAAGGCCACCCAGTAATGCCCAATCCTCACCCACTTTCCCGCCCTCCCTCCCAACTCATCCTACACACTCACAGTTTACGACGAGCCTGGTGACGAAACAGTGTTTTTTTCGTTCTACGCACCGCTTCTTCTTCAATGGGGACCTGGCAACTCTGCAGGACCCCAACTTCCGGTTCCGTCTTCTGTTTCTTCTCACACTGATGATGCTATAAATTAGCGAAAATTTTGAATTTTCCTACTGTCCGGTGAGTGTTTCCTTTTACCTTATTTGATTTTTACTTAGCCCTTTTGGCCCTCCTTGCTTTTATCCATTATATATATAATATATATATATATATATATATATATATATATATATATAAAAACTAGGGATTGGCAGATATGAAAATTTGGGAGATACAGATAAGTGCTGATATAAAATTTTCCAATAACCAATATTCTACTGATCCAATATACAATGCCAGGTGGTTCATTAATCTCCTAAATAAATGAATTACCAATTGAATCAAACTTTTGCAGAAGTCACAAGAAGTTGTACATTAAGACATTTACTTTTTTTAAAAAAGTACATGATTGAGATTATACATTTACATACAATAAAAATTTTAAGAAAATGGCACAATATTATAATATATTTAATTTATAAAATCTAAGTATTCCATTCCAATTATGTGCATCAATTTGTCAAGAGTTTTGATTTAAAATAATCAAGAATTACTGTATTTATGCACGCATATGTGCACCCAGATTTTTGATGGGGAAAAGCAACAAATATTTAAATGTCATATATTAGTGTAATTTAGGAGGTTCAAGAAATGACTTTCTTAGTTGTAGGTTGTAAGGCAGTTGCTATGCTGATGAAGAGCGAATGACATCATACCCTTCCAATGAGTCACCTGTTGCTATGTGGACCAAGAGGAGAATAGTATTATCTTGTGTATTCAATGAGTCACCAACCTACGCCACCTCATCCACTGTGCTTAGCATCCCAATGTTTTCACTTCTGTAACTACCTTGTTTATTCTTTAGAAGAAAGCGGAGTCAAAATTATGTTATGGATTTGCAGTGCTCAGGAAGTTATTTTCTATTATTTCTCGTTCAATAAATACCACTGATACACATCCCATGTGACAGGAGGTGCCTCCTCAGTGACAATGAATACACGCTTGGTTTCATGAAATTGTTTACGAAGATGTCCAGTGAACATTGAAAAACCCAAGGGAGAAATTTTCATTTACATCTGTTGATATGCATGTGTTACATGTAGTTACCAGAAGTCGCTAGCATCTGTTTGTGACACTATCCAAAGCGGAAACGATTTTTGAGGAAGTAAATTTCCATTATTTCTCCCACGACAGACAAATAAGACAGGCTCAAATTCTACAAGAATGGTGTCGCTTTTCTAGGTCTCAAAACGCTCTGATAGAAGTGAAAAATCATGTGAAAACACCATTTCACTTTTATAGACTTGGTCTAAAATTAATTGTTACTAAAGAAATCAAACCTGGTGATTCGTATTTGCACCTGTTGATATGTATGGGTGATAAGCAGTGACATGTGAAAACATGTGTGGTTTCATGTTAGCTGTCCAAATTATTCCATGCATATGCACCCCAGTTTTTGGGGACAAAAATTTTGGGAAAAAGTGTGCTTTATACATGAGTAAATATGGTATGTCATAATATTAAAATGCATGTTATGTTATCAAAAAATCCGATTTTCGTGCAAAACTGGCACAAAAGAGAAACTTCAAACTTGGCGTAATTTCCAGAATAATTAGAATCCATAAAAGAGTTGTGCAGCATTTTAGCAGACCTCATGAAAGACCATTTGACATCAATACTATGAGTATTTATCAATACTGATACATCAGCATTTGTATCAACTTGGCCTTAGTATTAAAAATTTTCACTAATCATTTGGAAATACACTTCTCACAAAAAGTTTGGAATATTGTTATACAGGGTTAGCCTAAATGATTCATCGGGTTGCAAAGCACTGTGTATTTACAAGTATACGACGTACAAAGATGGGTGATACATGAAAAGATAGATACACTCACCAAGTTTCTGGTACATTCTACAAATGTTCAATGTACCAGGAACTTTGTGAGTGTATCTATCTTTTCATGTATCACTAGGGGCATGCATATTTCGTTTTTGACGAAAAAACACATTGTAGTGTTAATTTTTCATGTTTTTGAAAGGTGTGAGATGCATTTTGTGACCATGTTTTGTCACGAAATAATGCGAAATGAACTGCAAAAAGCGAAATTAACTCTTAAACACAAAATTTACTGTTTATATACAGACGCGACACTTTCTGAAGTCTGAAGTATCCTGTGAGTTATGCAATTCACGGAAAATTGATTAATTCTGCTGTAAATATTTGAGAAGCAAAATTAAACCCCTTTATACAGGAATAAACTAAATACTCTGGTAACTTCATAAATGTGCTATTAGAAGGGATAAGTTTATTTTGTGTAATAAGTGCAGTTTTTAAATCAAACTTAGGATTATATTCACAATTTTAAAACCAAAATGTCATTTTATATAGCACTTTTCATGTGATTATTCACCGCTATAACACCGAAATTTCATTTTATTTACAGCTTTTGAACCCGAAATCGACTCTGTTTTTGTACCGAAATTTTGCTTTTTTAAATACCAAAAATATGTGCCTCTATGTATCACCCATCTTTGTACGTCGTATACTTGTAAATACACAGTGAGTTGCAACCCGATGAATCATTTAGGCTAACCCTGTATTAGGCAATAGGTGATAGGCAAGATCTTGGAATTGAACAACACATGTTATCTGTCTGCTGGATGTTCTCGTGCTTTCGCCAACATATGCCACCCTGGGTATCACCTAACGCTTTATCGTCGTCGCCTTGTAATCAAGGGGTTCCACGTTCAATTCCCAGTGGAGGCACATAGTGGTTTGGATCTCACTTTAAACTGCAGTTTCAGTCCCGATTAGCTTTACTGTGCATCAAGTAGACTTAAAAACACCAATCAATGAAAACCTATCGCCTAATATAACAATAATCCAAACTTTCTGTGAGGAGTGTATTTACTTCTGCATCTTACGAAGTACGTACGAATGAGAAAACTGTACAAATTAATATTATAGGGAGTTCAATAAATCTAACTGAACTGATTTATTAACAAACCGAAAGCTATAAAATGTTTTTGCTTGTACAATATTATGTGTAAGAAATAAAAATACAACACTCTTCTGACTATATCAGGGTCTAATTCCACACAAACTGGTGAAAACCCATCAACCTTAACAAGTATGACACAAAGAGAATGTCAGTCGTAGAGCAGTTCAAAGTTTAAAAGATAAGAAAACTTACACTTGATGGTATCACATGGTTGTTCTGTGTCCACCTGCTACTATCAAGTCACTGCTTTTAAGTAACATTCACAAAATAAGGACTGTGCGTGTACTGTTAAGTTTCCACCATAACATTAGAATGTATTTAACAATACCATCTGTTTCTTAGGTACAATTAAAAAGAAAACAACTGAGATGAAAATAGGTATGAATGTACAGCTTTCATATGATTTGATTACATATTTCATTGTGAAAAAAATTAACAAGCTTAATTTACGTAATTCAAGAAATTTGCTGGCCAGGAAGCACCTTGAACATGCACATCGATAAAATGGAGGGAATAATTTGAAGGAATTCTTAAATTTATGATGAAAGAAAAAAAAAGACTATTAGGCATTATACTCAATGCAGTACACTGTTGTACTCAACATGAAATTATGTTTCTTATACAAAAGACAACGATACCGTACTCTTAGGCCCGCCGCACATCCAACACAATGCAAAGAGTCATTTTTGTTGCAAACTGACTCCGGGAAGGTTTAACATGAGGGTCTTTATGGGCAGCTGCACCCGGATGAAACATTTGACTCAAGTTACGTTGCAATGGTTTGCAACAAAAGAATGTGCACATAGATGAATCCATTCAATTCAGCCACAGACCTCTATTTACAGACTGAAAACTTCAGGCCAAAATTTCCAAACTGGGGGACAGTATCATGGTGGCAATATTTTTAATTCTAAATTAAACGTGATTATATTCTGACACAGGAGATCACCGAAACAAAAAAATTTGGATGACCAGATTAATGACTGTGCAGAAAATGTTTGTGTTCAACCTGCACGAAGCGAGACATTTGTGAATCTGGATAATTGCAAATGCTGATTACATGAATTTCTAACATCTAACTACTAATAATTATTTTATTTAATGCGAAAATAATGTTTGTAATTTGTATGTCCATACATTGCATACGTTGTCAGAAATTGCACTGTTCAGTGGCATATTCTGAAAATTTTGCCCGGTTTACCACAACAATTGTTATGTAATTATTATATATGTTTATTATGTAGAATTAAACAACAATAGAATTCCGACAACTTCAAATTTCCCGGCTATATATTAAAAAGTTGGTTTACTATTGGAGAATACGCCACTGGTGCAGTTCAAAGTGTAAAGGTCAGGTTAGTGACAAATAATGCATTTAAGGTAATACAAACCGACTCTATTCACAACATATAAAATGATACATTAATTTCACATATGCATTCATTCAGCTGTAAACTGTCATTATGTATTGTTAACCTGCTTCAAAATTATAAAAACCTTAGACCTACTGCGTACGTGGACAAAATCTGCAATTAGATTTTACCTAACAAAATGACTCGTCATGTCAGACATAGTGTGAGAGTAGTTACCTTAACCTGCATGAAAGATGCAACACTGTGGAGGTACTAAAAATTGTAATGATTGCTTACCCCTTAAGGCTGTAGTCCTGCCGGAAATGTCTCCAAATTTGTGCTCCAAGGACTCGTACACACATTTAGAGTTGTTCTCCAAATAATCTCCAGGGAGAATTTGAAGGGTGGATCTTCTTTTCAGTCTGATGCTCCGAGAGACATCGTGCAACTTCTTGGATGGGTTCGTGAAAGACTCTGTATCTTCCTCACTACATTTCTTACTTGAATGGCAACTCTGCAACAGCCCTGAAATAAAAATTTGTTCTCCATAACATAATCCATGAGAAATCTCTCATTTGACATGCACCTGGTAATTTAAGCAACATTACTACATTGAAATTTCAGCAAAAAAATGAATGCTCGACCAGTACTTGAAACTGGGTCTCTGCAATTGCTCTACCAACTAAGCTAACGAAACAGCCCCATTTTGCACGATTCTTCACTCTTGCTGCATGGAACTGTCTCTGTCAGTACTACTGCAACGGAATCTGTTGTACTAGAATGGAGTACAAAATATCAAATTCAAAATTCTCGACTTTTTCTTGTACTAATAACTGGTATCGACTGATACCAATATATCAGTACTAGTATTGTGTTAACCCCAGTCTCGTGTTTTGCTGCATTTTCCTCAACACACTGTCCCTTTACAATAAAAACCACTCTATCATGCAAGGGCTCTCCGAGGGCCTAGCCCAGGAAAGCAGGTTCTCTCTTAGTGATGTGCTATCATTAAATAAGATTCCATCGCCAATGTTATCGAACATTCTTGGACAACTTCCATGAAAGGATATGCGGTGGTCCAGGTGGGAATTTTTCCAACAATTTCCCCTGCATAAAACAGCACTGGTGCTCATCCAGTCTGTAATAATTATAGACCCGACAGTACATTTGAAACCCTAACATGGAAGAGTAGCGGCGCTAGTTTAAGTGATGGAAAATCCTGTAGTTTGTATATTTTCAGAGGTTTCAGAAATCTTGCCCTGGTGAGAAATGATGGCCAGAGCATGGTGCTCAACATATAACCTAACGTATCACAGAGATCAAGAATGAATGGAGCCCTGCCTCTGTGCCTTCATGGAACAGTGCAGTTCATAAGGGATAGGTGAGAACATTGACTCGGAAGAAACATCCTTTGCAACTAAAATTATGCTTTCTTAAATTTCTTGCTATCATCCAGACACTTGTCCGATGTTTGAATTGTTGTTCATGCAGAGAGAGGCTAATCATGACTGGACCTATAGTTTAAAGTGGGATCCAAACCACTGTGCTATGTGCATCCTCCGGGTATAGAACCTGGGACCCATTGATGATTTCATATCAGGCATGTAGATGACTGTTGATCACATCAATTATTGAACATATGAGCACACCTATGCAACATGTGCAATAATATGAGAAAACCTTTTACGGAATTTGTATTTATTTCGTATGCAAACAAACCATGGGTAAGATGTAGGGGACTTCAAGGTTATAGCGAAGCTAAAGGAAATACAAGCAAGCACTTACCACTTACCCATAGAAAACTAAAATTTCATTTTAATACATCGCTGGCTGATACATCATTTTGCTGGGCACCAGCATCATACTCCAGCTGGCACAAGATTGGGTAACACATTTCACAAAAACTGCATACTGACTTCCTCTACGCTACACAGAACACCAACAAAATACATTACTTGTGAAATTTCCCTACCACTACCTTGTTTTCTCCATTAATTGCTGCTTGGTAACATATGCATTGTTGAAAAAGATATTAGGCAGTGAAGCCTAAACAACAGGTATGTACTTCAGCTTCAGATGATGTCTTCGATCACGATCAGACTTTGTTTGTAGTGGAACTTGAACTGCAGAAAATATTGCTCTAGTCCATATCAATTCAGGCAGGCAAAGAAAAAATCTTACCTTCATAGTCTCAGATGTTATTGAATTAAATGTAAGTTAAAATTCAGGACCAAGTATGACACCCGTATTTTTGTTTTGTCCAAAAATGGCACCTCAGGCATCATTACTCAAGTGCAATTTTCGGCAAAATATTAAAATGCTCTATCTCTGGGTTCAAGATATTTTGGTTCTGTTTCTTTTTTATTTGAAAGAGAATAATTTTCGAATTTTTTTTTTAAAAATAAAAAATGCCATTAAACCAGTTTCTATTTCCACATTCTCGCATATTGGTCTCATGAAATCAAAATCTAGTCTTATTTGACATGGCATTTTAATTCTTCATAAAGATAAGTAACAGGCACAGCTTTCAAAACATATTACAATTTCCAAATTACATGTGCAAATTCCAAAACATATTACAGGTTCCAAAGCTTAGAACAGAAAATAGCAATTCAATTAACTAAAAATTTGTTCAACTGCATCAGTATCTTCCTTTGATATTGAGTGATGCCTTCCTGTTGAACCAATAGGAACTGGGGCACCCACAATCATTAAAACATCGTGAATTGGAAGTGAGCACTGGCGGTGGTGCCTATATCCAGCAGCTGGTCCATGTGGTAGCATAAAGTTCACGACGATTTCATTTAACTCGCAACTGATATCTATAACCTCTGTAATCCACCAGTCACAGTTACACACACAAGACAAAAATATCCCTCTTTGTAGGTTGTGAATCTGAATATTCTCCTGCCGTTTCAGAGATCTTGGTTGGACAAATGAAATTTCTTCTTTCTTGGTTCTTTAAAGTTCGTACAATATAGGTTCACCCATCATAGTAGAGAAACCAACAGGGAGGAAAAAAAAAAAAAAAAAAAAAAAAGAAAAGAAAAAAAAAGCATAACACGGAAATTATTGCAACACAAATGTTTTTTGTGCCAGATTGTGGGGAATGATATAGTGAATAATATATTAAAATCCACCATCCAAATGTTTGGGGAAAATCTGCCATTTTGGAAAATGGCGGCAAAAATTCAACTTAAAAATTAAAAATAATTAATATCTCGAAAACGGTACAGTGTACACAAAAAGTAAAGATAACCAAAATGAAAAAACAGAAAATTTGCTAAATTATGTTTTTTATCTGATAGAGCTACCATAAATCTTAATTGAATTAGAAAGATTCAAATATTTTTCTTAATTTTTAGAATCAGCGTAAAAGTTGACTTCTTATAAAAAAAACAGAAAATATGTAATTTACGTCCTAAAGTCGCTGAACCAAAATCATAGCTTATGATTTCCTTTAGAGATTGGTCTTTGTTTCGTGCCTCTAGAGTCGTTTTCACGTTCAGAAGATACAATGGGCTCTTACGGGCAATGCTTTTCTTATGGAAAATACGAGCGCGCTGTTGTCAAATTTCTGGATTTACAAATTTAGCTTAAGTAAAATCGGTACCTGCAGTTTTGCAGGAAATTTTGTAATGAATACGATGGTGAACACAAAAAACTGGTAACTTGCTTACATAATTTTAGATAAATTAAAAACGCAAATTTCCTGTGAAAACACAATTTTTGCAATTTTTTCATTCCTAACGTTGAAACATGCCGTAAAATTGAAGCTTTCATTATGAAAAAAATTGACACTGTTTTTTAATTGTCATAGGTGACGGTGGTACTCAGAATTTATCAATACTTTAAAGCATATTTGCATTAAAAAATATTCAAATAAAGAATGTGGAGATTTTTTATATTCGTGCAGTAGAAAATGTCGTTGCTGGACATTTTTTGTTCTGTAATTCCAAGTAAAAACTTCCAGCGACAAAGTTGTGGAGAAAATAATGAATTTTTTTTTATAACCACTCAAAGGTTCCCAGAAATATTACTTCCATGCATTTGGAGTTTCTTTTTAACCCAAACTGCGCGCGAAGTAAGGAGAAGTTGTCTGGCCATCTTGAGCTGACTCACCTCAGCATTCCGGCTAATCACCACCAAGTTTTCCAGTTGTTATTTTATTTCCATTCAGTAAAAATATGAACTTCATGCAGTTTGTTATAATAGAATTGAAATTACTTAAATTTAATAATTGACAATTATTTCCAATGCTGCTGTTGTGAGCAACATTAGCGCTGTCGCAAATACACGTTGTTTTCGTTTACATTACTGTCGACATTAATACTGAAATGAAGATCACCTTTCATTTTCCAACGTACACATAAATTCATAGACACCATATTAACCTTTGAAAAGCTTTCCAACACGTGACAAAATATGGGGCTTCAAGATAGAAATATGACATGCCTTGCTTGAGTCATTCATGTCTTATCAGTTCACGTGGGCCATAACTCATTTGTTTGTTTGGGTTGCAACTTGAATCTAACCCATGTGCCAGGGTCCCCTTACTTGAGTGAGAGATCTGCTTTGGTCTGTTTAGACTTTTTCCCTCTCCCGAAAAAGTGTTTTCATTTGTGTGAGCTCTCAGTGATTTTTACTTTTTTAAGTGATTTCTGAAGTGTCATATTCGTGCATTACACTCGCATGTGTAGTGATCGCAATGGATCATAGTAAAAAGGGTAACTGTAACGTTCACAGTATAATATTAATGTTAATAATTACATATAATTATTATTATATATACAAAATATGTAACACCTTCATTGTGAAGGAAGGTCATCATTTCCCGGCGACAGGAGCTAGCGCTGTATTGGCAACACTGTGCGGTTTCTCCATAAGCGCCGTGGTCTCTTCTGAAAGTGAAAACGACTCTCGAGTCAGGGCTTGAAGAGATATGTAGTTTAATGCAGAGGCATGAGTTTCCCTAAATTTAAGTGTTTCATTTCCTATGATATTGGGTGATTGATTGATTTGCTTTACTTTGCTTCACTTTTGGCTAATATGCGAAGATGGGAATGAGTGATATGATGAAATTGATGAATGGACACTCACAAAGGTGTCTTAAGTGAGCAGGGCTGGAAAGGATAGTTTACTTTCTACTGACTGCAATTAGAGAGAAGCGTACTGAAAATGGAATTCAGGCAGATTATTTTGGGTCAAATCTACTGGTAGATAAGGCTTAGCATTAAGAGACCATAGTGCAGGGACAAAAAGTGTGTATACAGGGGGGGACTGCTCCCTATGACCCCATTCCTAATCACCGCCACATTCAACTAAAATAATATGCTAAAGTGCAGTTCTAAACCGGTCACTTTGCCTTAGAGTCCATTGCAGAATTTTTCGTACATACCTGGTGCCAACATTTTAAATTTCATCATTTCCTCTACATACAGACGTGCACTTGTAGCACAGGTGTTGCTTCTGATGCAGCAAAAGGAGAAAATTTGCGTAACTGATTCAAGATGTAAACCCCACTTCCCAATACGCTCGCCTTTAATGAAATTCCGACAAATATCGAGCATCCTAATGTATTGCGGCCACAGAGCAGCAGTGTCCTGTTATCTTTCAGAGTTGAACCAAATATAGATAAAGATTTGTCAGCACGTCAGGGCATGAACTTACATTAGAGTCTACTTCTGAATTGAGCAGGCCAACGATTTATTGAACGTATCTCAGAAATATGTTCATTTGCAATGCACTTTACTTCTTTAAGTAGCGTGAAGAGTGCTGCATAAACTATGAAATTACCTCACACATGTAACTTCTGAAGAGTCATCTGCTATGTTTTCCAGACCAAGTGTCTGTAAGACAAGTCCTCCCTTTCCAGGGCAGTCACCACATTTCTCAAACAAACAGGTCTCTCGCTCTACATCACAGACTACTAACGACTTCAAACGTCCAACGAAGGTGTCATATGTCACGCCTTCAAGTAAGTTTTTCAAAGTTACCACACAAAGTTCAAAATTGTCAAAATACACAAACAGATATCTCTAGGTGGGTGTGGAACCACCCACTTAAGTTGTAGTGCATAAAATCTTGATCTTCCAATGTGGAATACTTCTTATATGAACATTGATTATAAAACCTGTTAAACTCAAAGTGGAAGTTCTCCTTTTCAGGGAATGTACTTAGTACTGTATGGTACTGATCAACAGTAAAAAAAAAATTTTGGGATTGTCATTTTTCAATATATATTATTTTTGATTTTTCAAAACAAAATTTCAGAAGGATAGAGCAAGAGAACTTGGACACATATTTCCAAATGGAGGTTATCATTTTAATCAGAAAATTATTCTCTTTCAAATAAAAAAAAAAAAAACACAATATCTTGAACCGTTCCAGAGATACAGCATTTTAATATTTTGCCGAAAATTGCACTTGAGAAATGAAGCCCGAGGTGCCATCTTTGGTAGCCTGTATCTCGGGCCAGGAATTTATTTTGGACAAAACAAAAAAATACGGGTTTCTTACTTTGTCCTGAATTTTAACATATGTTTAATTCAATAACATCTGACACTATGAAGGTAACCCGCCTGCCTGAATTGGTATGGACTATGCCTCAAGAACTAGATCAGAATATTAAAATACGAGGTTTGGCTAGAAAAAAACCGGACTGATGCTATGAAATCTTTTATTCGGCATTTTGTACAACAGGAACTTTATCTCCTTCAAAGTACTCCCCTGCACGATCTGTACACCGCTCCATACGAATTTTCCATTGCTGGAAGCAGTGTTGCCAGTCATTTTCGGAGATCATGTTCATTACATCCATCGCTTTTCTTTGCACAGCTTCTACTGTCTCAAATTTGGTTCCTTTTAGGGTGGACTTCACTCTGGGGAATAAAAAGAAGTCACAGGGAGCAAGGTCCGGCGAATACAGTGGATGTTCTAACACTGGGATGCCATATTTAGCCAAAAATGTCTTTACTGACAGGGCCGTATGGACAGGAGCATTGTCTTGGTGCAGAATCCATGACTTCCGTTGCCACAAATCAGGTCGTCGTCTTCTTACTCGCTCACGAAGGGTTTTCACATTAATGTAATGATGTTGGTTTACACTTTGACCCTCGGGTACCCAATGAACGTACAAAATGCCTCGAATGTCGAAAAAGACAATCATCATGGCTTTGAATTTGGACTTGCTCATGCGAGCTTTCTTGTGACGTGGCAAACTCGGGGTCTTCCAATGCATTGATTGGCGCTTTGTGGCAGGGTCGTACGTGAAAAACCACGATTCTTCACAGGTTATCACACTCTCTCTCTAAGAATGTAGGGTTTGTTTCAATGTTCTTCAAAGTGTCCGTACAAATGTTCACTCGAGCTTCCTTCTGTTCCAATGTCAGGTTCCTTGGCACGAGTTTTGACCACACTTTACTCATCTTCAAATTCTCGTGTAAAATTTGTCGAACACTTTCCTTGTCTATTCCTGTGATTTCAGCAACTGCTCTAATGGTCAATCGACGATCTTTTCGAATCACATCACTCACTTTTTGAATGTTTGTTTCAGTTTTCGACCTGCATGGTCGTCCTGAACGTGGGTTGTCTTGGATCATTTCCTGTCCTTCTTTAAACCGTTTAAACCACTCAAACACTTGTGTGCGTGATAAACACTCATCCCCGTACACAGATTTTAACATGTCGTACGATTCTGTTGCAGATTTCCCCAGTTTGTAAAGGAACTTCATATTGACACTCTGTTCCATTTTTAATACTCAGCATTTTTCCGACGGAGCACAGACGCACGTTCCGCTTCGTCCAAGTGCCACAGCGAAACTGAGAGGCCTGCACCCAGGACAATTAGTCATTCTGTAGCCAGGGTATGGAAGTATAGAATCATGCATTGCTCAACCTTCGCGCATTCGTTGTTTGCCAATAGCAACATCAATCCAGTTTTCTTCTAGCCAAACCTCGTACCTGTTACATAATAACAAAATACATCTGCACAGGCTTAGTCCTAATAAAAATTTAACAATTACATTCTGAAAACGCAATCAAATACTTGAATCAAAACAACCTTTAACTTACCTGTTGATCGTTGATCTTCATACACGTTAACCCCAGGTTTAGGCAGTGCAATAGGTTGAAAGACTTTTCGTTGCCGAAGAGAATATCGACATTCAAACTGTTCAAAGTTTGACAAATCCCCTACAATTTCATTCTCGTCACAAGTACTACTAATATTAATCACACTTGTAGAGTCTTCCATCGTTGTATGGATGTCGGGATTCTGTTCCCTAATACTTAAGCTGTGAAGAGACTTTGAAATATCCAGGTCTTCACACACATTTGTAACTTGTACAGAATTGTCTACCAAATCCTCAGTCATGTAGTTGCAACTACTGTTGCTATCTATGAGTTTGTCAGAGTTAGAACCAACTTCCAATTGAGAGTTAACGCAAGAAATGCTGTTTTCACCGGTATTTTTGCACGTGTGCCTCGTCTTGATTGAATTGTTGTGCGTTTCACGTTCACCTTTATGAAAACTAGAACTGTCCGATGCACTGGTGTGAGTTTCAGCTGAAACGGCTGTCCTCGGAAACAATCTGCACTTCCTGACAGACAGTGTCTCGCTCTGCGAACACTTGCCGTACCTCAAGAGCACGGACAGTTTATTGGGTGCTTCGACAGAAGACGGTATGATGCCACTGCTATCTGATTCAGAATCCAACTTGTTCACCTTCGGTAAATTTGAACCACTATTGTTAATGCAGGGAGAAAATGTCGGAGAAATTACCTCGTCACACCTTTTAGAGTGAGGTGTACTTGTTCTTGGAATAGTCTGACTGATTTGGCTTTGGGATAAATGGGTTTTGTTCCTGTGGTTACTAGTTTTACTTCCTTCACTTTTGGCATTTCCATCAGGATATTTTGTACTGTTCAGGTGAGAATGAAGGAATACACTACTGTCCTCACCAGTATATGAAGAACTATCTGCAAACAGAGAAAAGAACAGCATTACACCAACACAACCAAGCTTCAGACTAAATATTAATAGGTTAAACTATATCCCACTTCAGGGACAAGAATTTATTATGACACACTGCATTGTACAAAACTCAGTATGCAATGAAACAAAAAATTTGGAACATTAGTTGTCACGATTAGCCAAGAGTAGCAGGAAAGTGAAGTAACCAAATCAATCAAAGCATGGCACAGACTACTAACCATGCAAAAATTTGAACTCTTGCCACTCAAAATACACTTTTGGAATTTCACTGAATGTCCCACAATATTACATGGGTCATACAGATAATAAACAACAGCAATTAATAGACATTTCATTTCAGGACAACAGAATTTAAAGCCACACTTAATAGATCTTCTTTAAACAGACTAGAAAAACAATGGGCCCAAGTTCCTTTCATTGCAATTTCATCATGCTACAAATGCAATTTTTACATGGTTCGGTTTCGATGTACATCTGTTAACACACACTGCAGAGTTTTAGTGATTACTTAAGATTTTGTTCAACATATGCTTTCGTGGTTAGGTTAGGCACGTTAGGTTTGGTTAAAGTCCCTAAATGCATTCTACTAAGGTTCCGATTTACTTCTACATTCATTCCCACGCTTCTACGATATTTACTGTCGCTTGTCAACGTAGAATATCTTCTCCATGAGAAGTGTGCATGCTTGCGTAAGGTAATTTTCAAGTTTTTTTTCAACATATAACTCTTTTAAGAGTCCAGTGCTCATTACTTTAAGGAAGGTTCAACTTTTGTGGGGCAATGATTTTCAAAATGCTACGATAATTAGTCTTGTGCTAGGAGAAATCATCAAACAATAGGAACCGTTACCAAACAATGTATAGAACTAAACTTACCACAATTATATCAATATTTTGAAAATTTTGTAAATAAATAAATAAATATTGGAATTGGTTTGCATATTGGAGTTTTCACTCAATATTTATATATCAGAAATCAAATTTGGCATATCCATAATATTTAGTCGTCCTAATTGGGATGGTGAGGACAAATAATGTGTAGATAAATTCAAGACACTACACCTTTGTCCATGAGCAGGTTAACACTCTAAACACATTACCTCCAGTCGGCCCCCATGACGGAGTGGTTAGCACATCGTGCTACAATGCCAGGGGTCCCGGGTTCGAATCCCAGCCTGGCCATGGATGTTTGTGCGTATCCATTCATCAATTTCATCACATCACTCATCCCAGTCTTCGCAAATTAGCCAAAAGTGGCCCAAAAGGCGAAGTAAATAAAGCAAATCATTACCTCCAGTGGCAAGATTGTGGAGTTAAATACTCTGTAGCAGCTTTGGCATTTTAGCTTACAACTTCCTCAATGTGAATATGAAATTTCCTAAATATCTTCTTTGCCTATAATCCCACAAAGTTATGAAGTGGAATGAATCCAGTACTGTACATCACCAGTATATATTTTACCTTCTCCACCCATTTCTCAATTCATTAGCTGCCTGATACAAGAAACGTAACGGACAATGAAATAAAACTCACCACAAGAAGATTCCTCCACATTTAACGGAAACATTGTAGGCCTCAAATCACACCATTTGTTTTTATTTCTAGGCTTTCCATTCTTACGTCGATACTCACTGGTTTGTCTTTTAGGAACAATTTCCATGCTGCAAAGAAAGATTCTTAATAACAAAAAAAATTGAAGTGAACCCCTAACTAGACAAATGTACTAACATGGAAAGGTACATGTACTTGGATCAATTAGTTTTTGTTTTTTTTAAATTGTTTCAAATCCCCGTGATGCACAGGTAAGTTAATCGGAACTGGACCTACAGTTTAAAGTGGGATCTGAACCACTATGGAGCTCCACCAAGTACCAAACCCGGACAGCCTTGATTACAAGGCAGGATCGTTAAAACTATGCAACTGAAGAGGTCCACAAAGGTAAGATTATCAATTGGTAAAATCCACAGCAATATTTAAACACCTTTCTCAGAAAAACCCATCTCAACAAAATTACTCTTACGGTACACCCAGTATACCGTATTTACTCATGTATAATGTGCACTTTTTTCCAAATTTTTGCCCCCAAAAACTGTGGTACGTATTATGCACGGAATAATTCAGACAGCCAACATGAAACCGTACAGGGTATTCCATGATTTTGGGACACTTGCATTGATTTTTCATGTTTACAGAACCCTATCATGTTATATATCGTTGTAAAGCTTGAATCCTGCAGTTTCTGAATATGAAAACAGTATTCCATACAAGATAACGACACTAATGTGAAACGCGGTTGAAATAAGTTCATCAAAAAATGAAGAAACGTTTTGATTTTTATGGTACTTTGGATGAAATAAAACATAAGGAAAAAGATAAAAAAAAATATAATGTATTACTGGCCAAATAATATGACATACATGGAGCAGTAAATTCCTTAATGGAAGAAATCTTGTGCTAACTGCTATTTGGAAGGTCCTGAATGTGCCTCGTATAAATGTTACATTAGTCACGGAAAGAAAAAGTATATATTTTGAAAAATAAGGAATTAGCAATTGAATAGGTATGACATCATTCACTCTTGACCAGCATAGCAACAGATTTACAACCTACAACTAAGAAAGCAATTTCTTGAAACTGGATTGTACTGCGCATTATATACGAGATATAATTTTTCGTCACTTTTACCCATCCAAAACCAGAGTGCGCATTATACACGCACGCACACTATACACGCGTAAATACAGTATTCAAAAATGCATTTTTCCATAAAGATTACCCTCCCATATTTTTGCTCCAAATTCTGCTGTCATGCTTAATTTTTCTCTCACATTCTCTGGTCACATGTGGACCATGGTAGTGACCAAATGGTCTAAAAGGTAGGGACTACTTCAAAAAAAGATTTTTCTTCATATCTACTCACTAACAGGCGATACAGAAAAAACCAAGGTGCCAGTAGTCTTCATTTGCATTTTTGTTATAGGGCTGGGATTCAAACCTGAACTTTGGTGGCGAGATTGGAAATTGGCAACCTAACACTCTCTGCCAAGGAGGGATGGTCTTCGAAAGTTAGTTGGTTATGGTGCTACTAAATACAATATTGATTCAAAGCTAGTCACATGGCTGTTGCCCATGGTTCACTCAATGAATCACATCCATCAGTGTCTGTGCATAATGAAAGTGGAGCCAACCTCCATGGCGTAGTGCTAAGTACAGTACTCTATGATGCCCGGTGGTTCCAGGTTCGAATCTCAGCTGAGCATGGGTGTTCTTCACGAGTGTCCATCTATTTCATCAAATCATAACACTCATCCTCAAGGTCGTGGTTAGCCAAAAGTGGCAGGAGAGCAACATAAAATAACTTAATTCAATCAATCAGACGAAAAGTGGTGCACTATGACAAATCCACAAATGGTTGCGGCGATGAAAAAATAACTGAAAATTATAACGTCAGTGAAAATAAGAGCTCCTGATCAATATTGCAGCTTGTTCCCACACATATATCCACATTTCTCTATTTAACAAGAACGAGATTTGCTTTTATTCTGTTCTGAAAAAAAGACCAATGAATGCCAATAGACAAAGAAGCAGTGTGCAAAATGCATTTCACCACACAGTCTTCACATATTTTAACCTGGGAGAATGGGCATGATGGGGCTTTGACCGGAAATTTGTTTCTTTGCTTGCCTTTTTGCACATACGTGTTTCTTCGGCTCTTTTCCCCCACCTTATCTATGCTGGACATGTGGGAGATGCTCTGGCTAGCCAAAAAAATTTAACAGTGGCCATTTAAAAGGCACAGTTCAGTTCCATCTGCGGTGCTTTTGACCATGCGCACTTTCTTGTGTTATAGATTTAACAATAGTATTGGATTTTCCCCTATAATTATGAACATGGCAGAAGATCAAATTCATAGGTTTCAAGAAGGAGGAACAACGTGATAAAGAGCTTGTAAGACAATTAGAAAGAGATAT